>NW_006300047.1:3284454-3328674 GCF_000327345.1 Myotis davidii | reverse complement strand
AGGGAGGGAAAGACATTAGGGATTGAGTGGTATAAAATTCATACAGTGGTGGGGTTCCCCATGCCTCCACTGAGCGTAAGGTTTGTTTCCTTCACAGTCTCCTTATCTATCACAAATGGACTCATTTAACAAATATCGATGGAGCCCCTTCCATGTGCTAGATGCTGGGGACACTGGCTTGAAGAAATACCCAGCCTCTGTTTCTTAGTCTAGTTGGGGGTGACGGGGCTTGGAGTGAGTATTTGCTGTGCAGTGTGATAAATGCTGTAACAGAATGGAGCCCAGGGTATTATGGGAGCACCAAGGAGGGTCTCACCCTGCGTGAGGAAATACGGGAAAGCTTCATGAAGGAGGGGCCATTTAGGTGGTGCCCCTCAGGCTTGTGAAACTGAGACAGTTGAGAGGGAAGTCTAGATGGAGGGAATAGTTTTCAAAAGGCATATGAGGATGAAAGGATGCTGTGATGGTTAGTGTATCTGTCCAGCTGGCTAGGCTGTGGTATCCAGTTACGTAATCAAACACAGATTAGTTACTAATCTAGGTGTTGCTGTGAAGGTATTTTGTAAATGTTATTAACACCTATAGTCAGATAATTTTATGTAAAGGACCCACACGCTTTGGCATGTGCCCACCATATCATACTAAGAATTCAATGCGTGGTATTCATGGCTAGCTATTATTACCATAGTGTCATTATACTTATTATGATAAAACTGAGATACAAAAAGGCCATCTGACTTGCTTACGGTTATACAAATAGCTTTAATTTAGCAAGAACCCTGCATATGCTAGCTGCGTCTTATATACAGTAAATGCCAGCTGCCATTACCATTTACAGGTGAGAAAACTGAGGCGCAGAAAGGTGAAGACACTTGACAAAGTTGGAACAGTCAGTAAATGGCAGACCCTGGATTCAAACCCAGAGATTTGGGACTTGCCTCGCCCTGTAGTCCAACCTGAAAGTGATGTTCGACTCTGTGCCTTCTCTGTTCCGGCTTCACCAGTCAAGACATCTCTGTTTCTCATCACAGGCATGCCCACCTTCTGAGTAGATCAAATTAGACTGTGAGTTCATCTGTCTGCAGAAGCTGTGAGGGACTGGGACCTGTGTGAGACAGAGATGGGCCAATCTCAGTCAAATGTGTAATTTATTGCTGGAAGATGCCCTGGCATCAAATCAGAACATTATCTCCAGATCTGCCAGAACACCTCCTCTCACTGCCCTCAATCATTTGGATTCTGAGAGTGTTTGTCAGGCAGTCAGATATGTCAGCTCCCCAGGATGGGGCTTGCAGGGTGTGCCCCAGCCCTGCTGGATTGCTGACGGGCCCTGGCTGACAGCCTCAGGTAGTGGATTTCTCGTGCTGGATAGTTCGGGTCAATACTGCGCTGTCATCAATTATGGCCTAAGGTTGGGCAGCTAGTCATCCATCATGTCTTCACAGCTCGCTGGAACCGAATCGTTGGGAGCCTGCTGCCCATTCTTCCAGGCTAGGGCCTGAGGTTTCACTGTGAGAATTAAAAGGCACATGCTCTCTCCTCTGATTTGAAACTTCTTTGTATTTGAATTATTGGTATTTGTTGGTCTTTCCTCTGGTGAATGTTTAATGTTAGAGTAATGGGACTTTGAGGTTCAGTAATTCCCTTAATTAATTTCATTTCAATTTCTTTTTCTTCTATTATATCCAGAGAAAAACAATCTAATATTACATTTTTTAAAAAGTCAGGATACTATGATCCCTTTCTTATAATTTTATTTCTGTCTCTTGCTCTCCTGTCTATTAGTATATAAGCATGGAAAGATGTCTGGAATGATCTTCATCAAATGCTAACCATGATTATTTTGGGATGATGGGATTTGGAGTATGGTTAGTATTCTTTCTTTGTACTTTTCTGAATTGCTTAAGTGTTTTATGGAAGTTATGTATTTTTTCCACCAAGACAGTCATAATAAAAGAGAGAGAGAGAGGTATGAAAGCTCAGAACTAAGAATAGGGGCCCCATATATTTTCAGTTCAAGCCTTGGTCACACAGATGAAGAAATGGAGGCTCAGAGTGGGCAATGGGTTTACCTCTGGTCATATTGTTATTTTTTAAAAAATATATTTTATTGATTTTTTACAGAGAGAAAGGGAGAGAGAGAGAGAGTTAGAAACATTGATGAGAGAGAAACATCGAACAGCTGCCTCCTGCACAGCCCCCACTGGGGATGTGTCCACAACCAACGTACATGCCCTTGACTGGAATCGAACCCGGGACCCCGCAGTCCGCAAGCCGACGCTCTCTATCCACTGAGCCAAACCGGTTTCGGCGTCATATTGTTATTTGATTGTTGAGGCAAGACACAGATGTCAGTCTGGGTTTTTCTCCCGATACTCATCTGTGCATTCATCTAAATTTAGTGAACATGTACTTGCAAATAAGATGAATCCAATGCAGTACCTGCCCTCAAGGAGTCAGAGAGTTGAATCAAGGTTTACATTGTAATCGATGAAATTATGGAGGAGAACACAGGGGCTGTCAGAGTGCAGAAGAGGAGAGACCTAGTCCAGGCAGAAGAGAAGAGGGGGGCTCCAGGTGAGTCCCCTGGAGAAGACATGCGTGGCCATTGGTTAGATACAAAAGGAGGCAGGGAGGGGTCCAGGCAAGAGAACTACATGAACACATCCATGGACTCAATAGAGAACATGGGCCATGTATCAGATGAGGAAAAGTCACCACGTGGCTAAAACAAAAGTGAGATGTAGTTGGTTAGGACTCTGAGGCATTGAGCTGGAGAGTTAGGCATGGACAGGTGAGAGTCAAACTCCCCAGAATCTGCATGGAAACCACATGAGGACATGAACCTTGCCTTTCTTTTTCACTGTAGCATCCCCAGCACCTGGGATAAGTGCTCCATAGATATTTTTTACATAGTGGCTCAGCAAAAACCGGCATCCTCTCCAAGAAGCCTTCTCTGACTCCCTCCTCTTCCCAATGCCAAAGTTAACCTCTCCCTTATTTCTATTTCTTAAGTCTTTGTCCATTTATTTTAGTGTCTACGAATCTGTCTTGTAGAAGAGATCATTTTTCCATGCCAGTCTTCCCCACTGGACCATGGCCTATAAAAAGAAAGGTGAACGTTAGCATGTCTGATCCCTCTCCTTACTACCCCAGAGTTTCTGGCACACAGTAGGTGCTCACACAGGATTGATGAAAAGATACTTATCAGGCCTCCCTTACCCAGGTTTTCCCTCTCACCTTACCTGGAGCTTTTTACTACATGTGATCACAGTACCTAAACACCTAAGGAGTTCTGTAGAAAGGAGCCTGTTGGGATAGCAAAGGCTGTAGTGAATATATTTTGGTTCCACCTATTCAAGAGTCATTCCGTTTTCTTTGGGGTTCCAACACGTCTGTTTTCCCTTGGTAAGCTACTCATTGAATGTAATTTTGGTGGGAATGTCAGTCAAGATGACCCATCCAACCCCAACCTGAAGTTGACCAACAGGGTCAATCCGTTCCTCTCTCCTAGGCTTTTCAAAATTAAGCAGAGTGATGCAAAGACCAAAACATACTGAAACTAATTTTCCCAAATGTGTTCCCCATTTCCTTCCTTATGGGTGACAGAATCTGTTTTTGTTGCTTGCAACTAAAGAATCTCTTCAAACACGGGCATTGAATCATTCATTGCTTGGCGTTTTTCATGAATTCTCTAGGGAGACTGGCCACCAGCAATGGGCCATGCTTTCTGTTCTCGTACAACTAACCAACCAGTCTTTTTGAGTGCCTCCTTTGTTCAGGGCACTGTGCTATCCTTTTGAAGTTTATATTACCTGGATATTAACAAGAAAATCTAAGTAACTTCAATTTTAAAAAAGCAGGCAAAGTATATAATTAGCCAGTGTTTGGAAGCCCAAAAGACCACCAAACATTTGAAGAGATGCTCAAACTCATTAAGGACAGAGAAATGCAAAGGGAATCTACAATATGCTATCACCAGTTTATACCAAGGAGATCGACAAACATAAGAAAACTGGGTGATACCAAGTGCTGGCGGGGGGGAAGATGCGGCTATGCCTCTGCTAGAGGAAGTATGGGTGGTTCAGGCATTCTGGAGCAACTGGACAGTGCGTGGTCACATGAAATATACTCGTACCCTGGGGGGCAGCAATACAGTTCCTAAGGGTAGGTCACATACCAATTTTCTCACTTGTCCATAAGGAAACATGCATGAGAACTGAAGCATTATTTGTGGTAACAGGAAGTTGGAGAAGACTGGGGTGCCCATCACAGGGAAAGTGGACAGGTAAGAAATGAAGGTCACCCCTCAAGGAGTACTAGACTATAGTTAGAAGAAGTGGACTAGCCTCACATCTAGCAATAAAGATGGAATGTAAAAACAGAGCGTAGGGGAAATAGAACAGAAAGAACAGAATGAGAAATGGCATAATGCCATTTGTAAATTAAATGACACATCACCAAAACAATAGTAGTTTGAAAGAACATATACAGACAAATGATGCACATTAAATGCATTAGAATGCTTGTCGGTGGGAAAGAGAAAATGAAATGGGAAGTGGGATTTATCAGTAAGTGGACTAAATACATGAAACAGAAGAGGATGGGGACAATTAGCATGGTTGGGTCTTTTCCCAAAAGGCAGCAGGGAGGAAGCTGACGTTAACAAGGCAGGAGGACAGGACCTTGAGAAGTGGTAGATCTGACCAAGGACAAGCTTTAGCTTTCTCCGGGGACCGATGTACAGGCACGCCTGCTTCCTAGAGCTCCCGCTGACATGTTGTCCATGAACCAGACACTGTATTATGAAAGACTGTGAGGAGTGACAAAGTCCTTTGCTGTGTGTCTCCTGGGCACTGTGTGTTCTGATATCATGGAGTTACTGACCAGTGACGGTGACCAGACCAGGAGAGGAACACCTTCTTGTGCTAGTTATGTGAGTCACTAAGTTTTAGGGCGGAAGGATGAGAAGTTAGCAGCAGAAAGACACCACATTACTATTCGGTGTTGGATATCACTAGTGCCAATCAACTTAGGATAAGTTAGATATAGTTCTCATTTTGTAATCATTTTAAAATTCCTCAATCAAAAAATCTGTATGTATAGGTGAGTGGTTGAAGGAGCTGTTAATAAAGAATAATGTGGTCAAGATTCTATGGTTCTCCAGCAATTCTACTCCTTTGTGTCTGCCCAAGAGAAATAAAACATAGTCCAGATGGATTGGGGCTTGTGCACAGTTACTGAGCAACCTTATTCCCAACATCCAAATACTGGAAACAACCCCAAAGTCTGCCAACTGATGCACAGGTGAACCACTGGGTTGTGTCCATACAATGGGATACTACTTAGCAATACAAGGGAACAGACTACTGACACACACCCATGGGTGAGTCTCAAAAGCACTGTGCTGAGTGGGAGAAGCCAGACGCTGGTGAATGCATATTGCACAGTTCCATTTGTATGAAATTCTATAAAGACAAATATAATTTGCAGGGTCAGAAAGCAGATCAATAGGCAACTGGGGCTGGAGGGTGGGGACTGACTGGAAAGGGGGACAAGGGGACATTGGGATGATGAAAATGTTCTGGATTTTGATTGTGGTGGAGGTTACACAGCTGTGATCATTTGATAAAAGTCCATGAATAATACACTTCAAATGTCAGCATTTTATTTTATGTTCATTTATAACCCAATAAAGTTGATTTTTAAAAAGGTAATAGGATATTAAGTCAACAGAATAGGGAAAAATCCCCCTGTAGTAGGGTGCTAGTATTGCAAACCCTACCCCACTCTGAGTGGATTGCACTGCTTTAAAATGACACTATTCCTTTTCTTACAGGCTGATTAGAAAGATCTAATGAAATAGCCTGTTGGAAATAACAACAGCAGTAATGAGGAGGAGGAGGGAGAGGAAGAAGGAGGCATTTATTGATGACTTACTAAGGGTTAGTTAGCACCTTCAACAACTCTATCAGGTATGTACTGTTATGAACCTCATTTTATATAAGGAAATCAAGACATTGAGAATATAAGCAATTCGTTTAAGTTCACAAAGGAAGTAATGGAGTTAGGGTTCAATAAATGCCACTTTCTTCATCTCCCCCCTTCTCGTCGTTACTGTTGTTATTTCTAAAAAGCTTGAGTACAGAGGCACACTTTTGAGCTCTAATCCTTGCAGGCTGCAGGGCTCTGTGAGAGCTGTAAAATATATAAATGTCTTAATCAAAACGGAAAAAAATCAAGAATGGGAAATTTATGCATTAAGCCAAGCGAAAGCTATTGGAACCCTCACACCTTAGAGGTGACAGTTATCTGTATACTTAGTCACAGGGTCCTTTGAATGGTTGAGAATGAACAAGGGTTGAGAATAAACCTTCTATTTTTTTCTAACCTTTCTTATAATGAAACTCTCTTATTTACTCTCACAACTGCCACCAAAGTTGCCACAAACCAGTTAACAAATTAACACAAGGGATCAATGAGTAATGGTTGTCTTTCTCTCATGGTGAACAAGATAAATGACATTGGAGGATGACTCTGACTATTTGGACAGGAACATGAAGAATCGTGTGGGCCTCAGCAGCCACTGGGCTCCCCACTCATTGGAAAGTCAAGCTCCTGGCACTAACACAGCAGTGTGGCCAGGCTGGCCTCACACCCGGCGGGAGCCATCTTCTCTGAGGCTGGGGAGTCTATGACATTTCCATGTTGCACTTGGCCTGGCACAGGGAAGTGAGCACAGAGGGGAAAGGGGCAAGCCCAAAGCCATAGGATGCATCACCGGGTAAGGACTGAGCCCCCTTCAGCCTCATCCATTGGTACTCAGCTCATCAACTATCCCCCAAAGCAACTGAGGTAAGAAAAGCCCATCGTGGGGATTGGAGCTGGGCCATGGTTATAAAGCTTGGTCATATGCACTGGTTGTAACATTCTGGAACCAGACCTCTGCATTCAAGTACTGGCTCAGTCAGTGCTCACAGGGTGACTCTGGGAAAGCATGTGAGCCTGTCTCCATCTCAATTTTTCCATTTGCATTTTCTGAGGTACTTCTCCTCACCCCATCCCATTTTAATATATATTTATTAGAGGCCCGGTGCACAAAATTCATGCACTGGGTCGGGGGAGGGGGTGTCCATCAACCCAGCCTGCACCCTCTATAATCTGGGACCCCTCAGGGGATGTCCAACTACCAGTTTAGGCCCAATCCCGCTCACAATCTGGGACTGCTGGCTCCTAACTACTTGCCTGCCTGCCAGCCCGATCACCCCCTAACCACTTCCCTGCCAGCCTGACTGCCCCAAACTGCCCTCCCCTGCTGGCCTGATGGTCCCCAACTGCCTTCCCCTGATCTTGTGATGACATGGGGGTGGCCATTTTGTGATAACATGGGGCCGCCATCTTGTGATGATGTGAGGGTGAGACACCACCTAGGCTTTTATTAGTATAGATTTTATTTTTCCCATCACCATTTATTCCCCCCATACACTCCTCTACCTACCCCCACTTTTCTCCCCCCATAATCACACACTGTTGTCCATGTCCATGAGTTATTTCTTTTTTGCTCAATTCCTCCACCCTCTCAGCCCCTCCTCCATCCCCACCCCAGTTGTCAACCTGCTCTCTATCTGTCTCTATTCTGCTTGTTAGTTCAGTTTGACCTGGAGAACATTATGCCAAGTGAAATAAGCCAATCAGAGAAAGACAAGTACCCTATGATTTCACACATATGTATTTTTGATTACTCAGTACAGAGTTGGTAAATAGTGAAAACTCAATAAATGTTAGCTGTGATTGTCATAATCATAGAAATTGCCGTAATTCCAAGGTGTATCTCCTTCACATTTTGAACCAGTTAACAAATTAACACAATGTTAATCAAATTGACATGCTGAAGTTCAGAATGTATCTTAAAATTTATGCTCAATCTACAATGATCCCAAATAAGAAAGTTTACTTAGAAATTGGTGTATTTCAATTAGATATGGCAATAAAGCTCTCACTATTTTTTAAAATTACACATTAATAAAGAATGTTAATAAACCATTGGGTATCTTATAATCACTGGCATCTTAGAATCAAAGCAATTAGGTATTAAGGACCCACGTTTGTGCTGTTGATGGCGATACAATCAGGGGGTTTGTATTGTAGCTCATCAGGTGGAGCTACACAGGCTTTTGTCAATCCTTCCCACCCACAGTGCTCTTCCCAGCACAGGACCTTTGCACATGATACTCTTTTGAGATCCTTTCTTCTTCAGCTAGCTAATGCCTCCTAATACGTTAATCCCCAGCTCTAACATTATTTTCTCAGGAAAGTCCTTCCCAATTTCCCCATCTAGGTTAAAACTTTCTATGTTGCCATTTCATTCTAGTCCACGTCAC
This sequence comes from Myotis davidii, assembly GCF_000327345.1. Classification (NCBI taxonomy): domain Eukaryota; kingdom Metazoa; phylum Chordata; class Mammalia; order Chiroptera; family Vespertilionidae; genus Myotis; species Myotis davidii. The sequence goes on along the minus strand of NW_006300047.1, from coordinate 3,320,293 downwards.
AGTGTGGTTTTATGTAAATCACACAGACATGTGGTTATCTCTGTCTCTTCCAATAACCTTTAGGCTTCATGGGAGGGAGGGACTGTGTCTTCTTTCACTCACACTGTGTCTCCAGCACCGAGCATGGTGTCTGGCCCAAAGCGGGAGCAGAATAAGTGTCCTTTGTAAGAAGGAACAATTAAATGAGTTGTGGAGACACCATGGATCTGGTTGGAAAGTCTGGCACCTCGATTTTTAGCAAACATCTAAATGATAATTTAGTTCACGCCTCTTAAAATCCACTGCAACCTACGCCCCCTGAGAACAGGACTCCTGTCTGCTCTGATCTGTTATAACCTGGTACTTGTTGCATTTTGTATCGTATGAAAATATTTCTTTCTATACTAAACCTCATCTTTGGGAGTCAGGAGAGCAGGTATTGTCCTGGCCACTCGTACAACAACGAGTCATAAACCTGCAGCTACAGCTCCAGTTGGTTTCCCAAGCTTCAGCGCAGGGAGTCTCTCTCTGAGACAGTGCACTTGGCTCCCCACAGACAGGTTAACGTGCACATCACAGTCAGAGTCAGCCCTGCCCTCCCCCTAAACACACAGAGAGGTCACTCATTGCACAAGTTCCTCTAGTACCCAGGCTTGCCTTCACTGTATCACAGGTGATTTAAAAAAGGGGATTACCTCCCCCCGGCCATTGCATCATCACAGTGGTAGGGGGAAAGGTTCCGGGCAGTGTGGGGAAGCAAAAAGAACACGGGTTTAGGGGTCAGCTAGTCTGGGTTCAAGCTCCAGTTCTATTCGACATGAAAAAGGAAGGTGGAAGGAGCAAATAGAATGAGGATTATGAAGCAGTGTGTATGAAGTTGAGGCCTTTTTATATAACAGTAAATCTATGGAGCGGGCATTACTATACCATTTTAATAACTAGGAAATGGTCATTAAATGTTAATCAGCAGAGCACAGATTAAAACCCAGATCTCTCTGACCTCAAAAGGGATATTTTTTCTTTATATCGTCTTACCTTATATCCTGCCTGTGTGACCTTGAGCAAGCTGCTTAACCTCTCTGATCCTTCGTTTTCTGGTTTGTTACCAAGATGATTCCCACACCTACTTCCAATGGCTGCCCTGAGGGTCCAATGACAATGCATTTGGGGCAATACATAAATTCCAGTTATTACTGCACTCAATATCCACAAACAGGTAGATCAGAAGAAATTGATTCTTCTGTTGGTCTCTTTAGAGCAGAAGAGAGCTTTTATTATTCCAGAAAAAGTCACCATAGCTGGAGAAGCAGCAATACAATTCCCTCAATAAATGGGAGTTGTGTGGGCAGGAGGGCGTCACAAGGCAACACGACTCTGTCTTCCAATCCAGCCTGTTTTCATTTTTACCAAAATACAACTTCAAATTAGATAGCTTACTCTTCGTCTGAGGTCTGAGCATTTGCAGCCCCGCTGTTGGGAGCAGGAGCACAGCAGTTAAATACTGCTCTGTGCCCTGGCCCTCTGCTGGCCGCCCGCAGGTGACTCAGCTCCTCAGCACGCAGACTCGCAGGCAGCATCGTTTCCCCCAAATGATCGCCCTGGTATTGCTTCCTGCATCTCACCACAGGCCCTGCCTTTCCCTGCACAGGTGCTGGTTTCCATGGGAACACGTAATCAACTCTCTGTACTGTCACCTGTTGAAATGATCCATCGTAGCCACTAAGTTAGCAGCTGGCATAGCATTCTGGCTGGTCCCAAAGGATGGTGCTTTTGCTCCAGCTCCAGCTTGTCTTGGCTCAGTTTACCTATTTGCTGAGATTTGCTTCTGGGTGAATTTCCCCTATGATGGAACCCAGGTTGTTAAGGCTCACAGCACCCAGAAATCCAGTCTCCCTTTGCAGCAGAGAGAAGAAAAGAGAGTAGACAATAAACACTCAGGGAACAGAGGGGAAGAAGCCACAGTCACGGTCCTCAAAAGAGGCTACAGTTGGCAAGGAGACAAACTATGAACAAATAAAAACAACAGCAATCATTTCTAAAGTCCTTACTATATGCCAGGCACTGCTCTAAGTGTGTTAAGTAAGTGTACTATTCTTTTTTTTTAAATATATTTTATTGATTTTTTACAGAGAGGAAGGGAGAGAGATAGAGAGTTAGAAACATTGATGAGAGAGAAACATCAATCAGCGGCCTCCTGCACACTCCCTACTGGAGATGTGCCTGCAACCAAGGTACATGCCCTTGGCCGGAATCGAACCTGGGACTCTTGAGTCCCCAGGCCGACGCTCTATCCACTGAGCAAAACCGGTTAGGGCAAGTGTACTATTCTTGTCCCCCATTTTACAGATGAGGAAACTGAGGTGAACTTGTCCAAAATCATGGCTACAAAGTGGAAGAAGCAGGAAGTTGGATTTCAAGAGTCTGTGCACTTAACCACTATATTATAGCTTCGCTCAATGACTATAATATAGTGTAGGCTTAATAGAGAGAGAGGTTTAAAGATTGTTTGTGGACTAAGGTGTTCCAGACAGGCAATCACACATGCAAATCCAGCCTTGAGGTATCAAAAAGCCTGCATATACAGGGAACAGAAAACAGCTCATTACAGTTGGAGCATAACAAGGAATGGGGGACAGGAGAAGATGGACACCTGTGGTAGACATATTACTGGGCTGGAATGAGCCTAGAATGCCAAGTTAGAATCTTGGATTTGACCTAGTAAGATGGGGACCCACAGGCATTTAGAGAGGAGAGTGACATGAGCAGCTTAGAGTTGAGAATAATCTTTCAGGCAGTAGAATAATCTTTCATGGAGAATAGATCTAAGAGGGACACCGGAGAGAGGCTGCTCTGGGATGGTGACGGAGGATGGGAGGAATCATCATCTCCTTCTGTTTCCTGTTTTTGGAGGGATATGTGCCTTTAAGGATCTCCCTGTCCGAAATGACCCTTCTTGGCAGCAGCTTGCTAGTATGCAATCAGCATGTAAATGGGGTTGTAAGGCTTCCAAGGAAGGAGAGTTGGCCAAATGAAACCATTGACAGAGAAGCCAGGAAGCCCTTCCAAGTCAGGAAAGTCTAATGATAAAGTCGCTTTTCCAAACACCTGACAAGGATAAAGGAACCACTCAGAGCTGCAAGGAACTTTGGAGAGCAATTGGATTTTGCCTGTCTTGGGGAAGCTACTCATTCTCCACTGGGAGTAAACCTCATGGTGCCTGCCTGCCCTACTTCTCCGCAGCTCTGAGGGTGACTGGACCAGTTATAGAACTTCATTTTCCCAACTGTGCTTGGCCCAAGTGGTGGGATGTGCAGACAAGTAGGATCAATCAAGAGATCTGCAACATTTGACCTATGATGGTAGGCCAGAGAAGGGCCTTGCTGGGAGCCAGCATTCCTGACATATAAAGAATGAACCTGAAAATGAAGCAGCACTAAGGGAAACAGGACCAGAGATGGACAGAATCTTGCTTATAAATTGAGCATAAGGATTTAGCTGAGCTAAAGTCAATTAGATCGATTTGCAATTTGCATCTATATTGCCAACAAATTGCAGTTAAATCTCATTGGCTTATTCAGGAATCAATCAATGAGGTCAGGGTGATGAAATATGCTGATTGGTCAGGTTTGAATCACATGACCTCTTTTAGGGACAAGGGCTGGGATGTGAGTTGGGGTAACTGGGAGCAACCACATCAGAATCACATAAACTAAAAGGAGGAGCGGGTGGCTTCCCAAACAAAGTCAAGGTCTTATTAACAGAAGAAAGAGAAATGGTTTCCGGGCAGGCAAAATATAACAGATGTGCTCCAAAACCTTTGGTAATTCAAATGATAACATTACATCACTCTTTCAAACTCATTAGTCCTTGAGCTGGGTTATTTAAAGAGTAAGTAATTCCACTGAGAGCTCTTGGGATGAAGGGACATGGCAAGTGGCTTTTCTTCATTTCCATCTCTGTTTTTAACCATATCTCCTTGTCACTGCCTTATTAAAAGCCATTAAGTCAGCTAAAACACAAAAGTTCTGTTTCTGTAGGCCTGTGGCCTCCATCTTAACTTCTTATGACTCTGCCCTTACATTAGCATTCATGAACTCAAATTGTCAGAGAGTCTCGGATAATTAGAAGTAATAAACAAATGCTAATTACCACCCTGGCAGTACTCAGAGAATGCCACAGGCATAGATCCAAGCCCAATGTTTGTGTTTCCAGGATTCCTTGAACTTCCACCTTTAGGAACTTGTTACGAACTTTCTTTATGAAAGAAAGAGCTCAGAGACAGCATAGTCTTTGTGAAAAGTATTGCCCTTTTAGTTTACAGACTTGCATTTCAATCTCAAGTCTGCCACTTACAAGAGCTATATCCATCGGCAAGTTACTTAACCTCTCTGAGTTCCACTTTTGTCATCCACAAAATGGGAATAATAATCATCTCTCCTTTAATGTGTTTTTTAATATATTTTATTGATTTCAGAGAGGGAGGGAGAGGGGGAAAGAGATGGAAACACCAATGATGAGAGAGAATCATTGATTGGCTGCCTCTTGCATGCCCCCTACTGGGGATGGAGCCCTCAACCTGGGCACGTGCCCTGACCAGAATCCAACCCATGACCTCCTGGTTCACAGGTCGACGCTCAATCGCAGAGCCATGCTGGCTGGGCCCAATAAGTTTTAAGAATGATTTCCAGAGCCAACCAACAGCTCTGATTAGGATTGGGAACGGAAGAGATAAAGCTTTGGAAAACGATAGCTATTAAACTCTATTAAAAAGCCCTATGTGCATTTTTTTAATGCAGAGAAAGTAATCCAACTGTTGGATGTTAATATGTGAACAAGACTGGGCTCCAGCAATTCGGGGAGTTGGAATCAAAACCCCTGCAAACTGCCGAGTGCACGGCCGCGGAAGCTTGCTTTCAGCTTTGAGCAACACTGATCTGTGGGTGCGATTGTTTGGGACTTGGCGGCAAGGAGCGGTGAAAAGAATTATTTGGAAATGAAGAGAATCAACAAAACATGAGGAGGGGAAAATAGACAAAAGAAGAGAGCAAATGGAACAAGAGAAAGACTGTTGGAACAGGCAGATTTATTCTGCCTCATGCGGCTTTGGTGGCTTGCGGTAAATGAGTTTCTAATGATGTTTTTAAAAAGCTGGTCCTATTTAGTGGGGCTGATGTAACTCCTGCTGCTTCCAGGCCGGTGTCCTGGGGAACCAGATGAAAGCAGGAGGGAGAAGACTTGAACCTGGAGTTGCCATTCTCTTTGTCCTCCTGGGAAGGTAGCCAGCCAAATGCTCCTCCCTTCCCCACTCCCTGAACTGGATATTCAACTAGCCCTACTATGTGCCAGCAATTCTGACCTTCAAGGATCACAGTCCCGTTGTGGAAGAGAGACACAGACAGTAACAATACTGTGCTAATAAGCAGTTCTTTCGTGCCTACTGTGTGCCAGGCATGGTATTTCTTTGAATTGAGGAATGGAAGAATGAATGAAGGAGGAAATGAAACAGATGCTCTGTGGGCCCAGAGATAGAGCACCCCACCTTTGGGGTGAAGTAGGGGGAAAGGAAGGCTTCCTGGAGGAGGTGATGCAGTAGTATTCAGGGAAAGAAGACACAGAGGGGAGTTTGAGGCAGAAGGGACGGTGGAAGCAAATGCATGGACTGCCAGAAAGGACATTTCAGTTCAGGGAATTTCAAATCATTGTATTTAGGCAGAGGCTTTTAGAGGCAGGTGCTGGGAGGTGATAATGATAAACCTCATTGCCCAGGGCAGTGGTCGGCAAACTGTGGCTTGCGAGCCGCATGCGGCTCGCAAGCCACAGTTTGCCGACCACTGGCCTAGGGGATGGGGTGAAGGAGGAAGAGTTGGGAGTGACTGTGAATGGGCATAACGGTTCTTCTTGGCATGAGGGAAATATTCTAAAATTATATTGTGGTTATGGTTGCATAATTATGTAAACATCTATATATATAAAAGCCTAACATGCAAAGTGTCCCCTCCGGAATTCGACCGACTGGGAGTTCAATCACTCACTATGATGTGTGCTGGCCACCAGGGGGCAGCGCAGAACAAAGGAATGCCCTGGTCAGCAGCTGGCAGCTGCTAGAGACCCTACCCATGCACGAATTTCATGCACTGGGCCTCTAGTACTGAATAACATTGAATTGTACACTTATAATAGATAAATTGTATGGTATGTAAATTCTACCCTAATATAGCTGTTAAAAAGATGACTGACCCTAGCCAGTGTTGCTCAGTGATTAGAACATCGGCCCACACACTGATGGGCTGTGGGTTCAATTCCCAGTCAAGGGCACATAGCTGGGTTGCAGGTTTAATCCCCAATCCTGGTCAGGACACATGTGGTAGGCAACCAATGGATATGTCTCTCTCACATTGATTTTTTTTTTCTCTCTCTCCCTCTCCCTCCTTCCTTTCTATTCTCTCTGAAAAGCAATGGAAAAAATATCCTCAGGTGAGGATAAAAAAAAGATGACTGGTCCATTGCCCCAACTAGTGAGGGTCAACCGCTGAACCCCAAGCAGTCTGACTCCACTCACCCACAGCACAACCTTACTCCAGTGGGAGGGTAAATCTTAAACCTACTCAGTCACGGCACCCTTTTCTCACGGGGCCTAGGCACACAGCTTGGAAGACAGGAATGACCAGCGCCAGCTTTGTTGCTGATGGAGGCAGTACTGGCAACAGCGCTCTGTGCTGTGCAGTCACCGGCCAGCCCAGAGGAGAGAGGGGACCGGCCTCTGATAACATCTCAAGTGTGATTAAGCCAGCAAGATGTCCAATGTGCCTGCTGTATTTGTATCATGGCTCCCTGTGCCAGCCATTCATCTAGAACAAACTTGGCAGGACTGGGCAGCCAACTAATTAATTGTTGCATCAATAAAACCCAGGTTTGGCCATCTCATGATGAATTACATAGTGTAAATGAACTTAACAGCTGCATTAAAGAAAGAAAACAAAGGAAATCAATGCAGAAGAATTTTCTCAGCCAAACAGTCAGCATTTCTCATGGATCAGGTCAGTGAGGTGAGCACCTATTACATGGAGAGATGGTGTTTGTCATTGACAAGACCATCCTAGTTTACATGCGGGGTTTAAAACAAACAAACAAATAAACAAAAAGCGCAATGTTGCAGCCCCAGACAGTAGACTGTGGTTGGCACAAAGCCCAGACTCTGGACTTGGCGATACCTTGATTCAAATACCAGCTGCTCCACTTCCTAGCCATGAATTCGGGCAAACCATTCAATCTGAGCCTCAGTTTCTCTTATCTGAAAAAATAGGGACAATAATAGCACCAATATCTTAGTGTTGTTAGGAAGATTAGATGAAATGGAGTAACACTGCAGTTCTTGCCAAGCAGGTGTTTAATAGGGGTTTGCTATTGATCATGTAACGTTTTTCTCTTATTACAGTGTTCCCAGAAGTGGGAGCATCATCATTTCCATCTCCCCACCATGGTTCTATTTCTGAACTCTCTATTCTTTCTATTGACTTATGCATGTCAGTCCCTTTGTCAATCCTATAATGTGTTGATTACTGTGCTTTACGGTAAGTCTTTTATTTTTAATTGTTGACAGCAAGCATTACAGATGTCTCCCATTCCCCCTCCTTCTTGCCCCCCCCTCCCTTCACCTAACCCCCAACCCACTCCAGGCTTACATCACACTATTGTCTGGCCCCCTCCACCTTCCCCTGCCTTCCCTCTGAGTCTATATGATGCTTCTGTGTCTCTGGATCTACTTTTATTCAAGAGATTCCACAAATAAGTGAGATCATGTGATATTTGTCTTTCTCTGGCTGGTTTATTTCACTTAGCATAATACTTTCCAGGTACATCCATGCTTTCACAAGAGCAAGAGGTCCTTCTTTTTTTTTTTTTTTTTTTTTTTTTTTTACAGCTGCATAGTCTTCCATTGTGTAGATGTACACAGCTTTTTTATCCACTCATCTGCTGATGGACATGTGGGCTGTTTCCCAGATCTTAGCTATTGTAAATTGTGCTGCTATGAACATAAGGGTGCAGATATTCTTTCTGATTGGTGTTTCAAGATTCTTAGGATATATTCCCAGAAGTGGGATTACTGGGTCAAATGGGAGTTCCATTTTTAATTTTTTGAGAAAACTCCATACTGTTTTCCACAGTGGCTGCAGAGTCTGCATTCTCACCAGCAGTGTACTAGGGTTCCTTTTCTCCACATCCTCACCAGCACTTGTTGTTTGTTGTTTTATTGATGGTAGCCATTGTGGTAGGTGTGAGTATAGTAAGTCTTATAAAACTGGGTAGTATAATTTCTCTAACTTTATTCTTTATTTTCAAGTTATTTTGTTGGTTGAAAGATTATTTTTGGAAGGCTTTTTAAAAAAATACATGGATAAAATTTTTTTGGTATATCTAAATCCATTCAGGTTATCTGTCTCATCTTACTGAGTTTGGTAGTTTGTACTTTTTAAGAAATTGGTTCATTTCATATAAATTCTTGCATTTATCTGTATGGAGTTGTTTGTAGGGTTTCTGTATTAACCTTTTAATAACTGCGGGTAATATTATCCCCTCATTGATTCCTAACATTGGTAATTTGTGTCTTCTCACATTTTTCTTTTTCAGTCTTGTTGGAGGTTTATCAAAATCAAAGAACCAGTATCTTTTGGTTTTATTGATTTTCTATACTCCTTTTCTAGTCTCAAGTCCATCAACTGCTACTTTTCTCTTAATCACTTCGTTGTTGAAAACAAATATAATAATATTGTTCTGTTTTCTTCGGGATAGATATTTAGCTCATTATTTTCAGATTTCTTAAAGTGGAGGTTTAGATGGTTGATTAGAGACCTTTCTTTTTTAAATGTAAACATTTAATGCTAATAAATTTCCCTCCAAGCACTACTGGTTCCATTCCACAAACTGCTAGTGCTATATTTTATTTTCATTAGTCCCAGATATTTTGCAATTTCCCTCGCAATTTCATTTGAACCTTGGAACCATTTTTGGTTTCTCGTAGCCCAAAGCATTTCCTTTATCATTTCTTTTGGGGATGATTTGCTTGCAACAAATTCTCTTATTCTTCCTTCATATAAACGTTGTATGGTGCCCGGTAAATACTGGACTTATGGACTGGGAAGAAGGGGAATCACTTCATAAATTATATAAACATCTAACCTTGATGCTGTATACTTGCACTAACATAAAATAATATTGACCGTGACCTGTAATTGAAAAAGTAAAGAATTAAAAAAAAGAATGTCTATATTTCACCTTCCTTCTTAAAGTATTACTGTCTTTGCATATCAAATTCTGAGTGGACAGTTTTTTTCTTCCACATTAAAAACATCATCCTGCTATTTTTTGCCTCCATAGTTTCTGATGAAAAATTTAGTCAATCAAATTGTTGTTAATGAATATTCTGAATATCACACTTTCCCTGCCTTAGTTGCATTCAATATTTTTCTTTGTCTTTAATTTTCTGAAGTTTGATTATGATATATCTGGGCATGAAGGTTTTGGGGAAAGTTTTCAGCAGTTATTATTCAAAGTATTTTCTACTCTGCACTCTTTCTACTGATCTCAGGACATGGCTCTCACGCCTGTTAGTGTTGTCTCTGAGACTGTGTTCAGTGTTAAAAATCTTGCCTCTCTGTTGTTCAGACTGGGTAATTTCTACTGATCTATCTTCAAATGCTCAGACTTTCCTTTGTTATTTTCGTTCCGCTATTGCATCCTTTCAGTGAGCTTTCATTTTTTTTTATAGTGCAAAAACAAACTTATATGTACAGCAATGAAGGAAAGCAGTCTTCTGTCAGGTGGAGAATAAGATTAGGAAGGAGCTGATTTGGGGACCGACTACAAGGAGAAGACTTGCTTTGTTGCCTTCAGAGGTTACCTCTCTTCACCTGACACTCCAGCAGCTTTTTAAATGGGTCTTCTGCTGGGCCTGCTTTTCTGATCCCTTAGGATAGTCAACCTGGTGTGCCACACAGCCTGTGTTCCTCTCCCGTCTACCCAGGTGCTTTCCCAGGTAGCCTAAGAGATCAGAGATCAGATTCATTGTTGGCAGAAGCCATCACCTTAAGGTCTAGCAGGAGCTCAGTTAACTTGCTCTCCAGCTCCAGAGTGGAATCCATATGTGTACGCCCCTTCCCCAGCTTTCTTGATCAGGCCTCTCAATCACCAGAAGGCAGATTTTACTCCCACGTTTCCTTAGATATTGCACAAATTGCTTTGCATGCTCCCTCTTCAGCTCAGCTTGGTCTTGAAAGAATGCAGCAAGAAGAGGTGCTCCCGTGTCTTCGTTGTCATAGCAGGCCATAGAAAAATAAATGTCACTGATGTGCAGCTCAGAAGATGCCACGTGGTTAATAGCAACCCTGCACTCTTCGGAGAGCAGGTGCTGGGATGCCATCTCAGCTTTAGAGAACACCGGGCATAAACGGTGGTCTAAATGTTTGTTATTGCGTTTTCAGTTCTAAAATGCCCACTTGGTCCCTCTTTAAAGGTCCTGGCCTGGACTCAAAGTTTCTTTGCTGCAACTTTATATATTTTCATTCATTTTAAGAGCGTGTGCCTAGTGGAGCATTTTTGTCATAGATACTTTAATGCTGTTTTCAGATCACGCCAACATCTGCTCATCTTGGGGTTGGCATCTGTTGGATCGCCTTTTCCCATGCAGGTTGAGTTTTTCCCGATTCTTCATACATTGAGTAAGTTTGGATTGCATTCTCATATTATTTACAAGACTGAACGTTGTTAAATCTTATCAAGAACGATGATATTTCTGCGTTAGTGGACAATTGCCTCCATTGGGTTGAGGCCACTAGTTTCCACTGCTCTTTTCTAAGTTGTAGTTCCTGTACCTCCTCTACTTTCAGAGCCTCTGCAGTGCTGCCCAGATTTGGTCCTTGCATGAACCACCTGCTGATCAGTCTGGGGTCGAGCCAGTGGCCTGTTTCTCTGCAAAGAACCAGATCCATGACACGTGCAGCTCAGGGGTGAGCCCCTGGTTCAAACACCAGTATAGAGGCATTTTCCTGAGCTTCTATCTTCTACCCTGTGATCTTCCCAAAATTCTTTGATTCCTTGGTTCTACCCATTTTGGTCCTGAACATCCCCATGTATGAGGTCAAGAGGGAAAAATGGCAAGTTGTTGCCTCACCCTCTTGAGACCCTAGCTTCTTCAATCAGAAACAAAGTTTCCTGCTCAAGAATTTTAGGTGCCCTGTTGCTGCTGTTCTGACCAGGATACCCTCTCCTGTTCCCAGAGCCCAAGCTAACAGACTTTTCCTGGAGCTCTCGCTGTCTTCACGTGCCCACATCTTGGTTTGGGGGCTACTTTGAGCCCAGGCCAGGGGATTTGAGAGGAAACAATGCTAAACGTACTGATGGTCCTATGGGGCTTCACATTTTAGTCTTTCCTCCAACCTGCCTGTTAGTTTTTACTTCTCGGAGTTCTCAAAAGCTGATTCATACCTGTGCCCAGTTTGTAGCTCTATTCAGTCGGAGAGGCAGGGTGCTGAGCACTCACCCTATCCCACCCAGAAGTGGCACAATCCGGCTGCTTTTGAGCCACAGCAATATCCTTATAGACGAGAAATAGGTAAGGGCTTATTCACTCAAGTCAGAGTAATTCAAGTTTGAAAATGGTTTCTTACCTTATAGGTTTGCCCACAGACCTTGTGAAATCAGTATTATCCCTTTTACAAGGGCTTACCTACATTAAATAAGTTCGCTAAGAGCACACAGCTGGTAATTAGCATAAGCAGGACTTGAACCCAGTGTGTGTTCGCTTTAGGGCCCATTTGTCTTGATATCCGTACCATGTGCTGATATCGTATCATCATTTTATTACCTGCAAGCATAAAGCTTATGCTCTCCTTTCTCAGATAATGTTGATTGACGGCAGCCCTTGAGTGCCGGAATTAGATCATCAAGTCCCAGTGCAATTCTGTTCAATAAAAACCATAAAAACCGAAGACAATGCATTGCTTTCTGAGCCTTTGTTTGTTCACAGTGATTTGTGAAGGAAATGGCCACCTTCTCTCAGTGTATGCCTTATCCTTCGAAAACACTGCAGCGGGAGAATCCTGACCCTTCACTCCAATTTTGCAGATAAGCATTTTGGAAAAGAGACAGAGCTGAGGCTCCTCATGTCAAATGCAGGTAACATATTTAAGGAAAAACAATCCAATTTTTACTTGTGAAATTGAGAGACCTGTAGCTAGCAGCTGAGACCCAGAGGAATTCTGTAATCACTACACACTCTATCTCTAGAAGACATCTGCCCAATAGGTTGGCTCCCTTTGGAGCTAACGTGTCTGATAAATATTGGTCAGGTGTAGGAGAAAACGGAATTCACCCAGGCATCTTTCTGACCCACTGGAATATCTCAGTGAGTTGGTAGCTTTCAATCAGATGTAAAGAAAGGCCTCTTCTATTCAGACCAAGGAGAAAGTGGTGACTAAAATAATTAAGGAGTTAGGATAGGAAGCCTTAGTCTTCTTAGAGAAGATAGTGGGGCTCTGAAGTCCCTGTCAATTTTTAAATCACAAATGCAAGGGAGAGAACATAGAAATAGAAGTCAAGAGACTGCAGTAGTTGGGATTCTTTTAGGTGGTGGTGTCAGAATCCGTCTCAAATTAGGTTAAGGAGAGGTACAAAAATCTACTGGCTTCCAAAGTCATTAGCTTATGTCTCTTCAGATTCTCAGCATTGTGCTAGCTCAGGTGTGGCTCAATCCGGGCACTCAGCAACATCAGGAATCTCTCTCTGCTACACACGCTCCTCTGTGTTGGCTTTATACCCAAGATGATTGTCCACATATGATGGCAAGGATGGTCCCCAGCAGCTCCCGACTCCCATCCTAGCTCTTTAGCAATCCTTCTAGAAAAATAACATGTCTTTCTCGATAATCTCAGAAAAAGCTTTCAGGCAGATTCTCAATGACTCTTGTTGAGCCAACTTGGGTTAGATGCCCACTTTCTAGCATCACTGTGGTCATAAAGATGCGTTTCTCTAATTGGCCACGCCTGGACTATTTGGACAAAGCCTGACCTAGGATAGGGCAGCTTAACCTAAATCACAGGAATGGAGAGGCAGAGAGAGGTGTCATCCAAAGGAAAATTGAGGTCTTGTTGCCAAATGAATGGAGAGGGCAATGGATGATGGATAGAAAAATAAAATAATAAAATAAAATAAAATAAAATAAAATGAAGGAAGGGAGGAAGAAATGGTATGCCCACTACATCTGCTGTCCAGTACCGGCTCTGACATTTACTAGTTCTCTGTGACTTTAAGCAAATCCCTTTCCCTTTTGATCTTCTATTTTTTCATGTAGAAAAATGAGGGATGTGGACAATGTGTTTAAGATGATTTCCAGTTCTAAATAGTCTTTGATTATGAATCACGTACATTCACATGCTCCTCAAATTTCATATCATAGTCTGGGAGCTCAAAGGAGCCCACACCTGGAGCTCGAAGGAGGCAGTTTTAGGAAAAATACAAGAACTGGTTTCCTCAGAGAACTTACTGCTTGAAGAACATAGAAGCTGGAGCGCAGGCTTGCATGCCAGACGACTGAGCAACCCTGGAAAGTATTGAAGCCTCTACACTGACGCGCACCATGGCTATCAGAAAAATTCCCACCTTGCGGTGTGTGATGAGATGTCTTGCAAGCACAATGCTAAGATGGCCCCAGGATCCCCACTCCCTGGCATCCGTGGCCCTGACAATCCCCGCCCCTGAGTGAGGAGGAACCTGTGCAGTGCTTCTATCCAGCAGATGGGATGATTACTCCTGCGATTGCATTACATTAGATAGGACTCCGTCTCAGCCACTGGAGCTGGAGATTCTGCTGTCCTGATATGAGAGGAGGGGACCACGGCAGGAGCCAGAGGGGAGCCTCAGGACCTTAGAAGGTCCCTGGCTGACAGTGGCAAGAAAGCAGGGTCCTCAGTCCTACCACTGCAAGGAAATAAATTCTGCCAAACAACTCGGGGAAATGTAAAGGGGAGTGTCCCCCAGTCAAGCTTTTATTTATTTATTTATTTACTTACTTACTTATTTACTTATTTTACTTCTAACATTTACCCTTTTTAAAAAAATTTTTTTTATTGATTTCAGAGAGGCAGGGAGAAGGAGAGAGAGACAGGCACATCCATGATGAGAAAGAATCATGGATCGGCTGCCTCCTGCAAGTCCCCCACTGGGGATCGAGCCCACAACCTGGGCATGTGCCCCCAACTGGAATCGAACCTGGAACCTCAGTTCGCAGGCCAACGCTCTATCCCCTGAGCCAAACTGGGTAGGGCTAACATTTACTTTAATGTCTATACTTCAGGCCATTTTTAGATAGACTCTTTCATTGGTGCTTCGTCCATTTTAAATTGTGTGAATACATTCATCCATTTTAAATTGTGTGAATAGAATAAAGTTGTAGGTACCACAAATTAATTAGGAGGCACATTTAAACCAGATACTCTAGATAAACACTAATTAGGATGTTATGAGTAATTTTCTGTCAGGTTTCTGTCATCTTAAAACACAACAGTGAAAATAATAAAATGGTCCAATTAAAGGTAAACTTACAAATTCTGTGTTTGTCATTTACAAAGCAATTTTAGTCGAACCAGTTATAGTCATTAAGTCCTAAGTAGTCCTTGACTTTTACAGAGAATTGACTGAAACATCAGAGTGCTTGCCACGTCCGAAACACTGTGCCAGATATTAAGAAACAAGTTTAGAATGCAAAGGTCAAGTGACTACACAGGGGAAGGGAGGGCAGTTATACATACAGCTATGCAGAGGGAGGAGCAAGAAATAACGGTGCAGAGAAGTACATTTGGTCTCAACATTTCAAAATGAAGCAGATGTGGAAAAGCCATTTTCAAACCCGGTTCCCTCAGTCAGGCCTTTAAATAGGAGGGCAGTCTAGCCAACACCCCAAGGGCAGCCTGTGAAACCCTGAGCACGGGCACCATCAAGCCAGCCTGGAACCCTACCTAACCCATGGAAAAGGGAGATAACACACGTTTGTTATTTTAAGTTGCTCAATTATTATTATAATTTGTTATGTAACAATAGAAAACTCATACAAGGGGTACATAGATAATGCATGTAAAGTGCATACACTTAGCGTGGTGCCCGGCTAAGTAGTCTATATTAGCTACTGTTAGTCTATATATATATATAAAAGCCTAAGTGACCATTATGACGGGTCGACCGAATGACCAGTTGACTGGTCGCTATGATGTGCACTGACCACTAGGAAGCAGATGCTCAATGCAGGAGCTGCCCCCTGGTGGTGGGTGTGCTCCCACAGCCAACCTCCCGTGGCCAGCCAACCTCCTGCAGTCCTTCCCACCCCCACCTCCCCCAGCTGACCGCCACAAATTCGTGCACCAGGCCTCTAGTATTATAATGAAAGAGTTTGGCACTGTAGATTCAAGGTAGTACAAAGCTATAAACTTCCCTGCATCCATCAGTAAAAACCTTCTAGGCTGGATGGTCCCTGGTCTGAGGCCACACTTCCATCCTAAAAGTGCCATCTTTGCAGACACCTATACAGCCAAACGATGACCAAACTGTTGCACCTTTGATTTGAAACACAAGTTATAATCATTCAATTTCAGCAGAAACTGTTTTAGTGTAATGGGAACTGATGCAGAGTATTGGTGTTGGAAATGTACCACTACGCTTACCCAATAATGAGGCGAGAGCAGGTAAGGACGAACAGGTGTTTCCAGCCACCTCAGTGTAAAATACTAAAATTGGGTTCATCTAGTACAGGGGTCCTCAAACTACGGCTCGCGGGCCACATGCAAATACAAATATTGTATTTGTTCCCGTTTTGTTTTTTTACTTCAAAATAAGATATGTGCAGTGTGCATAGGAATTTGTTCATAGTTTTGTTTTAAACTATAGTCCGGCCCTCCAACGGTCTGAGGGACAGTGAACTGGCCCCCTGTTTAAAAAGTTTGAGGACCCCTGATCTAGTAGGCCAGTGGTTCTCAACTTTGGCTGCACATTAGAATCACCTGGGAATCTTTTTAAAATCCTGATTTCTGGGCCCCGTCCTCCGGAAATTCTGTTATGGGGTGGTGCCACAACGTTAGTAACAAAGAAACAGAATTCCCGGAGGATGAGGCCCTGAAATCAGGATTTTAAAAAGATTCCCCGGTGGTTCTAACGTGCAGCCAAGGTTGAGAACCATTCATCTAGGCTTTGGAAACTAAGAGAAAGGAAAATAACATTTACTGAGCACTGCCAGGTGGTCTAAAACACATTGTGGCCTTTAATACAAATGGCCGGTGGGAAAGAAATTATCCTCTCCATGTTATAGGTGAACAGGTGAAATGAAAAGTGAGCTCAGAGAAGTTCAAGGACATGCCCAGGGTCACCAGGTCTGCCCCACATTGTCACTGACCTTGAGAACTGGGAGAGTCCTTGCAATCTACCATGACGTAATTGTAATATTTGTATGTGAAAGGAATGTAGCCCACAAAAAATGCGGGGAGAGAATGGAATGGGTGAGTAGGATCTGAAGCCAAATAGCTTCATTTGAAAACATTGACATTTAGCTTAAAAAGTGTGTCAAATAATATGTTTCCAAGGTGGGGGGAGGGAGCCCTTACGAGAGACAACAGGGACACAAATAGCCATTCCTAGTGGGAGAAAGGAAATAAAAAGCAAATAATCTTCCTTTTTAAATGTATTGTGGTAAGAACACTTAATATGAGATCAACCCTCTTAACAGAATTTCAAGTGTTCAACAGTTTTGTTATCTATAAGTGCTGTGTTGTAGAGCAGATCTCTAGAATTTACTCATCTTGCCTGACAGAGTTTATATCCATTCATGAGGAACCCCCGACTGCCCCCTCCCCCCAGGCCCTGGCAACCACCACTCTCCTCCCTCCTTCTCGGAGTTACTATGTAGGTGTCTCATATAAGTGGCATCTTGCAGTATTAGTCCTTCTGTGATTGGCTTAATGCACTTAGTCCTCATCATCCATCCATGTTGCAAGATTTCCTTCACTTTATGGTACAATAACGCTCCATTATATGTATACTAGTAGCCCTGCACACGAATCTGTGTGCGAGTAACTCGCTACCACTTGCCTCAGCTGGCCACTCCACCCACCACCGCTGGTAGCCCTCCACTGCTCACATCTCGCTGCCCCCACCCTCCTGTAGCTCTCTGGCTGCTGACCCGCCCTGCTGTAGCTCTCCACCACTTGTAGATTGGTCGTGACATTACAGTGTCCTGGCTAATTTGCATATTCCTCTATTATTATATTAGATATCACATTTTCTTTATCCATTCATTCATCAGTGGACATTTAGGTTGTCGAGTGCATATATCTCTTTGAGATCCTGATTTCAATTCTTTTGAATAATTACACAGAAGTGAGATTGCTAGATAATTTGCTAGTCCTATTTTTAATTTTTTTTGAGGAAACGCCATATTGTTTTCCATAGTGGCTACACCATTTTTGGAGCCAATGGAATACGACGGTTCCAATTTTTCCACATCTTCACCAACACTTGTTGACTTTAAAAAGTATACAATAACCATCTTTTTTTAAAAAAAATAGAATTTTATTGATTTCAGAGAGAAAGGAAGAGGGAGAGAGAGATAAAAATATCCATGATGAGAGAGAATCACTGATTGGCTGCCTCCTGCATGCCCCTCACTGGGGATCGAGCCTGCAACCCGGGCATGTGTCCTGACTGGGAATCAAACTGGGAATCAAACCATGACCTCCTGGTCAATAGGTCTAAGCTCAGTCACTGAGCCATGCCGGTTGGGCTATAATAACCATCTTAACAAGTGTAAGGTCATATGTTTTTGAGGTTTTGATTTGCATGTCCCTGTTGACTAGTGACATCGAGCATCTTCTCATGCACCTGTTGGCCATTCATAGGTCCCCTTTGGAGAAATGTCTGTTCAAGCCCTTTTACCACTTTTTAATTGGGCTGTTAAAAAAGCACCAGCAACAAAAGCAAAAACAGACAAGTGGCACTACATCGAACTAACAAGCTTCTGCACATCACAGGAGACATCCAATACAGTGAAAGGCAACCCGCAGGAGGGAGAAAACATTTGCAAACCACATACCTGACAAAGAGTTACTTTTCAAAGATACTTTCCATTTCGAAAGAGTGGACATTAATCATTTTCTTCGTAGCCTCCATATTGATTTTTTTCTTCCAATATTTAACAAATTGACCACTGAAAATTGAAATGCCGGAGGCTGCAAAGGGGTTTTTTTTTCTTCCCTTTTGTAGGAGAACCTTTCTATCCCAGCTCTTCTAAATAGGATTTGAGGCAGGTATGAAAGATATATGGAGTATTTCTGCAATAATAAATCATAACTGATTAATTAAGAAGATGCAACTATAAAAAAGCCCCAACCAAATAAACAATGACGTGAGGGAGAACCAGGAGCAATATTTGTTACACAAAATCCATGCCTGCCGGCGGGTGGCCACAAATCTGCTTCTGCAACCTGCCGGCATCTGACTAGAAGAAGCAAAGACGATTAGTTATAAGAATTGCATGTCTATACATAGAAACAAACAACATGGCAATGAGCATTTATTGAGCACAATGCAGTACCGGGCCTCCACATGTATAATCTCACCTAATCCTCACAACAAACCTGCAAGCTAAGTCTTAGTATTAGCAAGCTAAGTACCATGTATTACCCTCCACGTCTGAGGATAAAAGAGAGGTCCAAGCTTACTGAGCTAAAAGGTGGGAAGGATGAAACTCCTGCCCAGGTCTGAGCTCTCTCAGACCTGCCTTTCCCATTGCACTGCGCTGCACGTTCCCACTGCAGACACTTTGGAGAAACACAACCAAAGCCACGCAAAATTTTCTCCAAGGCATCTCAGAGGGAGGGCCCTGAGTCATGTACTGAGCCTGGCTGTCAACAGCCGCCTCAGAGCAAGCCAGAAACAAGTGGAAGGGTTGTTTCTCACCTGGTCCCTCAATACTAGTGGGTGGCACCCTGTCAAGGTCAAGTGTGGCACACAGGCATCCTACAGGGAGGCATCCAAGACATGACAGGTTGTTGTTTTATGTCTTAAACGTGCTGTTGTCAAATGACTTCAACAGAGAAACTTCTGGTCTGCAGCACAGAAAGGTCACGGAGGCCCCAGAAATCAAAGTCTACATTCTACGTGGGCATCTGACTAATGAACTCCTAGGAGGTCAGCTCTGCTTCACTGAGCACCTCGGGGAGGTAATGAGCTGCGGCGAGGACCGAAGCAACCATCCAGGTGAGAGGCAGAGAGAGGCGGAGCTGTGCCCACTTCCACCAGACACAGAGCTGCCCAGAATAAAAGCCATGCGGGCATCTGCAGGAACCAGCAAGAGGGAAGGAGAAGTGGCGAGATGTGTTTGGGAGGCTGTGAATTTCAATTAAGCACAGTCTTAATTAGGACTGAAACAGCTCAAACAATTTTTTTATGTCCTCCCACAAGTACCAGCACAATCTTGGCCTGATCCTAGACCCCAGTCCTTTTAATCATTTCTTCATGCAATAGCAATTCTGAGGATACAGAGTGGGCCCTGCCCTCATGGAGGTCCCTTCTGAGGGTGTGTGGACTCTATCCCTCCACTGGGCTGCTGAGGAAAAAGATCTCAGGAAGGGACAGTGGAAACAGGCTGTGTCCCCGTGGTTGGAGATTAAGGTGGACAGCTTCCTAGAGTGCCCTCCACTTGGCATCCATAAACTTATGCACCCCCATCCCAGTGGATAAGGAGCTAGCCTCCCCATGGTGTTTGTGGGTCACCAAGCCTGGAATTAGAACTCAGTTCTGACTGGCTCTAAAACCCATTTCGTTCTACAGCATCTCACTGCTCCTGGGCTGGACAATCAAGAGGTCTGTGTCATGACCCGGCAGGTGCATTGGTTTATTCGCAACCCTCTCCTCTCTTGGGCAAATCTCAAATGAAATAAAACCCCTGAGGCCTGTTATGCAGATAGGATGTGTGGTTAGTACGCCAGTGGTTATTTTTACAGCAGCCTTGCCTCTTCAAATCTCAGTGAGGAGCGGGGATTGAGCCAGCAACCACCACATCAAAATGCCACAGAGAATCCAAAAGCAATGTCACCAATATTGCTCGGAGACAACTCTAGCCTCTGACGTCTGCATTGGAGGCAAGTTATCTCACACTTTGCACCCAACTGAAGAGACAGGAGAAACACAGGGAAGCAGGTGGGAGAAGGGAAGGCAGCTCACAGCCCCTCTGCGGAGGACACAGAACCCCAAGAAGAGCAGACACAGCTCAAAAAGCTCATTATTCCTAACATCTAGCCTACTCAATCTTGGATATTTCTGAAGCCTCACAGTATCATTGAACTTGGTGATGTTCCCGGAGGTGCCATGTGCTCGAGGATATTAATAAGTCGGAGTTACTTGGGCATAACATTGCTTGCATCAGGTTCAATATTAGTTACACTGAATGTTCCCCCTACTCACCAACATTCTGGTAAATAGCATTTGACATCATCTCCAGGAAAATGGCCATGAGTGACCGGGTATTAACATAATTGATTTTGCTTTCATTTCTATGGGCATTTCTATTAACTCAATTAATTACTTTAAAATGCCTGTTATTTCCATTCATCCTTCAGAGAGGTGTTCAGCTCCATTGATTATGAAAAGCATAGATTAATAAGGCATCCTCAAAGTGGAGCATTGAATGTCATGGTGGGTCTGTAAACTTAGGGAGCATTAGATGGTATTATTATATCTGAACAGGCTGGACAAAAGCTTCCTCAGAGAGCTCATTTTTCTTTTTCATAGCGGAACTTCTGGGTCCTTTGGGCAGAGCAGATGTCTCCAGTACTCACGTGAGCAGGGAGAACACCTAAGTAACACCAGTCATTCAAACAACATGCTTCTCTTCCAATTAATTTCACAGCCTCTTTGTGACCTTGCATTCACAGCTCAAAAATCCTTCCAGAGATTCCTGCTACTCCCCCCACCCTTCTTGTATTCTAAAGCCACAGTGTTAAGGGTGTGTCTCCATGAGTGAAGGCAAGCAGATCTAATAAAGGTGAGACCGACACAGCCTTGTCATTGGCTGAACTCATGCTTGGTTTAGAGGGAGGCACGGGGGGAAATGTCCATCTGTGGAGTCTGTTACCAAAAAAAATAGTTTGCGTTACATTCTGGGGTTCTTAGAGCCAGGAAAGATTGTTGACATAATCGTGTCAGCTGTCGGTGAGTGTGAGGCGAGGCTGTATGGAATCCCACGGAACAAGGTGGAGTTTGAACTCTGTGGGTTGGGGGAGTTGGAGAGAGTCACACAGCGAGAGGTGGGCGGACCCCAAACCACCAAGGATCTTGTGTTTTCACCTCAGGACTTTTAATTTTATCCTGTAAGCTGGGTAGTGATGTACTCAGATATGTTTTGGAAGGTGGACATGAGTAAATGAAGCCAGTTAAGAGACAGGGAGACCATGAAGTTCCAGAATCGGGGATGTCACAGAGACAATTAGGGATGAGGAAAGGGCTTGTATGGGGACAGGGGGATGCTGGCTAGCTCACTAAGGCCACCCCCTCCAACCAGATCACCTGCGTGGCTCTGTTCTGTGACAGCAATTCACCGTTCTTCCTAGTCCTCCCCTGTGACTTCCAGAGGTCCTGATTTATTGGTTGTCCTGATGCAGGTGCTCAGATTAGCCTAAGCTAGGACCTCCAGGGTCATTTTCCTGGCTGGACTCCAAGTTCACCTCTCAAACATTATTCTCTGGCCTAGCCCCTCTCACACTAATACTGCTACACTGA
The DNA here is from genome assembly GCF_000327345.1 of Myotis davidii. Taxonomy (NCBI): domain Eukaryota; kingdom Metazoa; phylum Chordata; class Mammalia; order Chiroptera; family Vespertilionidae; genus Myotis; species Myotis davidii. The sequence goes on along the minus strand of NW_006300047.1, from coordinate 3,298,504 downwards.
CCTTTCTGTTCCTCAAAGTGCCAAGCTCATCTCTGCCTTGGGACCTTTGCACATACTATCACTGCTGCCAAGAATCTACTTTCACCTCACTCTTTATCTGCAAATGCTGCTTCATCTTTCAGGGCTCAATTAATATGTCGGGGGGGGGGGGGAAGGAGACAAATATAATACTCTTTGTAATACTTGAAGCAATAAAAAAAACCCAACCCTAACTTAAAAAAATAATATCATATTTTTAAAGCAGACTTTCCTGGCTAACCACCAGCCCCCTCCAGCTAAATTAAACCCTTCCTTTTGTTTTATTTTAATAGCAGTTTTCACAATCTGAAATGATATAACCCATTCTGTGTTTAACAACAGTCCTTGTACTAGACTCCATGACAAGGACTGCTTCTGTTTTTCAACTCTGTATCCATAGCATTTGTCCTAGCACATGGCATAGAGTTGATGGCCAATGACCATTTGTACAAACACTCTGGGTCCACCTTGCAGCCTTATTCTGTTCCTTCCTTGCCTGATGATCACACAGTTATAGGAAATGGGTTTCTGGAATATTAGAACAATCCTATTAGAAAGGAACCCTATTTAATGGACCTTTGGCAACCCTAATGCCGGGGTTCAAATTCCAGCTCTGCCTCTGGGTGGCTGAATGGCCCTGGAAACATTACCTAATCTGAGATTCGGGTTTCTCAGAAGAATAATGTAAATCTTCACTTTATTAATAGGGCTGCTCTGAGATTCAAATAAAAATCTATATCCATCCCCAGGGCAGTACTTGGTGAACATCAGTGTCCTTCCCGGCCACAATGTGAAAGCTGTGATTGGACCGGAACTGGCATCTATTAGGTAGAATTAATTCTAATCTTCAATATTGACCAGAACTCGGAGCATTTTTTTTCTTCTTCCTTGGAAATAAAATAATATTTTAACTCAGTTCCACTTAGAAAATAAAAGTAGTTTCCTTGTGTCCACTAACCACACTTTCACACACAGAAAGCTTAGGAACAGTCCGCTGGTTTACCAGATGTCTTCATATAGTACATTTACATCCCTGGGAAGTATATGAGCTTATGTAATTGCCTATATTTGTGACTTCTGTCTCTGGGTTGGAAGCCTGACTCTGCCACTCACAACCTCAAGGACCTCAGGAAATTTACTCATCTTCTCTGAGCCTGTTTCCTCACATGTAAAATGTAGATGATCCCATAAGGTTACTATGAGATTGCAGTGAATTTATATAGAAAGCACGTGAAGCGAAATCTGACACATGTCAAGTTCAACATCAATTTCAGCGATGATTGTTAATATGCTTAGCACAGTGCCTGGCGTGCAGTAAATATGTTCTCATGTTAGCTATGACTGATTAACTTTTGCTGAAGTCCATTGGATAAGATCAGGAGCAGTGAGAATGGACAGGGCAGGTGGGGGCTATGCTGATGACCAGTTTATAAAACCTGATGGTTTGGCCTTGCAGGCACTGATGGGGTGCTATTACTTTAAGGGAGGAACTCAAAGGATACTTTTCCTCTAAAGCAGTGGTTCTCAACCGTGGCTGCACATTAGAATCACCTGGGAATCTTTTTAAAATCCTAATTTCTGGGCCTCATCCTCTGGAAATTCTGTTTCTTCGTTACTAACGTTGTAGCCTCACCCCATAAAAAAAAACAAAAACAGAATTTCCGGAGGATGAGGCCCAGAAATCAGGATTTTAAAAAGATTCCCAGGTGATTCTAATGTGCAGCCAAGGTTGAGAACCACTGCTCTAAAGCCCACAAACAAGTGAGCATGTCAATGTTTTGAAAGGGAGCTTGAGATTTACACATTTCATGTGACATGACATGCACCTCACACGTGCAAGCCCATCTCCTCTTTGCAGCATACTCCCATAGTTATACTGAGTGTCTATCCAGAGGTTTTGGAGGTGTTTTTTTAAGCACTTGGAAATATTTGAGGCCTTTAAGCCAGAGTTTGGAGCGAAGGGTAGAGAAGAATCCTTATTTTTCCTCTGATAACTTATAGCTGGGCCTCCTCCTGAGAAATGAAATGGGAACAATTTGATAGCTAGTGTCAAGGGCAGGGCACTCCATCTGGTTGAAATTTTTCCCCAGCTTATAACTAGTAAATTAGCACATGCTTAGATCGCCTGGGATGTAATTCTCTTTAATGCCTGGCTTCTTTTGGCCTCTGAGTGGTTTGTCAAAGAGAAAAATCAAAGATGCCAAAAGAACACTGCAGTTTGCCGGGTTCTGATGTCTTAAGACTCAGAGAACTAGGACCTGAGAGAGCTGTTTGTCCATTTCCAGAGCGGAAGCTGCAGCCTGGAGGGGCCACCAGGCCACACAGTGGGTAAAGCAGCCAGGACTGAGATTTGAACCCAGGACACTGTGATCTCTGGGGCCAGGGCTCTTCTTTCTGATGCTTCGGAGTCTTTATTTATTGACTGTCCCACTCCGGGGAGATGATTGTCTAATAGCAGAGTACTTATCTCGGCACAAAGCTTTCCTTCCATGAGAAGAACCCAAGACCCTAACAACCTCTTTCCTGACACTGGCTGATACTGCCTTTGTGTGATGCCTGGAACTGTAGCAGCCATCTTGCAGCCATGAGGTAAGAATAAACCCTGTATGATGATGGCATATCAGAAAAAGGGAAAGGACAGGAGCCTCTCTCATCATGCTCTGTAAGGTTTTTTTTCTTATTGTTTTATTGCTTAAAGTATTACAAAGGGTATTAAATATGTGTCCTTTTTTTCCCCCGCCCTTGACAATCCCCTGGCCTCCCCTACCCCCCAGTGTCTTATGTCCATTGGTTATGCTTGTATGCATGTATACAAGTCCTTCGGTTGATCTCTTGGAGCCATCCAGAAGATCTCATGTCCTTGGATGTAGAAAACTGGGCTAGATCTTCCCTGTAAGACAGCCAGTAGGATAACTTTGATAGATTATAGGAGAAGTGACATACGCAGTGTAGTCTCTTTATATGCACACAGGGGAGGTCCGGTCCATGTTTGACCAGGACAGTGCCACCCACGGCGGGGGGAGGGGAGGAGGCAAATAGTATCTCTCTCTGTGTCTCTTTTTTTCTGAATGGAAGAAAAGGCTTTCTCAGACTATCCTACAGCTGATTTAGTCTCAAAGCTTAATGATCAGATTGATGTCACCTGCTCAGAGTACAGTATCAATCACTTGACAAAAGGAATGGAGTCTCCATGACTGCCTGAGATCAGTGGTCTTCACTGCTGACTGCCCATTAGAATCACGTGGCACATCAGTTCTCCCCGTGGGCTAGAGCTCTTTCTCCTTGTCCCACATCTTATGGTCTTGAATCTGGAAAACTCCCCTCATTTTGAAAGGTCAATTTTTTTATGTTATAAACCTGACTCTGTGATACCCAAATGGCATGTAACTCTTCACTGAGCATCTACAATGGGGCAGAAATAGTTCAGATCACTGGAGATGTTATTTTAGTGAGCGAGACAGGGAAGTCCTGGATCTCATGGAGCTTTATACTTAATTGAAGGGAAACGAAAGAGTAAACAGAAACCTAAAATAATTTTAGATACTGTTACATGTCAGGAATAACCTAAATCAGAAGAATTTCATAGAGACTGGAGATGGGGTGCCAATTTATATTGTCAAGAAAGGTCACTTTGAGACAGGGTCACTGAATTGAGGCTGAATGGCTAAAAGGCAACATAACATTCTTAGAAGAGGAAGCAGCATTCCTGATTAAAAATGAGCCTGGTGCCCAGCTGGTATGGCTCAGTTGGTTGAGCATTGTCTATGCACCAAGAGGTCATTGGTTAGATTCCCAGTCAAGGCAAACGCTGAGGTTGTGGTTTTGATCCTGGTAGGGAGCATGCAGGAGGCAGCTGATTGATGGTGTTCCTCTTTCAACAATGTTTCTCTCTCTCTCTCCTTCTCCCTTTCTCTCTCTAAAATCAATAAAAACATATATTTTTAAAAATGAGCCTGGTGTGTTTGAGGAACAGTCATGAAGCCCCGGTACCTGGGATGAGAGGGTGGTCGGGAGCCTGGTAGGAGATGAAGTCACAGGTAGGAGCCTACTGTCCTAGAAATTATAGTGGGTTGAGTGGTGGCTTCTAAAATATATGTCCATCCAGAATCTGTAAATGTGACCTTATTTGAAAAATGGGTCTTTTCAGCTATCATGAAGTTGATAATCTTGAGATCATATATATATATCACCTTGGATTATGGTGGGCCTTACATCCAATGGCACGTATCCTTATAAGAGAAGAGGAGAAATACACACAGGGCAGGGTGATATGAAGACTCAGAAGAGATTGAAGCAATGCATCTGGAAACCAAAGGATGCCAAGGATTGCTGGCAGATGCTGGGAACTGGAGAGAATCATAGAAAGGATTCTCCCTCAGAGCCTCCAGAAGGAACCAAACCTGACAGCACCTTGACTTTGGACTTATGGCCCCCAGAGCTGTGAAGGAATACATTTCTGTTGTTTCGTGTCATCAAAAATTGTGGTAATTTGCTACAGCAGCCACAGGAAACTAATACAGAAGCCGTGACTCAGAGAGCCCTCCATCGTTCTGCTCTGAACTGGTGCTACATGTCAGCAGCCCATCCAGCCTCCGAGGAGCCATGCCAGACTCCTTACACACTTGTCCCCTCCCTGGAAACATCTGCCTCCCGATTCTGCATGTTCTAGGAAATGTACAAGAGACCATTATTGCGCTGCAACTCAATTCACTGGAATCCATGTGGCTTGAAAAGATTACATCTCCACGTTTGAAAATTTAGTTCAATTGTTGAGCATGTCTTGGCAGCCATCCTTGCAGTGAGCTGAAATTATCTTTCTGGTATCATCAAAATCCAACAGTAGCATTACTTGTGCTGGGTCCAACTCCAATGGCTTCAAATAATTATTAGCAATTGCTCATTATCTCTTTTGGAAGCCCTAAATATGTACTTATTTTGTAAGACATTGGCTCAATAGGACTGGAAAGGATATAGACTTCCATACTTGGGGCTGATGTGAATGAGGGCATTGTTCAGGAAAACTCAAGTCTGTGGGTAGGTGGATGCCAACTTGAAATATTGATCAGCTAAGCCAGCTGGGATATGAAGCCTCAGTTTTCAGATGTGAAGCTCAAAATAAGATGTGGGGAATAAGGAGAAAACTATTTTAATTTGTTCTCTTAGCCACCTAAGTGTCTTTCAGGGTTGCTTTCTCTGTATTTCTCTGACACCATCATCTTACACCTTAAATGTTCAGCTGATCTGGACTGCTCTTGCAGACCATCTATGGTCAGCTGGCTGCGGCTGGCTGCGGCTGACCCTCACCTACAGGACCTCACCTGCCAGTCCAGTGGTTGGCTGGCTATTGGTTGGGGCGGAGAGTGATTGGGTCACATGTCCCTCATCGGTCAGCAGGCTAGTCTGGGCTTCCTCACCTGGCAGTAAGTTTCCAAGAACAACAGCAGAAGCACACAGGGCCTCTAAGAGCTCGGCTCAGAATCGGCACATGCCATTGCCTCCACTGCCATGTTTTTTTTTACTGAAGCATGTCCTGAGGCCAGCCCATGGTCAAGGGGTCTGGAGGTCACCTCTGCCCTCAGGCTCCCAATTCTCGGAGGCTGCCTCTGTTTCAGCCTTCACAGAACCAGTGTGGAATTCAGACCTTCCTGAAGTACAAGGGCAAACGTACAGAGCATTTATGAATGTAATAAAGTTGACTGAATACAAAGACAACTGCACAAACAACTTTAAACTAGGAACATGCATATCCTTTTTCTTTTAAATGTCCATTCTCTCTTCAGGAAATTTCTACTAGCCCATAACCTCACACAATATTTGTGACTCCTCATTCCTCTCCTTGTCTTTTCCCCACTCCTTCTTCTCAAGAGCGTTGTGAACCTTTCTCTCATCCTTCTATACAAGATGAATCTCTCTCTCTCTCTCTCTCTCTCTCTCTCTCTTCCCCTCTCTCTCACACACACACACACATATATATATTTTTTAAAAATTAACAGGTTAAGAATTGTTAGCGCCCTGGCTGGGTAGCACAGTTGGTTGGAGAGCCATCTCACACACACACACACACACACACACACTTGCCTAAGCCCAAGCTCATATTTTACACCAAGTATCTTTCCAAGGTATTTTTTCAGACTCTAAAAGAAATTCATGGCCAGGCCTTAGAATAATATTTTCACTTTATATCTTCATAGAAAACTATCAGATAAGAAATACCCCAACATTTAAGTAGTGTCCGATTTTTATTTCTTCTTAAAAACAAGCCTGTATTTCTAACTAACTTTCAGTGGAAGACATATTACATCATTATATAAATATCCCGCCCTCACCCCCCTACAAACAGTTTAAAACTTTATTTGTAGCCCACCCACACAGCAGCACTAACTGGTTATACTTAGACTCGCAGAACCTGGGCTCTTCTGACAATACATGGGCTCAGGAAGTAATATCTAACACATCTGATTGTAGCCTCTCTGTCTGGAAGAACTTCAAGGACATTTTTTTCCTGCTAAACATTGATCCTCACAGCTCAGAGAGGTTGAACAATTTCTTCAAGATCACACAGCTATAGAGAAGCAGAGCCAAGATTCAGACTCAAATGTCTGACTCCAAAGACAATGGTCATTTTACTATTGCACATCTCCACCCAGAGAGCCAGAGGCTGGAGATTCAAGGAGCCTAGACTATGGAGAGAAGGAATCTAAACAAGCTGGAAAACACTTAGCCAGGTATCACTTGTGGTTTTTCTCAGGGCTTACATTCTGATATAATAGTGACAGTACAAGCACAGGACATGCTGCTAGAGGGATGGGAAACCTTCACCTCCCTCCCTAGGCAACAAGCACATCTGAGAAGACATGCCCAGCATTCCTGAGCACCTCAGAAACACGTTATCTGTGCAAAATCATGCTGGGAATGACCTCGGGAACAATTACCTCTATCAAATCATGTGGTTGGAACATGGCCTTATAAAAATGGATGTGATCAAGGCTCAATTTGGCGGTAGTCATTGGAGACACTAAATCATCAAACCTCTGTTAGAACCAGAGATGGGTCGCCATGGTTTTCTGCCTGGGAGGTTCTGATCAAGTCCCTCAACTCCCATTCGGGAACAAAAAGAAAGTGAGCTCTGAATAATGTGTCTCCATCCATGTGCATATTGGTGATTGGGCACTAAATTCTAGGGGTAGGGAAACCAGCGATGCTCACAACTTCTTCCTCTAGGCTTCCCCGGCTTCTTCCTCTAGGCTTTGGGCTCTGTTTTACCTCAAAGGCAATGAACTAAGAATCAAAGCTGTGGAGGAGAGAGTGGTACTAGGCATGACCACTCACTGACTTGCAAGCTGGACCCAGGCCAGAAGGGAGATTGTTTGTCATTGAGCTTCCCATTGAAGCTCATTTTTATCTTAATCATTGTGTGTTCTGGCATAAACCAGCATCCCTTCCCTGTCTCCTGCTACAGGCTGGATCTGGAAACATTCCTGTCATCCTGACCTGGTCAAGCATGCAACACAATTTTCCTGTATTTGGTAGCTGTCACGCACTAGTACTTGTGACTGTCACCCCCTTGTCCTTCATAATTCTTTAGCACTTGTTAAAAGTTATGAGCAGGTCTTAGCCAGGTAGCTCAGATGATTAGAATGCTATCCCAAAACCCCAAGGTTACGGGTTCATTCCCCAGTTCGGGTACATACAAGAAACAACCAATGAATGCATAAATAAGTGGAACAACTCCCTATCTATCTATCTATCTATCTATCTATCTATCTATCTATCATCTATCTATCTATCTATCTATCTATCTATCTATCTATCTATCTCTATCTCATCTTGCAGCTGCCTAAGAAGTATCTTGTATGTCAATTCCCTTCATAGCTCTACTAATAACTGCACTGGCATGGCTAACCCCTTTCTTCAGTCTTTCCCCGCCCTCTGCTTCTGCACATAGGTTTAAGTCCTAACCTTAACTCTAATCATGTAAAAGAAGGTGATATAGTACAGTGTCTAGGAACTTGAATTGGACTACCTGGCTCCTTTGATCATTCATTTCACAAACATTTATTATACACTTACTATGTGCCAGGTACCAGTGTAGGTGCAGTCACTAAGATAGGATCTTTGCTTTCATAATGTGTCTGGTCAAGATGAAGGAGAAAAAAACAACATACAAGCAAGAACATAGCAGATGGCGATAACTGATGTAAAGAAAGCAGAGCAGGATGGACAATAGAGTTGGGGGTGGGCTGCTTTAACTGTAGTAGGGGAGGGGTCAGGAAAGACCCCTCTGTGGAAGTGACTTTTAAGCTAAAACTTGAAGAATGAGAATGAACCAGTGTGGGGATTTCTGGGAGTTGAATTTCAGGCAGACATTGCACTTACCAGTTGTGACCTTGGAAAGTTCCTTAACCTCACCAGGACTCAGTATTCTCAAATTTGAGATGGGGGTAACAAAAGGCCATTGTTAGAATTGCATGCCATAAGCCATAAGCCATAAACCATAGGAAGCCCAGCATGCTGGGTGAGGCTGAACCACAGGAAATTAACGAGAGCAGGATGGGAGTGATGGACATGGAAGGAAGTAGATGGAGGTCTGAGAGAGGTAGGATGGGGCTATGTATGGGTACGTGTCGGGCTGAGACAGAAAAATGACAAGAAGGTTCTCTGCTCCCTGTGTTGAGCTTGAAAGATGGTGGTGGTGGCCTCTGCAATGGGGGTGGTGGGTGGTTGGTGGGACCAATCTGCAGGGTGAGCAAATGGACTTTGGGATGAGACCAGGTTTTAGTTGGGGGAGTGTTCACTCTAATATTACTGTTAGATATCCAAATGGAAGTGTCGAGTAGACAAGGGAAAATTACAAGTCTGAAGCTCTCAAGGGAGATCTACAAGAAATATGAATTTGAGAGTCATCAGCCTACAGCTTGGATTGATGTCATGAGACTGAGTGGGGCCAGACAGAATACAGGCCGAAAGAACACATGGAGAAATGCAGATTGAGCCTTATGTGCTCTGTAACACACATGCACCATGGACAGTGAATGGGGGACATGGCTATTTGAATTCTGTATCTGCCCTTCACAACCTTTGTAACTTTGGGTGTTACCCCACCTCTCTGAACCACACTTCCCTTACCCATAAAATAGGAAAATGTCATATATATCCCAAAGTTTTTATGAGGACTGGCAATGAAGTGAGTTAATCCCCTTGGGCATGTCCTAAGGGCATTACACGTGAGTAAGCTTGGGAGCTGCTTTTCCTCCTAGACCCCACCCCCCCATCTCCCAGCCTGTGTTCCCAACTCTGCACTTCCTTGATTCATACCACATTCCTTCCTCATCTCATTCTAAACCCCCAGCAGCAAAAAGCAGTTCATTGATAACTCTCCGTGGGGCTTCTTTGATATCAGATTTTCCTCTACTTTCCTGCCTCCGAGTAATATCTGGCTCATCTGAGCAATCTGCAAACTTCTCATGTGGAAAAAAGAGACTATTTAGGATGAGCCACTTTCTAAGCTGCATGCTAATAAGTGGTGTTCTTATTGTTATTATATTTGCTTTCAAATCAGCAAGAATGCTGATTAGATTGTGTAGACAGGGGACGGGAGACAATATTAGCCAGTGGTGTGAAGAAAATAAAAGCTATTCTTAGAAAATCTCTCTTTTAATTAAACTCTAATGCTCATTGGGTAGCTGATGATGTCAGTAGATAATCTTGACATGATGTCAGGGGTTGTCTGGAAGAGCTGGAGGAGACAGGTGGGAATAAATGGTTGCACAGAGCAGAATGTTACCCATGCTCCTCTTGTGTAGGCCTTCTGCAACTATAACACCCCTCAATCAGTGTTTCCCACTTGTGACCTGCACCAGTTGCTTCCTAAATACTGTGCATGACCAAGGGGAAGATGACTAAGACTCTGGGTCCACACAAGTTAGGTTCAAATGTGGTCTTTTCCATTTCCTGTGTGACTTGGGCCAGAGAATGGTCACTCTAGATGTCCACATCCTCATCTGTGGCATGAGGGAAATGATACCACTTGCCTCATAGCTTTGTTGTAAGGATTAAATGGGACACTCCTATAAAGGAACAAGGACTTCAGTTGCAATGTGGTGACTGCTCTATAAATGTCAGTTTTTATCATCTTATTTATCATATTATGTAAGGCAGATGCTAATATTATGCCTCAAAAGAGGAGCAAGTACTGACCTGACAAGGCAAAGAGACAAGTGTCTGGTCTGGGATTTAATCATAGTCTTCCCTAATTGTCGCCAGTGTTCCTTCTGTTACATTAATCACCTTGACTCTGTGATGGAAAACCAGTGACCGACCACCATGAAGACGTGTAACTGACTGAATGACAACATTCTAGGTGTGAGTGCGTAGATGGGCGACTGGACAGAGCCAAGAGCCATGACCAGCCTGAAGCCATGCCTGCTGTGTTCAACAATACACATCCACATGTTCTGCTAATACTGGGGGAACTCCTAGAAGTGTCACAAACTGGGCCAGACACTGAAGTGAGTAAAAGTGGTGCATAAAAGGTAATTCAACACTCTGTCCCCATGGAGCTTGTAATGGAGTTTAAAGGGCTGGTATAATGCAAATAATCACCAATAAATGCAAAATGACAACGAAGATCATTTCTACACTGAAAAGGGACAGGGTCCCTATTTTATATATACATATACATCCTGGTTCCCTGACCTAGTCTGAGGGCTCTGAGAAGGCTCTCCTGGGTAATCATATCATTATGTAATAATAATTACTAATGCTTTTATAACATCACTTACTATGTGCCCCATACTGTTTTTGTGTTATGCTTTCACATTATCCTTACAGTAGCCCTATTCTATATTGTTACTATTATGCCCATTTTAGAGATGAGGAAACTGAGACACAGAAAGGTTAAGTGATTTATTTTCCCAAGGTTACATGGCTAGCAAATGGCAGAGCTGAACCAGAAGTTGGCTCCAGAGTTCATGGTCTTAACCATGTTGAGGTCTGAAGGGCACATAGGCATTAACTAGGCAAGGGATGGAGGTGGGAGGGCTCCTGGTAGAAGACGGGAGCACAGAGAGTGCTCAGGACTGAATGCAGCTGGGCAGAGCTAGAGATCGGCAGAGCAGGACCCGGAAAGGCCTTCAGTCTATAGAATACATTTCAGTCGTTAGCTGAAGAAACATGCGCATAGGTGAAAAGTTTTTAAATGGAGAAATCACATTATTTGCTGTTTGGTAAAGAACAGGTGGAAGGAGTAGCAAAAGAAGCAGCAGGAGGCAATTTAGGAGGATTTCTTAATTGTCCAGGATGGGATGATAGCGGCCTGGGCTAGAGTGGTAAGGGTAGATCAGAGAAACACTGACGGATTAAAAAAACACATAGGAGGCAAAACAAGCGGAACTTTGTGATTCATTGGTGTTGAGGGTGAGGGAGAAGGAAGATTAAATGTCCAAAGAGAAAGGAAAAAGACAGTTGACTACAGCTGGTGATCTAAAATGACTGCATAGGTTGTAGTTTAACTGGGATAAAGCATAAATTCTTGCAATTGGGCCCCAAATACCACTCTCCAAGAACATGGGAGGAATGTTATTGCTAATAAGAGCATGTGGCAGGGGGAGACCTTTGAGTCTGAATCAACTAGAAATATGGTATGAATCATCTGTGGGCACCAAAAAGACATATTATCTTGGGCTGTTCCCCCAGTAAAAGAGGACACATATCCTTCTCTCAGAAGACACCTGGAGTATGATGCATGCAGTTCTGCACATCAGACATTTAAGGAATTGACAGAGCCCACCCTGTCTTGATGGTGTCTGGGATACTGACAGGGAAACATAAAACATTGCCTGAGCATTTATTTCACATCAAGAATTTGCTAGGCTCTTTACACACATAGCCTCTAATTCTTCTCCTGACCTTGTAATATGTTAACCTGTTGACAGGAGGATGGCAGCTCAGATATTCAAGTGACCTGTTGAAGGTGGTGTAACTCATAAGAGACAGGAGAAATTTTGATTTGGGTCAGCCTGACTCAAATGGCTATGCTTTTCCCACTATACTGCACTGTCTCTCAAGACGGAAGAGAAAGAGCTGATACAATGGGAAAATATTTAACTTTGAAAATAAAGACTTGGTGGAACTCGATATTTACTTTCTGATAGTTGCCTCAAATTTCTCATTGGTAAAATTAAAATAGTACCTACCTCCTAGGGTTATTTTAGGCCTGAAGGACATAATGCGAGTAAAACACTGAGTCCTATGTCTGATGCATAGTCCATAAAAAAAAATGTTTTATATCATCATCATCATCATTTTTGTTGTCGTCGTCACCTTTGTTGTTGTTGAAAGGAAATCAAATTTATTCTAGGTGAGTCCAGAAGACAAGATGAGGACAAATGGGTAGAATTTATAGAGAATTTGTTTTGTCTCAATGGAGCTAGGGGTAGAGCTGACCCATAGTGCAAAGAACAGCCTCAGGAAGGGTGAGCTCTTCATCACTGGAGCTGACCAAATCTAGGCTAGACAACCACTTCTGAAAACGACATACGAAGGGCCTGCTCATCAAATTGAGTTATACAACCTCCAGTGGCCCTTTAAACTGAAAATCTGATTCTACCTCCTCCACCTGTTCTCAAGTGACAATTTTTGTTGTGACATGGAGTAAATCTAGGGCACCTGTTCCAAAAATAGCCACAGAGTAAGGCAGGAGGAGGAGCTGGGTTTTGTGTACGTCACCTTCCCTTTGACTCACTCCTCTTGTATGTCACAGGCCAGAGAGGAGCAGGGAACTAACGAGAGTTCTTCTGACCCATCCTTTGACTTGGTCAGGTCCCACCGCTCTATCTGGCTCTGGGAGACCCAGCTTTGTGGCTGCCCCAAAGGGACATGCACCCTAACTCTGGCAAAGGCATCACCCCAGGCACACTTGGCCCATTCTCCTTAAGGCGCTGATTTAGAATTTCAAGAAATCATCACTATTGAAAGGAGGCTGGGCTTCTGCTCTTAAGAGCATAAGGCAAATTCATACTGGAGACCTCTGGAGGCCCTCTGTGGAGGATGAATTGATATGAAGCAAAATGAAAGCTCCTTTAAGACAGGGAACATATTTTATTCATCTTTGTGTGTCTCATAGTTTAATACAGGGCCTTGTACATAATACTGGTACATGCTCAATAAATATAGGAGGTAAAGAGCAAATATCTGAATGATGGAATCTAATTATTTGACAAATATGGATCTACTGTCTTTCAATTCAGCTTGGTATTTACAGTATGGGGGAATTTGATACAATGTTAGTGGGTGGCTATAGGTTCAAGAGATATATCTAGGCTAGGGATAGTTTCAAAATTTTAAGCAGTACGATTGATACTTAAATTTCTATGGCCAGGGCTTAGATGGATAAAACATCTACCCACATGCAACAAAATATAAGAAACAGAAAAATAGCTGAACCACCTAAGATAAATAAGGTCAGCATACTAGGTCCCCTCCTATAGTCAGCTTTTTCTCTCCCTTTCTCCCTCTCCAGCAGTCCTAGGGAGGAGGGACCCGAGAAGTGAGAAACTGAGGTCTCCTGCTCACAGTCATGTGAGTGAGCTTGGAGGAAATCCTCCAGGTCCTGTTAAGTTTTCAGATGATTGAAGCCCTAGTTGCCACCTTGACTGCAACTCATGAGAGACCCTGAGTCAAAACCACCAGCAATGCTTCTTTCAAATTCCTCACCTACTTGAATGTAGTATGTGTTAACTGTTTTGGGACAATTGGTTTTGTAGCAATAGATAACTAATGCAATTTTCATTCCCATTCTTGGTACTAAATTCTGTATTAGTGCGGGTCCAATCAGATAAGAATCATTGGGAATAGATAGATAGATAGATAGATAGATAGATAGATAGATTTATTACATGGATTTGACCTCATGTAATTGTGGGAACTGATAAAACAGCATCTGTAAGGCTGTTGACTTCATGTCTAATGCTGAAGATTGGAGTCCACAGCAAGGTGAGCAGGAAGAAAAGATTGATGTAAAGGGAATGAGAAG
>NW_006300047.1:3280624-3284360 GCF_000327345.1 Myotis davidii | reverse complement strand
GTTAGGTAAGTTTTCTGTCATTTTTTTTCTTCAAATAGGTTTTCAATCTCTTTTTTTTTTCTCTTTTTTTAAAAATATATTTTATTAATTTTTTACAGAGAGGAAAGGAGAGGGATAGAGAGTTAGAAACATCGATCAGCTGCCTCCTGCACACCCCCTACTGGGGATGTGACCGCATCCAAAGTACATGCCCTTGACCAGAATCGAACCTGGGGCCCTTTAGTCTGCAGGCTAATGATCTATCCACTGAGCCAAACCGGTTAGGGCCCAAATTATCTTTAACTCAATCATTTTCCTGTGCCCCACACAGCTCACTATTTTTTTAAAACCACTTTATTGAGATGTGACTGACATGTAAAGAGCTGTATATATTTAATGTATAAAATTGGATGAGTGTGGGGATAAGTATACATGCATGAAACCATCATGACCACCAAGGCCATAGATATATCCGTGACTTCTCAAAGTCCCCTGCCACTATTACTGTTGTTGTTGTTGTTGTTAACATAAGTTCTACCCTTTTAGAAAGTTTAAGTGTTCAATACAATATTTTTTAGCTATAGGCTTTATGCTGTATAGGTCTTCAGAACTGATTTATCTTGCATAACTAAAATTTTGTATCCTTTCACCAATATCTCCCCACTCCCCATCCCTAACCCACCATACTCCTGGTACCATACTAATGGTAGCTACCATTATACTCTCTGCTTCTATGCCTTTGATAATTTGAAATTCCACATGTAAGTGAGATCATGAAGTATTTGTCTCTGTTTCTATTTCACTTAGCATAATGTCCTCCAGGCCCATCCATGTGGTAACAAATGGCAATAGTTGCTCCCTTTTTTAAGACCGAGTAATATTCCATTGTCTGTATATATACCACATTATCTTTAACCATTCATTCACTGACAGACATTTAGGTTGTTTTCATATCTTAGCTATTGTGAATAATGCTGAAGTGACTATGGGAGTGCAAGTATCTCTTCAAGGTCCTGATTTCAATTCTTTTGGATATTTACCTAGAAGTGGGATTGCTGGGTCATATGGTAGTTCTATTTTTAATTTTGAGGAAACTACATACTGTTTTCCATAATGACTACCAATTCACATGCCCACCACAGTGTAACAGGGTTCCCTTTCTTCCGCATCCTCACCAGCATTAATAATCTTTTGTTTATTAAAAATAATAGCCATTCTAACAGTTGTGAAGTGATATCTCATTGTGATTTTGATTTGCATTTCTCTGAAGATTATGGTGTTCAACATCTTTTCATGTACCAGTCGGGTCACATAGACCATTATTTTTATAGGAAACTTCACAGTAGGGGAAAGTAGATATATTAAAGGGACAAATAACACGCTACACTGAAAAGTGTCCAAAAAGTCACAAGAGCTCATAAAATGGAGCCACTAACTCTATTTGGAGAAAACCAAGAAAGAACTCACAGAGGTGAGTCGGGACTTAAAAGATAACTCTGTTTTAAATAGTTAAAAGATATTTATGAAGAGAAAACAGTATTTTTTAAGGACCCACTTGGGAGGTTACAAAGGTTTACTTTTGCTGGATCAGCATCTGAGTGCAAGGAAGGAGTGGGAGGTGAGGTTAGAGAATCAGTGACAGCAAGAACAGACCAAAAAATCCTTGCCAGGCATGTCAGATATTTTGATCTTTACTGTAGGCAATGGGGAGCCATTAAAAGACTCTCAGTTGGGGATATCATGATCCAAATTTTACTTTAGCACAATGACTGGGGCAGGTATACGGAGAAAGAAAGGTCAGTCAATATCGGCTGCAGGGAGACCTATCAGTAGACTGTTACAATAATCCATGTGGGAGGAGATGAGAGATGGCAATCCAGCAGTGGGGATGGAAAGCAGGAGGCACGTAGGAGGATTCAGACAGGGAAATTCACCAAAACTGGGGGAGGGAAGGAGAGAGAGGAGTCAAAAAGACTGAGGATTTTGGCCTGGTGGGTGGAAGCCTATGAGGCTCTCCTCTGAGGTAAGAAAGAAGAGACGCAAGTGCTGGTAGCAGGAGGAGAAGGGTACATTTTGTTTTGAATATGTTGAGTTTGGAGTGCCTTCAAGATATGCAAGCAGCAGCTGAAAATGAGTTTCTGTGTTTTTATTTTTACTTACCTTATCTTTGATGAATAAATGGGAGCGTGATGATCCTGAGCTTTATTTTTTATTGTCAAATATCAAAAATGCTCCAAATCAGTGAAATGCTTTCAAGGTCTGAAGGCAATACCAATACTCACATGTCCTCCGCTGCAGCTTTTGATGGAAGGTGAGTTGTTAAGATGATGGGAGAGGATTCAGGAAGGTGTCAAATGTGGTTTAACCTATCATAGTGGATTTGGGATGCCTGGATTATAAAGCCTCTTGTGCATACTGATTGCACTGAAATAGCTCCCTTGTCACTATATTTATTGTTCTGCTGGTGTTTGTACATCTTGAAGTCAGTCAAATATTCTATGGGCCCATGAGCCAGAATAGACCCCGACTTCTTTGTATTCCTCTGAGCATGCTATAGGGGCCACAGATAATCACCTTCTTGAGCCACAGCATTTTAACTTTCCAGGTAGGAGTCCATGGGCTTGTTCTTCATTGTGCTCAGTGATGGAGGCAGAGAGTGGGATCCAGGTGCTGGTTAATAGGGGATAACCTTCTCTTCCTTCTTTTTATTGCTGCATATTCTTATTCCTTGGATTCTGTTTTCATTAAAGGCCCCAAACAATCAAACTTAACAAAAGCAGTGAGCAGGGCTGATGCCACCAGGTCCCGGGGCCCATGCCTCTGAAAGGATGACCCGAGTTTCTTATCTGCTTAGGAAGAAATGCAGGAGGAAGAGCCTGTCAGTTGGAACACAGGGCTGCCTGCAGTGCTGCTGAGTTAGGTAGGGCCAGGCTGCTCTTTCTTTCTCAGAGACAGATTGAGAGGGAGGCAAGAGAAGGAGAGAACTTCTGAGACACCCTGGCATGTCAGCGGGGAGTGGGAAATGGAAGAGAGTCGGACACTTCCTCAAGAGAAGATAAAGACTTTCAAATGGAAAGTCACAGCACAGTCTGCTCCTGGCTTCTGCCAGCACGCAGGCTGACTAGAAGTTTTTGCTGAACCAAGTGCATCAGTCTTTGCATATGCATCCTCAGAAATTTTAGCATTTTGGATATTCTAGAGGCAAAAATGTAGACCTAATAAAAAAAATGTGGACCTAGATTCTACCTCCTGTTTTAGGAGAGCAGTGAAGGCTTTGCACCTACTAGTACTGCCATGCAACTTTCAGCACCACGGAGAGCTCAGGAAAATAGTCCTGGGCAACTTTCTGTTTCTTTAGGCAAAGGCCTAATCCATGATCTCTAATTCATGGACCATTCACATCCAGGGAAAGACAGTCTCTGTTCCCAGGAAACCTGGGGGCAGATGTCATGAACTTCCAGCCGTTTTATAAGGCAGTTGTTTTTCTTTGACTACTAGAGGCCCGGTGCACAAAAATTTGTGCACTCAGAGGCAGGGGCGGAAAGAGGTCCCTCAGCCCGGCCTGTGCCCTCTCGCAGTCTGGGACCCCTCGGGGGATGACCACCTGCTGGCTTAGGCCTTCTCCCTGGGGGATTGGGCCTAAGCTGGCAGTCAGACATCACTCTGGCAGCCTGGAAGTGACAGGGGGGAGCTCCTCAACCCCCTGATCGGCCCTGCTCTGTGTGTGACAGAGGGGAGCTCCTCAACCCACTGATCT
>NW_006300047.1:3251455-3280356 GCF_000327345.1 Myotis davidii | reverse complement strand
TACTTTTTTTCTTTTATTCTGGGATTTATTTATCTTCTATCATTGAAATTTTGTTGCCACTCCATCTCCAAGGTCACGGCCTGCTGAAAGCAGGTATCTGGGGTTTGTTTAGCTTTTATAATTGCAACTTTTTTGCTTAGAGTGGAGCTCAGAGCCCAGCCACAGCAAGGAGGAAGCTTGGCTTCCTCCATCACTGGAGCAAGCAAGCCTCCTGCTTGCTTCAGCTGCGTGGCTACCATCTTGGTTTGGGGGTAATTTGCATATCTCACTGATTAGCCAATGGGAAGTGTAGCGGAGGTATGGTTAATTTAATTTCAATCTTTGTCTATTATTAGATAGGATACCCTGAGTACAACTTCTACGTTTTGGAACTAAAAAAAGTGCAAACGGAGTTATCTTTTATATTGTATGGTCAACCATGCCTCTGCATAAGCCTATGAAGAGGGAAGAGTTGGAGCTGAAAATTCTCATTTTACAGATATGCATGAGAATACTATGAGAAGGAACAGAGATTTAGAGAGACTACCCAAAGTTCACAAAGCTAGGATGTGGTCAAGAACCTAAGACGTTCTGGCTCCTCTTTCTGCTACATGTTTATTTAAAAATATCAATGGAGCATTTACAGTGGATAAGGGATTAGGGACACAGAGGACGTACCTGCCTTACTCTATTGCAGTGGTTCTCAACCTTCTGGCCCTTTAAATACAGTTCCTCATGTTGTGACCCAACCATAAAGTTATTTTCGTTGCTACTTCATAACTGTAATGTTGCTACTGTTATGAAACGTAATGTAAATATCTGATATGCAGGATGGTCTTAGGCGACCTCTATGAAAGGGTCATTCAACTGCCAAAGGGGTCGTGACCCACAGGTAGAGAACTGCTGCTCTATTGGAACCTAGGTAACACTGAGCATAGAACTAGAGATAAAAGATCACGGGATGTGGATTCCAGCTGACCCACGCTCACCCTGACTCCTGCTTCATAAGGACCTGGGTCACTTCAACTCTCTGACTCTTGGTTTCCAAATATTTAAAAGGGAGATTATAATCCCTGCCACATAGAAGTGTTCTAAAGATTTCTAAAGGGCTCTTGACAAAAATGGGTTAATTTAATGAACCTTGACAAATTTCATTACCGCTCTTAGGAAAGAAGGTAAATGATTCCAATCGGTCCATTTCTAGCAGAAGACTACAGTCTTCTAAGAGAAACAATTTTTTTGTTTGTTTTATCCTCAGAATTATAGCAAATTTGACTGGTAAGTCAGAGATTTTCTCTACCACGAGACCATAACTGCCTGTGAATTAAGTTTGCTTGGCTGTCTGGCTATCTGGCTTCAGCCAGCAGAATCTTGGGGGAGCAAAAATAAATAAATAAACAAAGTGAACTATTCTGGATAGCCATGTCACTGGCAGAAGCAAATGTCTCAAGTCCCAACTACAAATAGCTCCTAATTAGGAAATAATGATGCCCCCCAAATGGGGCTACATGGGTGTAAAAACATCTCACAAATTGCTGATTAGTTTCATAGCAGCGATGGTATTTAGTGCCACTTCAGTTAATAGAAAATGCGTTGGAAATGGCCCATCTTTAGCTGAGGGAGAGAGAGAGGGAGAGAGAGAGAGAGAGAGAGAGAGAGAGAGAGAGAGAGAGAGAAGGCTGGGGATGAGAAAAGGCTCAAAAGACAGGGAATGAGGCCAGAGAAAAGGGAAAATGTATCCTTTTTTCTTGGAGAGTGTACTGTAATATGAGTTAGGGACGTGTAATATGAGTTAGAATGGGAAGAATTTTTATTTTATTTCGATTGTAATGGAAAGGCATTGAAAGCTTGAGAGAAGTTGAGGGATATGATCTAATTAACATCTTGAAAAGATGACCCTGGCTTCTGTCTGGAGAACGGACAGACATGAAGGCAAGCGGAAAAGCTAGGTGGAGGGTTAGAAAGCTATTGCAGTATAGATGGGAGGTCAGGGGCTGGTGACAGTGGTGGACACGATGAGAAGCAGATGGATCCTGGATGAATTTTAAAGATCATCCAGACTTAAGCTGGCCATTGGATTGGATGTGAGTGGGAAAGAGGAGTGAAGGATGGCAAATAGGCTTTTGGCCTGAGAAAGCATGTCAGTTGTAGTATCATTTCCTGAGATAGAGAACTCTCTGACTTCTGTGTATGTTGTAGGGTGGTCCAGAGTACTTTTAAAGACATTTTAGGTTTTGGATGTCTTTAACATCTCTAGGTGGAGTTATAAAATATAAATAGGTATGTGAGCTCACATATATGTGAGTCCAGAGTTTACAAGGGCGGTTAGACCCAAATAAGAAATTTGGGGATAGTCAGTGGCATTTTAAGTCAAAGGACTGGATGAGATACTGAAAATATAGTAGAGAGTGAGGTAAATCAAGAACAGGTTCCAAAGGACTTCATCTATCTGCCCATCCATCCATGCACCCACCCATCAGCTATCCACTCTTCCAACTAGCCATCCTTCTACCCATCCACAAGTTTTTAGTAGGTGCCCTCGCTGTGTCATATGCTGGGTGGGGTGCTGGGATTCAAATGTGAAAAATGACATGGCCCTTGCCTGGAAAAGCTCACATTCCAAGGAGAGGTAGCACACATGAAAAATATGGTAAAACCTGCCAACGCCTGGATCAGCCAGGTGTTACCTCTGCTGCTGGGGAGAGCTTGGAAACACTAAGAAGGGGTTTCTACTGGCAATACATCTTGGAGGAGGACTAACTTTGAAGAGGAGAGGAGGAGGAGACCAACATTCCTGGAGGGAAGAAGAGCGTGAGTGAAGGCACGGGAAAATGAGAGCAGATGGTGTCTTTCTTTGCAGAAGAGCAGAAAGGTCTCTGACGCAGCATAAGGCACGTGGTAGACAAGGGCATGGCAGGGACTGGAAAGTCTGTGTGCTGGGCCATGGAATTTGAACTTGGCCTGTGGGTCATTGTTTTAAGCCAAAGGCTTTAAGTGAAGGAGAGGTGGAGTAAACATGGTCATATTTTGGTTTTAGAAATGTCCTTTGATCTGGGGGTTGTCAAGTAAAAATTAAATCTGGCTTTAGTAAGGAGTGAAGTTGTTCAGAAAAATTACCTCCAGTGGGGAGAAAGGGGCTACAGCAATAAGGGAGAAGGACTATTGGGAAAGGGAGAATGCTCTGAATATAGATCTGCAAGCGGCTTAAGGGTTAGGCGAGAAGAGTTTTTCTTTTATAAGGAGGAGCAAACAGATAGAAAGAATAGGATGTGAGGAAGTGAAATGAATGGGAATAGCATGATTGGACAACAGGTTGGAAACTCTGAAGCCAGCCCATCCCCAGGAGGGGCTGTTAAGGAGAGGTTGTGTGCCTGCTCAGGCTGAAGGTGGGCCAGAGTCAGGGACCCAGGAGAAGGACAGAAGCGTAACCAAAGTTCAGTCAACAAACATTCTGTTTCCAATCATCAGTGGGGACAAGAAGCTCAACAAATCCTTTGTGAGGCAAAGGAAGGGAATTTGAGAGCGGTCTATGTGTGGCCTTGGTAAACAAGAGGGACATCCATGAGTCATATTTAAGTCACATAAAGAAGGGTGGTTCTCTGCAGTACACGCTGTTTCCTGGAACACAAAAAGGAGAAGTCTTTAACCATCACTTTTCCCCACAATTCACAGGGCTTGGCAAAGTTCACCATTATCCAGAGTCAAGACTGCAAGTGTGGGACCTGCACAGGAAGATGAGGCCCTGATAAGGGACGTTAGCAAAGAATGCAGCTAAAATCCTGAAGCCAAACCATGGATTCTTCCCAATTCCACACTTCCCCCTATACCCCTCCAGTGCACAAAGGCGGGAAATCAAGCTACTTCCCCTTTGCAATAATAATAAGCCTGCCTGCAACATCAGTGATGCCCACCATGGCGGCAACGATGGCAACAAAGACCACAACTCCGTTTCTCATTTTCATATCAATCGGCAGAAATTATCTTTATTAGAAAAATGAAATTTTCCTGTATTTACATTTTTACACCATAGGACCGGGCACTTTCATTGCCTTGGGAGTTATTTACAGATCAGTTTGCACACACATTTCAAACCCCATTCCTTAAAACAGGTTGATAACACGTTGAACAAAAATAAAAGACGTAACTACAAGAAGACAACCATAGTACGTATATACTTCCTCTATCGTAGAAAGGTGTTAAGCAAACGTGTAATTTAGTAGCTATGCTTGGAAATATTTAATACAGTTAGTAGCACTTCCTCATGCAGTGGATTAAAATATGACAGGTAGAAGCTGCTGTGATTGGTACGTGAACATCTATTCCCAAATGGAAACCACTGAGTAGAGCACACAGCTTTGGGCTCAGCCATACAAGAGATCGAGCCAGTTCTGATGTGGGGTTTGGACTGTGTTTGAATGTGGCTGTGAATGGAAACCCTCTCTAAGGAGCTCAATCCCATGCATGTTGGGTTAAAATAGACTCAGATATGGACCTTCAAAGGTGCACCATTCAATTTCTCGCTTGTGTGTAATGACCAGCTTCTGTCTTAAAGAGTAAGTCTTCTAACATGAGTGAACGATGAATAGTTTACCCTCTGCTTCTGTGTAAAAGGACATTATTTGTTATTTTAGTGACCTACTTCTCATTCAAGCCACCAAATTAACTCGCCAAATTCTTTCTGAATATTCAGCTTGAAATATATATTAAACACGTAAACACAAACGCACAAACATTCTTTCATGATAAACAACATTGAATTGTCCTGACTAAATAATTTGGCAAATAAATGCTTTCCACTTTGTTTTAGCAGGGGGATAAACAAGATTAAGATTCATAGCTAAAAATAACTGATAAATCTTTGGGGACTCTCGGGCTTGGTAGGTGTCTGAGCCACATCTGGCCATGTAATTAGTTATATCGAGGAGTTTATTAAATTTTCTATGAAAATCTTATTCTTCATCTTATCTCTTATTTGAAAAAAAAAAAGAGGCAACTGACATTCTTTGCCAAGAATTTGGGAAATAAGAACGTTACAAGTGCCATGTTCATCTTCCCCAAATGCATCAGAATTTGACCCCAAATAGTTGTCTGAAGCTTTCATTTCTAAACATTTCCTTCATGGTCATGGCCTCAGAGAAACCCAATACACTTACGATTTTAAAAAATAAAACAGGGCTAAAAGTCAATACTGTTCATTTATTTGAATCAGGTTAACTGAGAATAGAAACAATTCAATGCCTCAGATGGCTAATGTAAAAACCTTAATTGAATTCAAAAGGCTAAAATTGTTTTTCCATGGAAAAACTGACCAAATCTGGACCTTCTCTATTTGTTCAGCTATCAATAGTCTTTGATTTGAGCCCTTTACAAGCTTAGAACAGCAAAATGTCAGATCAATGAGAAGTATTTAAAATGCCAAAGACAAACTTTTGTTTGCCAGAGAACAATTAATCTTATTAATTTAAAAGGCAGCTGTGGTATTGGTTACATGTTATGTTAATATCCTTTTGAAGGCTCATCTTAAATCCTTCCCAAAGGTGTGAGGGAGAATTAAGTGGAAGAGGTTATGACTCAGGGTTATGGCTAATGAGGAATGTTCTGGAATTGCAACAATGCAAAGACATTGTTTCATGGATAAGGTGCATAAGAGGGATTTATGAGTGATAACCTCTTGCTTGTTTCTGCATACTGCTGACATCTTATTTGAGGAATGTAATCTGAGAAATGATTCCATTTTAAACAATTTGGTCTCTGCTCCCTGGAGAGCTGTGTGCTTTGAAATACGGCCTCGGTGAAGATATATCACTGGCCAAATTGTTCTTTTGAGCGTTCTGGATTCTACACAGCTCAACTTCCCTAGGAGGATATGGTCTTGCACTGTAGACCAAACTGCAGGACCTCCAAATAGCTATTAAATCATATTATAACCTTTCTGTCCTGAGACATTTTACTGCCAGTTTGAAACAGCTAGAGAATTTCTCAGGGATGAGGACAAGGGTGCTTACGTGAGGTTAACTGACCATCCTGAGAGATTGATTCACAGAACCTTCTAGAAAAATATTCCTTCAGATCTCAGCTCAGTTTTCTCATCTATAAAATGGACCTGGTATGCTGCCCCTCACAGTAAATGTAAGTGCCAGGAGAGACAAGTGTGGCTGAAACCATGGGAGGGGCGTGCAAAAAAAGAATGAATGGGCTCAGTGTCATTGCCTACATGATACATTAAACACTACATCATTCGGGACTCCTAGAATGCCTAGTGAAAATATCCGAAGTCAACACTCTGTAAAGAGACAAACTGAACAAGCATTCACTAATTCAATAGTTATCGTGATGTCAGTTACTAGGAAAGTAACTCTAAGATTTTTTTGGGGGGGAATAACAGATCAAGAAGGAAAAACAGTCTTACTAGTTGGGCCTCAGTCATTCTGACCACCAACCTCTTAATCATTTATGCAAAACTCTATTTGCTATTCTCTGTCACACCTCAAACCTTATTCTGTCTGCTTGGTGAAAATAACCAAACATCTAGAGGAAACAGAAGGGCCAGTCCATTTCTAAATAATATGGCCTTTTGGAAAATGTGTCAAAATGTTTAGTTATGAGACCTTTAATGGAGCCACAAGGCAGCATGTGTGCGTGTGCACGTGCATATGTGTGTGTGTCCACACACATGAAAGAATACTATTTGCATATGTTTAATGGAATTAGCCCTGATGTCTATTGAGAAAAAAAAAGGAAGGGGATATTTAAGATTAGGCACATGCTAAGTAGAGAAAATAACTCTCCAGGAACCAGAAAAGCAAATGCTAAGCACAAGCATATAAGGGAGAGACACAAATGGCATTCAAGTCTCAGAAGGGACTGAGAACAGATCTGAGATCCCCAGGAGTTCTCAATGCACCCCCAAACCAGGTGATGGGGGTGGACACTGACTAACTTCCTCACCACAGAGGCTGAAACTCAAGAGAGAGCTGTGGGGACCTCTGAACAGCATATCTCTCTTTCTGACTTCTATTCTGACCTCTCTGGAGGAGATCAGGCACTTCAAGAATATGCCAGACATTAGGGATTTATTAGCAAGCTTTTGTTACTGATGAGGCCAAGATTGCCCTGAGCCTTGGTTTCCTTATCTGTCAAATGGGAGCAACCAGACTTCACCCTAAGGTTATTTTGAGAATCACATCCTAGGATATGCCTGGAATATTGTCTGTACTCAACGTGGATATATTTTAATATTTTCAAATTCAACTTCTGACTCAAGGCATGTACTTGGGATAAGCAAAGAAGCTAACATTCCAGTAATGCAAGAATAGGATGGACAGAGAAAAAAAATAAGCTCCATATCCGCCCACCATCTTCCTGAAATTTCCTTGCCCCATTTTCTCTCGAGGGCACCTGGTGTGTTCTCTTCACCAGCCAAAACAGTAGGCACTTGGGACTCAACAAGGAATTCTCCCTACTCCCTTCCCTGATACATTTATACCCTGAACTATCAAAAATATTTTTCACAAGTCAAAAACAAAACCAGAGAAGAAAGCTTTCAGGAAATAGTCTTTTTTACATCATGATCTATTTTTTAATCCTTTGAGATTTTTTTTTCAACCTTTCCTTGAAGCACATGACAGAAAGCAGAGCTAGAAGGAGGCATGATTTGGCAAGGGCTTGAGCGTCGAGTGGAATCAGATCTAAGCCTGTCTGTGCAAAATGCGGAAGGGCAAGTTTATTCACCTGGTTAGATACCCTTAGGTTTCCATCTTTGAAGATTAAAGTAATCAAGGCATCCCCAGGAGAAAAAACTGTATCCTCCAAAGTTACTTACAGATCTAGGGGAGGGCTTCATTGTTTGTTTGATCATAGAATCAGATACATTTTGATTTCCTGGCAAGAATTATTTATCATTTCTAGTTTCTAAATAGTAGATTTATCAAATCTACTCTGTGTTTGCATTTCATGGGTCCTTGGCTATCTTTTGTATTAAGAAACTGAATTTCTAGACCATAAGCTACTATTAGAAAAGACAATTTTCTATTTCCTTTGTGGCTCCTCCATCCCAAATTGGCCTTAAAGAGAGATTAGACACTCAGTCAAGTGCTATCAGCTGATCAGTGTCAGTCAAGTGCTATCAGTGATCAGTGTCCTTTGCTCATCCTTGGCTCACAGGAAAGAACTCTATCATCTCAGCGATCACTGCCAGCTCTCATCTTTGGTTTGAGGTTTTAAACTATATCCTTCATTGACTCTTCCCAGGGAATAAGTCCCTGAAACAAGATATTCTCTTTTCCAGGACTCTGAGGCAGGGAGTGCTGGGGAGCTCGAAGGAAAACTAAAATTCAAAGAGGGATGTTTGGGTCTGCATAAGGCAAGAGGCAAAGAAAGATGGGTCAGTTCTATAAGGTCCTCTGGCTCTTATCCCACAGGTACTCAGGAGAGCTCTCAAGAGAAACCTAGAAATGAGTCAGCTGGTCAAGAGGACCAAGCTGGGAACTGGGCCATGAAGCCTTGGGTACTAGGCCATGGCTCCGAAACTGTCAACTTGACAATCCTACAGATTACTGTCTCCTTGGGAACTTCATTTCCTCTTAGTTTTCTCACCTCCCATCCCCTTGCCTCAAATCTTGGTGACTTCTTTCAGTTATGTTTGTCTAAGGCCCTTCTGGGCAGGCACCTTTAGCTGATAACTCTTCTGAGAGTACTTCTGGCCACAGAAAGAGTTCAGGTGGGGGAAGAGAATAAGGAATTGAACAGAAAAAAATGCCCTCTGATGACTTTACAGAAATCACATTCATGTCTTTATCAGCATTGTCTTCAGAAGCAAACGTGAGCAGAATATACTCCATGCCCCTAACTCCAGATACATTTTTAAAGAAGGGGTCAAGAACACCAGCATCCAAATCCCACTTGGCTCTGCCACCCTCCCTAGAACTGAGATTTTTTTTTAAAAAAAAATAGTGCCCTGTCTACATAAACATCATCCCATCAATAACCAGAATGGGTTTTCCATGTGTTAATACCATCACCACCATTTAATTGTTAACATAAACTTTACAGTATGTACAATTTTATTTGGATAATACACTTACGTGTGAATTATAGAAATCAAGCATGTATAGTATATACATGTGTACACAAGCATTTGTATTCACAAGATAAGTGCATTTGATCATCTCTGATCTCTATCAAGTGGCAAGCTGGCCTCATCTGGTACAAGTAGGTATGAACACAGTACAGTGAAAAGGGAGAAAATGGGTACAGGGCAACTGCATATTGGGAGACCTTTTCAAGTATAAGCCCCACTTCACCTCTCATTAAGCACTTTCAACCCTGTTCACCAAAAGAAGATGGGGGTATCCCAAAATGTCTCATTTTGTCTCAAGTGAAAATAAACACTGCTTTTGGAATGGAAATTATCTCTATCAAGAACCCCTAGCACATAGTAAATATCAACCAATGAGTTTAGATTCCACCTACTCAGTTTTGTTTTGTGTTTTTACCTTGAAGTCCAATTACGTCTACGATAGCCATGGGTAATACAAACAGGCTCTCTCGCAGAGACAGCTCATGTCCCCCTTCCAAGGCCTCATGCACAACAGCAACGCACAAAGAAACAGTACGGGATGTGCATCCAGTTAACAAATACATTCAGCTCTTCTGAAAGGTATTTAGGTTTCTCCCATTAGTATTTATTTAGGTCTCAAACTGCAAGGGATTTCAGTGTGAGGTATTTATTTATATGACAACTGATTATTACAGCTGCACTTTTTAGGTTTAAAGAAGATAAATTTTTAATCACCATTTAATTAACACCAACTTTTTTTTCCTTTTTCATTAGCAATTCTATTTGCAAAGAATTCAGGGCATTTGTCATTTCCTGAGGAGGATGCAGAATATTAAATACACATCAGCGGTAAGAAATGTCAAATAGAGTAAACAGTGTGCGACTGTATGGTGGCCGTGGATCTTTTTACTAATTAGCTGCCTTGGCTAGAGTCCCACTTAAGTGAAGCTATTTCATTTGTAAACAAGGTGTAATTTTCTTTTTTTCCCTCCCTTGAAAAGAAGCGTGAATTGATTTGACTAATTTTGCTGCAATGGGTGAATTTTAATGCCTTTGTCAGAAAAGCTATATATAAAACCTTCTCAGGCACCCTCTGAAACAGCACCATGAGACACTCGGTCATGGTGCTGGCCAAAATCCTGCAGTGAGATTTCCATAGGATGGAAGAGTGATGCAATGTGTGGGGAGATTATCATCTCACACCTCTCATGGAAGCCCCACTGGCAGAAAAACAGACCAATCAGGAACTTGCCTTCTCAGAGCATTGCAACCGGAAGTGACCTAACAACCCCAGTGTGTGAGGATAAGGAGCACGCTTTTCCAGATGTGCACATGTTTCCCAGAGCAGAACTCATGCCCTAGATTAGAAGACTCTCTTCCTAACACAGAATATTTTAAGTTGGTTGCATGTGGGCAGGAGCATGAGCATTTGCGTAAAGGTGTACCAGTTGGGTCCTCTCAAGTGGAGAAAATCATGTAGAGCTAATGAAACATCATTACGATGCCAGCTCTGACTGCAGTCAGGTGAAACTTGGGCACAAAGTTGGATTCAGAGATTCTGGCTCCTTGGCATCAACAAATCTAAGATGACAGAACCCTTGGGGATGAATGCCTAAGCTCAAGGCTTCCTATTTCATTCTTGTCACCTCCTATATTGTAGGCATCATTTACAGTTGGGTGTCATATTCTGATATTCTTTTTCCAAAGAACTGACTGGATGTGGATTATCTCTGAATAACTCCACAACATCGCCTGTCACTTAAAAATTGACCATCTGACCCATGGCAATTTTCTTATGTTTGGGATCATCCCAATGAAGAGTCAGTGCATTAGTGGAGGAGGGAAATTAGGTATTTATTATATACTATCCAATTCTGATTGTCTTTTAGAGAAACTATGGGTATAAAAGGAGGCATATTTTTTCCAGCGCACTACTACATATTTTTTCCAGTACTGTTGGTTCTTCCAAAAGCCACACTTTTAGTTTCTTATCCAGAGAAGCATGGGATTAATAGCAGAAATAATGCTGTTATTAGAAGACTTTGGGGGCCAAGGAATCCTTCCACGTGTAATTTGCACTCCCCTAGAGATCTCTATCACAGTGGCAACCCCATGGGTTTTGAGGACACTGGACGAAGACAAAGCCTCTTTGAATTAATGACATACAACTTTTCTGTATTCTGGGGAGACTTTTTAATTCATGTCATGCAAAGATGTGACAAATTTATGGGAAAATCCTGGCTGGGGAAGACAGGTCTGGAATGCAATGGAAGGGCAAAGGCAGAATGTTCTAAAAGACAATCAATGGTATACCTGAGATTAGAAATTGGGGTGACTATTCAAGGTCCTTCAGTATACATTCCTCCATTGTTGGGTCTAGGGGCAGCAAAGGTGCAACATCCATGAATAAAATACAGTGTTCAAGTGCATTTGTCATCAATGTCTAGTCAGCCCTTTCTTCCTTTCTACCACAAGGTTGATGGGACACCTTCTCACCCATTGCCTTCCTCAGCCTCTCTACCACTGACTGAAATTTACTGCAACCAGCTTTCATCATTCTGGGAATATTGTAAATCGGGTACACTTCCCCAAAGATGGAGCCATTCAGTGAATTCTCAAGCTCCAGGAGAATTATTTCTGGCACCTACCCATTCACAGGAAAACACTACCTACAAAACAGAACACACCATGAAGAAAAGAAACAGGATAACTTTTCAACCTGACATTCTGTCCCCTTTTCCAAGAACCCAAAGCAAAATGCAGGAGGAAACAACTGTGAAGCTAGTCTACATTAGCTTAGGGTTTCTGCAGCATGTCGCCAAAGCAGACTGAGTTACTCTGAAAAAAACCTGATGGCTAGCTCTCCCAAATATTTCAGGGATATTAATGTATTTTAAAATACATTAATTATTAGATTAAAACTGTATAAAATATTTACTCTTGTTTGTGGTCTTAGTAATATTTAATATTTAAATATTAAAATTCTGGTCTGATAAAGTATCATAACATAGCAACTGTCTTTATTTATTTATGTAGGCACTTTGCATGTGCCAGGCACGGTGCTAAGAGCTTCCCAGGCATAAAGATTCCCCTTTCTCCCCCAATCCTGCTAGATGAGTATCATTTCATATCACACACGCACAGGTTTGAGTAGATTAAGAATGAGATACTGGAGGGGACTCAGAAATGACAAATGCTTTGAGGAATTTTTCATCTGTCTCTGTTGGTGCCAATGAAACAGTTAGCCTCCAACAGGGTGAATATTTCAGAAGAGAGAACTCGCTTGTCCCACTGATGTTTACCCACAATTTGGAGGATGCTCAGGGAAGATGCAGGAGTGTCTCTCATGTTTTGAAGGCTTTTGATTTGAGGAGGCTGGGGTGGAAATGAGTGTCCAACTAAATTCCATGACGGTAAGAAACATAAACCGAAAACCACACCAGCCTTCTGCAGACAGATGGCACTGTACTTCTTACAGATCACAGCGCACATATGGCTGTTGGTGCCTGCCACCACATTAACAACCCTGGAAACAGCAACACACAGTTGATTGGAGCCACCATGGCTGTTTGGGGACTGAACAAGCTATGGTTACTCTGGAAGGAAAGGGATAACAGATACTATACAACCCTGAGTCATCACCAGAAGGGGAGAAATGCAAACTTACGTACACAGGAGTCTTCAGGATAAACTATAAGGGCCGCTGTGTCATAGACAGAAGATCCACACTTAGATATCGAAGACATAAATGTCTTAATTTATGCAGTCCTGAACAAGACCAGAAGCCAAGGATGAGAGCGCGTCTGTGAAACACACAAATGGACATCCAAAGAGATTCTTACAGCTCTCTGCCTGAGGGCCCTTCCGGCCTTTTACTCTAGATGTGTCTTGGAAATGGACTCTAATGAAGGTAGTAGTAGAGTTAGCATGAAACGCACTGATTTGCTATTCTTTGGGGGAGCCTGGAGTTCTGGGGTTGGGCCTGGACTGTGATGGAAGGCATGACAAAAAAGCTGAAATGGTTACAAAGCCAAACTTCCTAATCTCTTGCACATGTCAATCTCGCTACAATGCAGATGCATTCTTAACTGTTTTATTTGGTCTGTGTC
Organism: Myotis davidii; assembly: GCF_000327345.1. Taxonomy (NCBI): domain Eukaryota; kingdom Metazoa; phylum Chordata; class Mammalia; order Chiroptera; family Vespertilionidae; genus Myotis; species Myotis davidii. The sequence continues at coordinate 3,267,210 of NW_006300047.1, read as the reverse complement.
GGATTTACATGCATACCATATTGCTTATTCTGTATTAGAGAAACCGTTAGGTGTTTATGATGTGAAAATTGCATGGTGGACTGGCTTAATGGAATTTGGAATATAGGAAATCACAACATCACTTCTGGCATCCAAGGCATCATTATTGCCAACATACCTAGTGGGCATGTCCAGGAGACTTGCCCTTTGATTTATTATTTTTGGTTAAGGACTCACCTATCTGGTATCTGCCATTCTCAGCACACACCTCACAAGATTCCTTGAGTGGAAGACTATGGCATGGAGCCATGTGCAAAAGAACCAACAACAAAAAAAATACCTTCCTAAATCCTCTTCCTCTTTGCAGGGCACTATTGGACATCCAACATTTTCCCTCCAGAATGTTGGCCATTACGTATGTTTCCCTATTGATAAAACATTAATGGAAGGTTTTAAACATCAGATTCAATACTAGGCATTTTCTTGTACACACGTCTATTGCTGCAGGAATTCAAAACCCTGGGGGTAGAGTACGTATTATTCTTATTTGCAGCATAAGGCATAACATGCTCGGAAATATACACATCGTTGTGGCCTCTACTGTCCCTGGAACAGTACGATGCCGTTGACCTCAAGGAGGATCGAAGATAGCTGTCATTCATTGTCTGGGATGGCAACGAGTGTTTATACGAGTCTGAGGGGCATCTCCCAATGACTAAGCGTTGGTCATCCCCATAGGAGTGGAGGAAAGGGTTATTGGAGGTGTGGTCTGGCAAGAGAGACTTGCTCCGCTTGCCCTCCTCCAGACCCTGGGGGAAGAGGGAGCTTTTGTTCCCCAAGAGTTTGCTGGAGGGGACACTGACAAGACTCCCGTACAAATTTCCCTCCAGAAGCCGTTCCCTGTCCTTGAGGCTTATGCTCCGAGAGGGCCTGCTAAGGTCTATCTCCCTAGGCTTGTCGAGGATGTTATCATAGGAATGCTGACGGCTAATCCTTAGCTTGTTCTTTTGGAACTGGAGGGCGTTGTTCTGTGCCCAGTCCTGCTGGTAGACCTCCTCCTGGGTAGCTGGATTCGCTGTCTCCTGAAGCATCTGGTCTTCATCAATGTCGTAGAGGTTCCCCATCCGTAGGCAGGCATCACACTTGAATGGCGACCTCATGGTGAAATGGCCTGAATAGGTGGGCAGGTTGGAAAGGCAGCTCCTGCAGTGTGTGGAGTTCTGCCTGTAGCGGTCACTGCCCTCGCTGAGAGGGGAACTCTTGTCCTTCAAGGTGAAGTGCTTGGAGTAGAGCTTATACTGGTCATTGTTGGGAAGCCCATCTTCATTGTGCAGAGGGTTCCTGTTCATGGGCAGCGTGGAGTCCCCCTTGCGAAAGTTCTCACTGTGGTCCTGGTAGGCATCTGGGAAGTCCATGTTCTCGGGGAGGGCCATGTTTTCAACAAACTGGGGGGGATCTAGGTGGAAACTGGGTTCCTTCTCACCATCAATGGTGTAGATCTTGTCCCTGGGGGAGCTCGCTTTGGTTTTCAAGTATGAGCGCTCGACCTCGCTGCAGTCCTTGGGATACTTGGAGGCCATTGACCTTTTGAAGTTGTCCTTGGTCTTGTGGCTCTTATTGTTGTCAGGTTCCCTGTGGCACGTGGCCCGACTAGAAGTCTCTGAAATGTCTGAGTGGGCCACCTCTTCTGGAAGGTACCTGGGACTCTTTAGGGAGTGGGTCCTATTCTCCAATGTTCCCTCCTCCCTCTGGGAGACTGGGTTCTGGGTCATTGAATCTTGGCGCAGAGAGTCCATGGATTTCTTCCAAAGCTGCCGGGGCCTGGAGTTCCCTTTGGATTCTGTGCTCACGGCCACCTCCACCGTGTTAGGGTTAGATTCGTTGAGAGTCAGAGGGTGCTGGCCCTGGAACACATAGTTATTGAGGTTGTCCTTGTGCCTGTTGGCCACAAATGTTTGGAGTTCATTCATATTGTCCCCAAAAATGCTGTCTTTCCCCTGAAAGGACCTGTTGTCTGAATATATCAAGTTTCCCTTGTCTGAAACCATGTCCATGATCAGGGAACCTCTTTGGATAAGGTCGGCAGCTCTTTTGGGAGAATCCATTCTTGAGGAGTTCATGTTGGACATGTTTTTGGCTGACCGAAGGAATTTTAACATGTTGCTCTGTGAGCCGGTCAGGTTGAAGTCTGGAGACTTCTTTTTTTCTTCAATGTGCACCCCGTGAATGCAGCTGTAAATGCCCTGTGGGAAGTGACATAACACACCATCAGCAGCAGCAAGAAAAGGAAACCACTCCACACCTGAACTCTATCTGCAAAGGTGAGATATGGCCTTCTTGTAGGAGCCCTGGAGAAATAGCAAAATCCAACACAAAGCCTGATAATGTTTCTTAATGGATGAGACCAGTGGCAAAGTATCAGCCTTATCTTTTCTCTCTGGCTCAAAGTTATTAAACGCTTTTGCAAATAGTCATACATGAAGCTTGAGAAAAGGCATCAATGAATGTTCATATAACTAGGAGGGTCTCAGTGCCTCCAAATTGGCATGTATTTAATCAACCCTGTCAACACCCAGATCACCAACTCATGCTTTTTATTAAAATTTCTCAGAGTCATCTTTGGAGTTTGGATACCAGAGAATCAGCTATTGACAAACAAACTAAGTTGACATTAAAGGACAACCTATTATTAATTCTTTTGGGGAATTACTCCTACCCACACACTGAAGCTATCAGTCAACTCATGAGACCCAAGTAGGTCAGTCAGAAAATCCTTTCTGATTCAGTATAGGCATGAAATCTATTAGTATGTGTGATGAATCAGATTTTTTAATTTTTTTAGGAATAGACATACATGCTAGGATACAAGTAGCAGTTGCAGGGGACCAGTCTTGCCACCACGTGGGGACATTATCCTGAGAGTGAAGCCACCATAGAAAAAAGTAGAACTCAGGGGATAGACAGACATGCCATAGGTCAAACCTTTGGGGCCACTCTCTCAAACTTTTCTCTTACTTCACTCGATATAGCCTTTGTGTGTTTGTTTGTGTGTGAATTTGCTCAACATAGAGTTGGGTTTGAGCTGCGAGGGACAGTGGAGAGTCCTGATGATACAGTGTGCTGCATTTAAATCCATGCAGGGATTTATGGACCCCTGGGGAGCTCAAATATAGGCACGTCCATCTACATGTCTGTTTTCCACTACACTTTCTTCCATTCTTAAAAATAGCTGTTTACTTCTACTTAATAGTAACTCCAGGGAAGAATTCGGTTCATGTGCAATAGTAGGCAAGAGGGCATCGGTGACATTGTGTTTTGCGGTCCCCCCCTGCCCCACTCCTGCTCCCACAGTTTTGGCAGCCAGACCTAAAAGGAACAATCATATCAAGCCGGCAGGATTTGACCTGGTCCTCCCAAGACTGATGAGGAGCCAGCCTGAGAGGGGTTTGTAAAAGCGAACACGGCAGCTGCTGCTGACTTTGGCATGGACTTGTGTAAAGCATACGTGATTAACTGTGGACCGTGATAATAGTGGCTCCATCAGTTCCCCATGGTGGGGACGAGTTTCACCCGCAGAGATGCTCAAGGAACTGTGACAGCCGCAAGCCTGCTGTACTTTTCTTATAGTTTTCTGGAGACAGTCTCCACTCCAGCCTTCTAAGAGAGGTCAACAGAAAAGCCTACCTACGGTTGTGCGTTTGAGCATCTCTCTCTCTGACACTCAACCCTGGGCTGCGTGGTCCTGGCATCCGCGCCCTTTCCCCACCTTCCTGCAGCCTTGTCTTTAGTCTCCTTCTCTGTGTCCTGTGTGGCGGGCTGTTCACCTGCCAGGAGCTTCTCTCTCCTCCTTATTATAAATTTTTTAGCTGCTCTGTTCCCCCTGATCTGTCCTTCCTATGTCACTGCACCTCTCCTTTCACACCAGGATGAACATGCACTGCCCATTTTGTGGGAGCTACCCTTTCCTACCAAAGGTTTGTTCTCCAAAGCCACTGAGGCTTCCTTCTTAGGTGAGCAGCCAAGACCCTCCTCGGGAACCAAATCCCTGGGCTTGTGTTTCTTTCCTTCCTGCAGAGTTCACTCTTTCTGTATTCCTCTCTGTTATTCATAATCCTGGCTGCATTTCATGGATTGTGGAATTAGGGTGCCCTCTTGAACCCACAGGGGGCTCATCCCAGGTCTGGACGAGCCAGAAGCCTTTTTCACTGTTTCCAGCTGTCCTATCCAAGCTCATCGGGAAGATGCCTGGGTTCCTTCTCCCGAGTCCGTGGCTTTGCTGTGTCCCCCATTCCTTAAATCTCAGGAGACAACCGAGGCAGTTCTTTGTGCTGGTGACAGTGAATACTTTTTTCTACATGAGAGGGAAAGCATTTGAGAGAGAAAACAAACGTTAAGGGCATCCTGCAGACAAGAGGGCACAGTTTGGGAAGTTGTTGGAGACAAAGGCCACAGCTGTGGGAGAAGCTTGGTTCTGATGTTAAATAAGTGGTTTCTTTGAGCTCTGGCCTTCTCCCTGGGCAGCTCCACACGTGCACGTATCTCAGGTTTGTATTGGTTCAAATTATCCAGGAGCTTCCCAAGGGACAAGCCCACAAGGAGGGTTGCATGTCTGTGTCTGTGTGTCGCAATAACTTTATGTCTATTGTCTGGCTGATCAATATGCTAAAAAAGAGAAATGGTGATGGAGAGACCTGGCTTGTGTGCAGAAACCCTGCCTTGGGGTAGACGTGAATTTCAGATGAAAAGGTGTCTGACACTGACAAAAACAGGAGACTCAACCCTACACACTCAGACAAAAGTTCCTCTCTCATACTTATTTTTCTGGCATGAGAGATGAAGTGAGAAGACCTCTGTTGTTTCAAGGAAACGTAGCTGAACAGGAGGGTCCCATTCTAACCTGTTGGGACTCGGTTTCTCCATTCATAGGATGGGTGTGATCAACTCAACCTCATAGGATATGGCGAGGATTAGGGACAATGGCCCAGGCTCTCATTTACACACGAGGCACAATTCATTGTGTCCTTGTAATCTTCTATTTGTAGGAAAGTAGGTTCTTTGCTTGGGAATTCCCCACTGCAGGTTTTATTTCACAGGAAATGACGGTGTGTACACACTGAAGACACTTTTGCTTTGGTGTGTGTTCTCTACACTGTATGCAAGCATATATGTAAGGTGGCATGTGTGTGCATATGCACATCAGACCAGTTTAAAAAATGTGTGCTGGCCCTTGACCAGAAAAGGAAGAGCACTTTTTAGCAACCCAGAAGCCCTTCTAGGCGCAGCATCGGGGGCTAAGCCCATTCTGAGTTCCCTTAATAAATGAGAGAGAGATTTATTAGGTAAACTCAGAATGAGAAAAGTACATTAAGGATGAGATCTTTTTATTCACACGTACCAGGCTCTGCTTATTTTAAAAGACAAATCTCATCTGGGGAGAAGGAGGGAGGGCAGTTGCTGTTGTAGGGCTCCCTGCAACCGTTGGGGGCATGAGTGAGGATTGCTGGGAGTTTCAAAGGGGCACACAAGTCCCTTCAGTGCTCCTATGGGATGAGGGGTCTACTCTGGCTTAGGGAAGGGAGGCTGATATTCAAATTCCAGCTCTTCCAGCCCGTCAATGCACAACACAACAACAGCTGCTCCTGTGGGCTCAGTATCTCCCCGCCCCCAGCCCCCCGCCCCACCAACACTCCCATTCTTCAAGATGCTTGGAACAGGAGTGAGGGATTTCGTTCATTTCTTATAATAATGATCCTATCAACTTGGCTTCCTTAATGGTATCTCAGACAGAGGAAATGCTTTTCCAAACACAGCAGGATTTATAAGTAAATGCAACAGTATGCATTTGCCAATAACAATCCCAGAATCTTTGGATATGGGAAGCCTTTAGTAATTGGCAGGGAGAATTAGCTTAAAGTTGGCATACCTAGCTATATGCACGCACACTGTTATTTTTAAGCAATCTGTGTGTTTAGATGCCATCAAGCTAATTAAGAAATATGTATTTGCACCAAACTCAAGTTTACAGTGCCATTGAATGGAGAAAATAAATCCTCCTCTCTAAGCTAATGTGTACCTTCTGAATCTCCAAGGTTTTTAAAATCACTAAATGCTAAGGATACAAAAATTCCTTTTTAAACAATGATTTGGCTTACTCAATAAAGCTTAGCATATAAAATTAGATGTTTTTAAGAAATATTTTTCACCATGTTTCAAATCCAAATTCATTAAACACATGTGAAAAAAAATTCCAAGGAGAGTAAATGGGAGAAATAGGGAGACAAATAGATTGGATGGGATGGATGGATAGATGGGTGGATGAATGAATGAACAGACAGATGAATGAACAGACGGATGAATGAATAGATGGATGAATGGATAGATGGATGGATGGATGGATGGATGGATGGGTGGAGAAAGAGATGGACAGACAGATGATTGATACAAAATCTATAATAATAAAAGCATAATATGCTAATTAGACCAGACAGCCAAACGACCTTCCGTACATCTTTCTGGACAACCTTCCAGATGAAGCCAGGGCTGCGAGGGCCAAGGCAAGCCACCAAGGCTGTGAGGACCGAGCCTCCTGCACGAATTTCATGCATTGGGCCTCTAGTAGACAGATAATGTTCTACTATGTTAGATGATGAATAAACAATATGTATGTATATGCTTTTATTATGATGTAAGTAAATTACTAGATTGTGTTGAATATGTGAACACATTATGTGAGTTGCATGCACATATATATTGTATAGTATGATTTGTATCAAATTTCTCATATTGCTTGCATTTGCTATTTGTTGGATGTGTAAGAGTGTGGGCTCTGGCCGAAACCGGTTTGGCTCAATGGGTAGAGCGTCGGCTTGTGGACTGAAGTGTCCCAGGTTCGATTCCGGTCAAGGGCATGTACCTGGGTTGTGGGCACATCCCCGGTGGGAGATGTGCAGGAGGCGGCTGATCGATGTTCCTCTCTCATCGATGTTTCTAACTCTCTATCTCTCTCCCTTCCTCTCTGTAAAAAAATCAATAAAATATATTTAAAAAAAAAAGAGTGTGGGCTCTGGATGGTACACTATTTAGATTCAAACCATGGCTCCACCACAACTGTGTGTCCTTGGGTAATACCCCTAACCTCATAACTCTGAGTTCCCCCATCTGTAATCTGGAGCTAATTACATAGAGTTGGTTTGTAGGTTACATGAAATAGAGGGTATAAAGTTTTTATAAGGTGCCTGGAACATACATGTGCTTCACAAATATAAGCATTTTCCATGATGGTTATTATTACTGGTGAATTATGTCACATGTGCTTTTTATGGCAACACCCACAAGCCATGTTATACAGAATAAAAGGAGATTTTCTTGTATTGCATGGGAACTCCCATCGCCTGTGTACTCTGTGCTGTAGTTTATGTTGGGCTGAATGTGTATTTTGCCTTGTTTGATGTGTGTGCATTTTCTCATGGGTCTTCACATCTGGCTTCATTGCAGACACTATTGCACTGCGCATGCTTTCCGTGTTTTGTTGGGGCATGTACACAAAGCGTGGCTGTGTGTGCAGATTACGTTTTGTCCTGCACGTTCTGTTGGAATGCATGTACACACTGTCACATCCTGCCTAGGGATGTTAGTAGTGTGGCATAGCATGCCTGGGTGCTAATAATGGAGGCCACAGACTGCTTTGTTTGGCCCACATGATGTTTTGTGTGTGTGTTTTAATGGAATTAGTTACTAATATTTAAAATAGAAAGGTTTCACGCAAAATCAGACCACTATTTTCTCTTTTACAAATAAGACCTGATAATATTCGCTCTGCATTCCCATCCTCCACTGAGGAGGACTGCCCCCTTCAGGCATGGCGAGCATTATGCAGTTTGTCACAGGTCCTGGGATCCTGCATTGTTCCCTCACCCAGACACCCAATTTCAGAAGCTATTTTTCACATCATTGGTGCTGCCTTTCTCATGCCCAGCCCGTTTCCCCCATTCACCCTTCTTTTCTGGCTAATATAGTCATCTGGGTTTGCAAACCGTGGCTTATAAACGCCCAAGATTCAGACCCTTTCCTGCAAAAAGTCAAGACACCCTGATTCTCTGGACGCCTGATGCTTCCCTGGACCCGCTACTGCAAAAGGAAGTGGCCGCCACGGGTACTGACCCTGCTGATGGAGAAGAGCAGCCCCGGCCGGTCAGAGCAAATGCCCGTGAAACAGAAGCGCAGCTTCCAGTAGAAGAGGTGCTCCCAGATGAAGGTGATGAGGCTGAGGGCCATGGCGGCCGCCAGCATGTAGAACACGCCTGCCATGTTGTCGATGTCCAGCTGACTGCTCATCACCTCGTTCTTCTCGTGGTGGCAGATCCCTGTGAGCCACAGCGTCTCCAGCTCCTCCATCTCACCTGCACAGAAGATACGACCCACAGGCAGTGAGAAGCGGGCATGCACTCTGGGGCAAGCATCTTTGGGTTTGGGATACACATCCATGATCTGTGGCTGTGTAACCTGAAGGCAAATTACTGAGCTTTCCTAGTCTGCATCACTCACTTGTTGAGTGAAGGTAATGATAATAATACCTACTTACTGTCTGTTGTAGGAAGATGAAATGAGATAATGTATAGTTGGGCATAGTCCCCTTTTTGCCTTTTTGCGTTTTTTTGTTTGTTCATGTCATTATCATTATGTTCTGCCCATCCTATTTTTCTCTATCTCAACCACAAACACACCCGATCCTGGAGGAGGACATGGGCTAAACTGGCAGCCAGCTACAGTGGAAAGACCTGCAGTCCAGTTATGACTTCATCACTCACTAGCTGTGACTTCGGTGCTACAGTTATCCTGCCTGTGAAATGGGTATAATAACACTGCCTATTTCCCACATTTGTAGTGAGGATCAAACTCACATATGTAAAATTACAAAATGTAGTGCCTGAATCACAGGAACTCATTAAATTGCAGCCTTCTTGGTACTGTTGTGAAGAAAATGCCCAGCGCAGTGCCTGGCACACCATCGTCTTCAAATATATTAGTTTCTTCTTCCCTCTTCCTTTATTTTATTTTATTTCTTTTTAATATTTTTTATTGATTTTAGAGATGAAGGGAGAAGAAGAGAGGGATAGAAGCATCAATAATGAGGGAGAATCATTGATCGGCTGCCACCTGCACGCCCCCTACTGGAGATCGAGCATGCGACCCAGGCATGTGCCCTTGACAGGAATCAAACCCGGGACCCTTCAGTCCACAGGCTGACGCTCTATCCACTGAGCCAAACCAGCTAAGGCTTCCCTCTTCCTTTAAAAGAACATCCAGGATTGTTTCAAATGGTCACCCACAAATAATGCACTTAGGCCTCAAAGGATTGATTGAAAGGAAGCACCCCAACCGGCTCTGAATGGCCCCTGGTAAATTAAACACCTCCCGCTCCAGTCAGCACTTAAAGAAGCAAGTGGGGTTTTCAAAGAAATAAGGTAATAGGCATGCTTAGCATTATTTTGTCTCTCATGTGCATTTTATCCAGTTGCCATTTAGGAGGAAATTTTCTGATCTGAATGCCTAGCAATCATACTAACTGTCTAGCAATTCACTCAACTATGGCACTTAGACTAGGATTCCGCCTTTACACACTACCCTTCAAGGGCAGTGAAAATCAAGGAGTCTGCACATAATGCTAAATGGAAGCTAGAAGTGCATGCGTGCGCGCGCGAGCGCGTGTGTGTGTGTGTGTGTGTGTGTGTGTGTGTGTGTGATCTCTAAGATACAAGAGACATGCAGAGCAAAACAAAGGAAATAGTCCACCTGATTACTGGATCCCTCTCGAAGAACTTAATCAAATGACTGTTTTATTAACTCTCACCATCCTGTCTTTCTTAAAAAAATTAATAGACTTTCATTTTTAGAGTAGGAAGTACAGAGCGTTTCCACATACTCCTAGCCCCCATTTCTCTCACTTTCCCCTATTAACTTCTGACACTGACAGTGGCATTTTTCTTTTTTACAATTTATGAACCAATCTTGATACATTACTATTAACTAAAGTCCACAGTTTACATTGTGGTTCACTCTTTGCTTCGTAGGTTTGTGGGTATTGCTGAGTACTTAATGCTAAGCACCCACCATTGCAGTATCATAGCATATTTTCACTGCCCTAAAAATCCCGTGTTCCAACTATTCATTGCTCCCTCCCCCCATTCCAACCCCTGGCATTCACTGGTCTTTTAACAGCCTCTTTGGTTTTGTCTTTTCCAGAACATCATATGGATGGAACCATGTAGTATGTAGCTTTTTCAGACAAGCTTCTTTCACTGAACAGAATGTACTTAGATTCTTTTGTATCAAGTCACGTGTTCAATGACTTGATAGCTTGCTTCTTTTTATTGCCAAATAATATTCCATCGCATACATGTATAGTCTGTTTGTCCATTCACCTGCCAATGGACATCTTGGCTGCTCCTTGGTTTAACCAGTTATGAATACAGCTGCTATAAACATTCATGTGTAGGTTTTGTCTGTGGATGCAAGTTTTCAATGCCTTTGGGTAAATACGTAGGAGCATGTCACTAGATTGCACGGTGAGACTACTAGTATGTCTAGCTTTGTAGGAAACCGCCAAACTGCCTTCCGAAGTGGCCATGGCATCATGCATTCCCACCAGCAGTGAATGGGGGCTGCTCCACATCCTCACCCGCGCTGATTAATGTTCTCCGCGTTTTGGATTTTAGCCATTCTAATAAGGTGTGCAGTGAGTGGTAACACAATTCTCCAATGACACATGATAATCCTGGCTTTTTTCGCTTCTGACAATTTTGTTTAAACTATTCTGGACCCTCTCATCCTATCCTCTAGGTTATTAACTTTGTTTTAATATTTCCCATTCCTTTATCTCTCTGTCCTGCCATTAGATCGCCTTTTTTTCCCCATTGACCTTCCCTCGGCCTCCCCGACCCCCGGCACATGCCCTCACCCCACCCCCTCCCCAGTGTCTTGTGTCCATTGGTTATGCTTATGTGCATGCATACAAGTCCTTCGGTTGATCTCTTACCACCCCCCCCACCCCACCCCCCAGCACAATTCACCATAGCTAAGATTTGGAAACAGCCTAAGTGCCCATCAATAGATGAATGGATTAGAAAACTGTGGTACATCTGCCAGTTCTTTTGATTGTACTGTCCTACTCCTCTGTTATTTTTAAAACTTTTATATTTAATAATTCAACCCCACAGTCTTTGGGTTATTCTCTGCCCTGCCTCCTCCCCGCTCCCTTGGTTCTTGGGGTTCCCATCTTATTGGTTGTGTGTGCTGCATCTCATGGTGGCTTTCTTCCCTGTGACATTAGTAACTTTTGGTTATGAGCTCATCTTCAGCAGACTGGTTCTCCCCCTACACCCAGAGGGCTCCCAAGCACACTGGGTTATAGAAGTGCCCCCAATGTGGGGTTCTGGGTTTGCTTCCATCACAGTCCCAGGGACTTGCAATGCACCAGTTTTAGTATGAAATTTGTTTACTGTAATTACCACACCATTTCAGTAGCATACATTTAGACCTCCATACTCATTTTGGTGTTAATTTCTCAGAGCTTCAAACAGATGGCAAACCTTCTTGTACTTTCTTCACTTTGATGGACAGTTTTATCTAATCTCCTTTTCACAGATGCGTTGACTCGCTCGAGGTCTCAGCCTCATGCAGTGGTATCATTTTCTACTCCCTTGCATGGTCCATGGACCCCAAGTGGATGTTAAAGGCCGTCTCCCCTTAGATGCTGCACCTCAGCTGAAAAGTGCCATGGGAACATCTGAGTCCCCTCTGTTTCTGGCGCCTAAAGAATTCCCTTTCTTTTTCACTTTGTGCACTGTGGGAGTGTGGGAGTGTGGGAGAGTGTGAATGTGCATATGTGCAATTGCATGTAATCCTGAGTTCTGTGTTTGCAGCATGACAGGGCACATGGGCCTTGGGTTTTCCATTGTCCACAACCATATACGCATGTATAACTTTTGTAATCAGGATTTAAACCGCGTATGTATTCATGGAAGGAGAAAATAGGATATGTGCCGCTTTAGAAATTCTTCACAAGGAAAGGTGCTGGTTACTCAGTCGTGCAGGCAAAGTGATGGGAAGGGCTATCCTGATTTCCAGTCCTCTCCTCCCAGCAACCCCCGGTGCTTCCACAGAGCTGCAAACGTCATGGGAGACACTGTCACATTATCTCATTATCCACTCAACGCTGCCACCACCTTGTCCAAGAGTTACAGTATGGGTTCGTCTTGTCAAAAAAACTCTGAGGCCATCCCCTCAAAAATACTGTGTGCCGCTGACTTCCCACACTTTGGAGTCTGTGGGGACACAAAAATGGGTCTTTTCCCATGTTCTGTCACATTCCCAGCACATCTTCCTTTTGCTGTTGTCTCAGAGACAGCCAGGCTTGTGTACCTGTAACACTGTCAGTCTGGGTATAAGACACATCATCTTGATTCCTTTCAGAATGTGAATATCAAGACTTTCCCTTGCCCTCTGCCCAAAAACCGCCTCTCTCTTTGAATAAGTCCACTGGGTAAACCAGACCCACATCCAGAGAGGAGAACAAAACGCAGTTCTCAATGCCAATTGCAGCCTGTTCCAATCACTTTCCAGTTATTCATTTCCTGCCTCACAGCCTTCTGCTACGCGTGTACTGAACTGCAGTTCAAATACTTTATTTCGTTTTTAATTTACTCAAGTATATTGTAATCTCCTTAAGGGAGACGAGGGACCATGTGTTATGATTTTGGTGTTTCTCGTGGCCTGCAGCACATAGCAAGCGCTGAACCTGTATTTTCCGTTTGTTTCTTTCCTTACAACCCCAGGCTTAAATGGGGCAGCACTGCAAAACGTGCAGGTCTGTGGGGTGAGCGTTTCTGCCATATAAACAGAGAAAATGCAGAGCAAGAGGGAACGTGCAGTGGGCCCCAGCTAAGAAGCTGGGCATTTGCATGTCGTCAGCTGGCAAAGCGGCAAGTGCCATTTTTCCAAGGAGCAGCGCTGTGATGTTCATTCGGCTGTCAGTTGCTCTGTTACAAAGAGGCCGTGATCCCTGTCGACGTGATCTTGTAAACTGGAGCTGGTAAATGGGACAATTAAATGTCTTTCCTGCAGCAGACTCATTCTCACTGCAAAGACAAAAGCTGAGAGCTCTCCTGGGAGGAGAGGGAGCCTGAGCAACGCTGAGTTTGCAGCCAGGCCCGTATTGTCTATTGTCTCGCTCTCTGCACCTGAGAGCCCAGAGCTCTCTCTCTCTCTCTCTATTTATACCTCTAATGACAGACAGGAAGCTCACGCGCACTTGAAGATGCCTTTGTATCCATGGAAGTTACACCTGTTCAGAAGACCTTCCTATATCTACCTTCAGGGAAGAAGGCATTGCCAGCACGGGTCTCTCTGCCAGCCTCGTAGCTCTGTGCCACCCTAGGAAGGTTGTGTGTCAAACCAGGTGTCAAAGACCTCTCTCTCTCTTCCCTAAAGCTGCCAGTTAAAAGGCAGCATGGTGGGGCTTCCAGAAGCAGGAGCCAGAGAGATGTAAAATCTAGAAGGGAACAGGCAAGGATTTCAGAGACAGCTTTGTGCACATGTATGTCTGAGACTTGCTGCCATTAGCATTTTGGGTGATGCTGCAAGAGGCTCCATGAAACATACAGAATTGGTCAGACTGAATCCTGTGCAGAAAGGACACAGACAGCGGGCCCACCCACCAGCATGGACTCTCACATCATCCATCCACTCACTTATAAGGCAGAAGTCACGGCTTTCAGATTTGCAAAAATGAATGAATAAAAATTTAAGTAGACACCATCCAGCACATCATAGGAAAGAAGGTTTCAGGTAGAAAACACTGGGATGAGCTACAAATGGTAATGCCCTTTCCCAAGGGTTTGGGGGGCGTGTTGAATCATCCTGTAAGGGCTACATAGTCACAGGGGGGAGTATGAGAACCAGACCACCTGCATTCAACTCCCACCTTCAACAGGTGCTACCCATTTGATCTTGAGCCAGATATTCCTCTTATATATCCATCCCCACACCCATGCATTTATCAACTTTTCAATTCTTTTTATTTAACAAAGTTACATAAATTATCTTCTCTTCTAGGCCCTCTATAGAATTTTCTGAAATTAAGCCACAAGCCCTCATATCAACTTAATGTGGCTGGTGCCATTATCACACCCATTTTACAGATGGGGCCAGAGAGGTGAAGGAACCTGCTCAATCTCTCTGAGCACCAGATCTAACACCTACCAAACATAGGACAACAGCATCTACCACATGGGAGTTTAGTTGGAATTCAATGAGGGTGCACACGTGCAGTGCCTGGAACACACTTGTTACGCAATCAGTATTGCTGGTGATCACATTATTTCCTGCCTCAAGCGAGGGAGGCTGGGGCACTGGGTAGCTCACATTCTCCTTCCCGTGCCCTCCCGTGGAGCCTATGAGTCCAAGGATGCATGTCCAGAGAGAAGGCGCAGGCCTCCAAGAAGAATCTATGTTCAATGGGAAGAGAAATCAGTTCCTTATTTAGCCCTCAGACTCATTCTCCCCACCTCCCCAGGGACTGCAGTTGCTTTTCAGATTAGATCTCAGCCTGTTCTTAAGACTGTCCGAGCACTAAGGGCATTGCTTCCGGAAAGGATTTACAGCATGCACTGTGACCAGCCTTCAGACTGTTGAGCCTTTCTCCCTCAGGTCAGTGGTGAAAAGTCAGTTGTGAACCTATACCCTTTAGGCTTCACGCAGGGCCTGAGACTTTGCTGCAGTACATCTTCTAAAATCAGCCCACACATGTGCCCTTGCAGGCACACATCTACATATTTTCTTCCCTTGGTCTCTGGCCAAAGCACCTGACCCTAGGCAGTGATTGTATAGAAAGAAATAGTATGTGGCTTGTAGAAGCTGGGTTTAATATTTTGTTTCATTTCTGGTCAAGGCAACTAATGCTTTTTGGTGTATGGACTGATACTCCAACCGATTGACATCATTTAGTTTTGACTTGCTCCTTCCCACATTCATTCACTCACTCATTTTCATCCATCCATCCATTCATTAAATTTCTTGAGCACTTAGCATGGAGTCAGCATCTCTGTATTTGTACACAGAGATGGATAACACAGTCTTTGGCCCCTACAAGCTCAGAGTCCTGAGAGGCAGACCTGCAGATCAGTGCTTATGGCAAGATAAGATGATTGAATTTGCATAGGGCCATAGGCAGGAAAACAACGTGGAGTGTTTTGAGATCAGAGATTTGGGGGAAGGAAGTGATCAAAGAAGGAGCCTGAAGGGCAGGAGCTCATTGCAAAGGACTCAGCTTTCATGCTAAGAAGTCTGGTGTATCCTGGGAACAGCGGGGCCATTGGATGAGACCAGCTGTGTGCTTGGTGGACCCAAGATTCTTCAACTGTTGTCCACGGAAGCCCAGGGTCTCCTCACATATAACAGAAGGCAGGCTGTCACAGGTAGGTGAGGGATGAAAGATTTGAAAAATGGCATTATAGTGTGGAGGAAGGTCACCAGGAAATGCTACCCCAGTAACACAACGACTAGTAGAGTTGGGTCATGGCCTCAGAGGCAGGCAGAATGTCCAGATTAAACTCTCCTGCTTCCAAGATATGTAACAACGTCAGTATCACCAGCACCATAACAATTTATTGTGGATACACCAGCTGCGTGGTATCATGCTGAAAACTTGGCGATGGCTATATGTGGGGTTCACAATTCAGAGGTCTCCATCTCCAGGAAGTTTTCACTGAATTCACAGA
>NW_006300047.1:3241989-3251435 GCF_000327345.1 Myotis davidii | reverse complement strand
TGATTGTTTTCTCATACACCAAAAAAGGCTGTGGGTTTGGGTTTGATTCCTGGTCAGGACATATACATAGATTGCAGGCTTAATCTCTAGTCTGGGTGCATAAGGGAGGCAACTGATTTATGTTTCTCTCTCATGTCAATGTTTCTCTCTCTCTCTCTCTCTTTCTCTCCCTCTCTCTCTCTCAGAAATCAGTAAAAAAACACAAATACTCTTGGTGATGATTTTTTAAAAAAGTGTGATGCCCTAGTTGGTTTGGCTCAGTGAATACAGTGTCTGACTGTGGAGTAATGGGTCCCAGGTTTGATTCCCAGTCAGGACACATGCCCTGTTTTCGGGCTCAATCCCCAGTAGGGAGCATGCAGGAGGCAGCTGATCAATGATTCTCTCTAATCATTGATGCTTCTTTTTTTAAAAAATATATTTTATTGATTTTTTACAGAGAGGAAGAGAGAGGAATAGAGAGTTAGAAACATCGATCAGCTGCCTCTTGCACACCTCCTATTGGGGATGTGCCCACAAGCAAGGTACATGCCCTTGGACGGAATTGAACCTGGGACCTTTCAGTCTGCAGGCCAATGCTCTATCCACTGAGCCAAACCGGTCAGGCTAATCATTGATGTTTCTATCTCTCTCTCCCTCTCCTTTCCTCTCTGAAATTAATTTTAAAAAAGAAAAATAGAAAAAAAAGGTGTGCTGACTGTAGATGAGGCTTTCCTTTTGTTTAGCTAGTGATTCACTAATCTGAGAATCAGCAAGAGAGCAAGAGAGGAAAGAATCTGTGAAGTCACAGGCAAAGGGGTCAGGAATAGTCTCTGGAACCTGGAAATCAAGGCTGACCCAGGGGGCAAGCACGTTCTAAGCAAAGGTCCCAGCAACAGAGTCCCCATGGGGAACCGACTTCTATCCACAGCCAAGACGTCAGAGTGACGTTGCTGCTGATCCCATTAGGGTTTGCTGTGAACACCAAGAGGGGAACTGACCCCATTTCAATCCTGTTTCATGTCTTGTCCAGGGATTGGGCACTGGGAGTTTCTCAGAAGCCCGAATGGAATTGGAAATGGCAAAGGAACAACTTTCTTTGTAGAAAATCTGGGGCACCATCAGCGGCAGCCTCCCGTTCTCCCGGGGAACAGATGCAGCCACTGTGAGCTCTGAACTGCGGTTGGGAGTGAGGACAGCTTGGGGTCTGCAGGTTTGAGGCCAACTCTGTTTCTTGCCGAGTTGCCCTGGAAGGAAGCCACTGGTCAGGTCTGAGATTTAATATGTGGCCTTGAAACAGTATAAGGTCAGTCAGACCATCTTATCACTGACCTTGGGACTTTAGTTTCATTAATTCTAAACTCTTGGGTTTAAGTCAGATGACCTTGGATCTGGAAATAACAGCATC
The DNA here is from genome assembly GCF_000327345.1 of Myotis davidii. Classification (NCBI taxonomy): domain Eukaryota; kingdom Metazoa; phylum Chordata; class Mammalia; order Chiroptera; family Vespertilionidae; genus Myotis; species Myotis davidii. Next base: position 3,250,048 of record NW_006300047.1, on the reverse strand, counting down.
TGGAGGCTAGAATCTCTGTATCCATAATCTCCGAGGGTCACTGAACTTGCTAAAGAGAAAAAAAAAATAGCTTTGGTGTGGGCTGGGGAGCCGGGGAGAGGAAGAATACAAGATTCTGGACACAAATAGACTAACTTTGGAAGATAAATCTCCCTTATTTAAATGTCAGAATATTCCATTTCTGTATAATGCTGAGAAGTCACAAAACCAGAATAAAAATAGGCTTAAATATATCCAGTTATATGCAGAGACAGGCTGTCTTTGGCATAAATGTTCCACCTTCCAGTTGAGGTCTCTGCTCTGTGGATGGAGCTCGAGCACCGTGGAATTCATCGCGGGTTGTCGCCATCTGGCTGGGATTTCAGAAGGCCACATGATCAACCGTGCAAGCTGGAGTTGGGGAATTTTGTGCACACAGGTCCTCAACCTGTGTCTCTTTAAGAAGAAAAACGAAAAATTGGAGCAAGAATTGGGCAACTCCATCAGACATCAAACGATGTACGTGGTCACAATTTTCCATTCAAGGGTAGAATTGGTGAGAAGTAATTATCTGTAATTATGACTGTAGAACATTTTCAAGAAGTCCAGGAAATTCTGTGTTTAACAAGCACTTCTGGAGTCTGCTTAACTAATTTGTCTCTTACACATAGAGATGGTCAAGTTGGTATGACTTAAAAGGCATATGCATTTGTGAGCACAAATGAATTCATAGTAACTTTTTGACATTGCACGTTTTCTCAATCAATAGTCCTCTAATTCCTATGACTCACTGTGTAAGAGCATGAAGGTTTTTTAATATCACAAAGGGATCCTTATGTTTTAAAAGGCTATAGATGTAAGAAGAAAAAATAAGGATAGTAAAAATTCCACATCCCATGCCAAAAAATATCTTTCTCTCAGCAAGTAAAATGACATCACTGCCTTTTAGCTCCCTTTCTATTGAAGAGCTCTTAATAAGCTTCCTGAGACTGCAAGGTCCTTAAGCGGAGGAGCTCATCCCCGTTTTATCTGCATTCCCCTTGCCTAGGACAGTGCGTGTGAGTTTAATGGGCACTCAAGACTTGGCTGTGGCATGAAGGAGAAAGAAGAGAAAGCAGAAAGAAAAGCAAAGGGAAGAAAGAGGAAGAAGGGGAGAGAGAGAAAAGAAGAAGGGTGAAGAACAGAAGGGGAAAAATGCGGGGGAGGCAGTTCTTATCTGGCTCCCGACCCCCTTATCATAGATCAGAAGTACCGGAGGGCAGAGAGACCAGAGCCAGGGATGAGTGGAGAGCATATGGGGATAGGGGAGTAGTTAAGTACAGATTCCAACTCAGGTAAGTATGTAGGGCAGGCACTATTGACTTTTTGCCCCGTTCTACTAATGATGCAGCTGAAGTCAAGTGAGAGGAATCAAGGTCATGAATTAAGGAAGCTGGGGAAGAAATCTGCATCTGTAAACTATTGGCTATTTGGGGCCACTGTTCATTATGATTGTACAATGATATCCACCCACACAGCCACCGAGGAACACACCCAGAGCTCAGTTATGCAAGCCTGCTTTACCTCTCTCCTAGAAGATAGAAACAGGGCACGCAGAAATAGAGGAGCCACATGCATTACCCGTTGTACTTCTGAAAACTATCTACTGGGAGTATCTACGGAAGCAGAGTATATGTGCACTTATAACCCAGAAATTTCATTTCTAAGTGTAATTCCCAAACAGCTAAGTGCCTACGTGCACAAAAATGTGCAAGGATTTTCAAAGCAGACAAAAACGAAGACTAACACAGTGTCCATCAAAGCAGATGTACAACTAAATTGTAATATGTTTGCACAATGGAATACTATGCAGTAATGAAAAATAATGAGCTGTAGTTAACTCATTAATATGGACTAATGCCACAAAAGATACAAATGAATATATGTTATATAATTCTACCATTTATTTGAAATTCAAGAAGCAAAAGATGTCCATGATCACGGAGAACAGAGTGGTGTTACCTTTTGGGGGGATGTTGGCTGGGAGGGGCCATGAGAGAGCTTTTTTGGGGTGCTGGCCATGTTCCAGATCTGGATCTGGGTGGTAATTACACAGTGGCATAAAAATGAATTGCACATTGAGCTTTGTGCCAGAGAGTGAATGTACATTACAGTTGATAGAAGGCAAAAATAGAATAAGAGTGGCCTACTAGAGGTGAAGGTATTCTTGCATTTTGCGAGTCAAGAGAGGGCATAATAAGGACAGTGAACAGAAGCAATATTTCTATCCAGAAAAAGAAATACCTTTTCTAGAAATATGAACTGTTTACAAAGAAAATAAAAAGAGTCTTAAAGGATAAAGAGGTATGTATTATGTTAATTAAATAATTTTTAAAAAATACATTTTTTACTTTTGTAATTTAAACCAGAGGTCAGCAATCTTTTTCTGTAAAGGGCTAATTGGTAAACTTTTGCAGCTTTATGGACCAGATGGTGACTGTCACAACTGCTCAACTCTGCTCCTGCCGCACAAAGGAAGCCACAGGCACGTGGAGTGCACGGATGATGCGTCTGTGTTCCAACAAAGCATCATTCACAAAGCTGGCAGTGGGCCACAGTTAGCAGATCATTATTTAAGTATCAGTACAGGAAACAAAATTACTTTTAAGAAAAACATATATATGAATAAGAATAAACCCAAATTTAAGATCTTCACCATTGTTATCACCTATGATACACACTGGGTATTCTCATACCATTCAAGTTAGTGAGGTTGGTGTCATTAGAATCCCCAATTGAAAGAGGAGGAAACTGGCCATTAAAAAGGGTAACTTTCCCAAGGTCATGGAGCAAGTAAAAATCACTTCTTGCAACCCAAAGCCTTTGTTCTTAACGACACCCCTGATGCTACATTTATGACTTTTTGTGTGTGAAATAATAAAAGTTTTAACAAATTACTAATAAATAGAAAATGCTCATTAAAATGTATATGTAAAATAGTTAAACGGTCAAAAACTAGATGAAAAGACAACTCAAATCTCCCCCCTCCTGTCTATCACTAGTATTCAAAGGAATTCAAATGAAGGCAACCCTGAGGTAGCACATCATACCTTCTATAATAGCAAAAAGAACCACAATGCTCAGAGCTGCTACATTGTTCTGAACTTGGTACAGTGACTAATTATTAATAGTAAATTTATTTGGCAACAACCTTTTGGGGCATTAATATGACTATAAATCAAGATTCCTAGGGATAGTTATAGCCATTTACCTTTCAAACTCCACAGTTAAGAATTTGTTACACAGAGAATTAATAAAAAAAGGTATAAAGATGTTCCTTCCATCATCTATAATAATAAAAGCATAATATGCTCATTAGACAGGATGCCCTTCCAGGACAAAGCCTCTGCTGCAGCTGCAGCTGCAGGATCGAGGCAGCAGCCTCAGCTGAGAGGGAGGGATCCAGGCAGCCGTGGCTGCGAAGGCTTACTCTTGCATAAATTTCATGCATCGGGCCTCTAGTTATCTATATGAGCAAAAAATGTTTCACATTAAGAAAATAAAGTAAGGAAATATTATTTAATAATGAATATGATATTTTATGCAAAAATTAATTATGAGGACCAGGTTATGTAAAGTGAAAAAATGTTTAAAATATACTGGCAAGCGGAATAGTGGAATATAAAAGTGTACATAACCAATAATTATTTAAAGAAACGTGTCTGCAAGTAGCAAGGACCAGAAGGTAATTATATATTGAAAACAATTATGTTGCGGTAGTGGATTGGGATGCTTTTCTATGTATATTATATTGCTTTGCCAAATCAAAGTGTTTTTAAAAATGTAGACTGAGAGGGAGTTGGGGCCACTGTTTATTCATCCTGTCACTCCTACGTGAGGTTCTGTGACATCAATGTTTGACTTACCGGCAAGTCCTTCATTATGTTGTATTTCAACTTTAATGGTTCTCTTGACATTTGGTGTTCCTGATTTGAGCCATTCACTGATTGTCAGGAATAAGTTTGGCACTGCAGTCTTATTCCAATCCTGGTGTCAGACTGATAGTAAACACTGCAACTGCAGATCTCAAGGGACCTATTGGAAAATTCCCTGAGAACTTACACAGATAAATACCCTTGGCGCTTCAACTCAGAGGAGCAGTCAATGATTCTCTGAAATATTTATAGATTTTACCTGTTTCTTAAGAAAGTACTGTTTCATTATTATTCCAATGATATCTCTAGTTAAAATTAAGAGGAAGATAAACAAGTCTAATTTTTATGGTACCATCTAGTCACAGCCCAATGGCAAAGCAGGTAGGCCCTTTACTTCTACTTTATGCTTAAGGTGGACATTTTCTTCTGTTGAAAAACTCCATTTCCAAATAAGTAGTTTGCTCTGAACTACTTTCTAGGTCATAGGAGGTGTCCATTGCTGGGGCATCAAAAGTGTCATTAATTACCACTCTGGGTTTATATCATCAAAGCTACTATTTTGTGTATAAATGAGGTTCAGATGCATGAAAAAAAATTAGACTCAGTCAACCCATCACCAGGAATGATCTCAAGCCACACCTCCCTGGTGGTTTCAAATGGGTCCACATTCACATGTGTATGGGATCAGGAGAGCCATTGGGTCCAAATCTGGTTTCACATTGAATTTAATCAATAAAAGCAGTGGGTCATTGTCTGCCCAAATGTGGGTCTTTCCGTCTTGCCTGCTTTATTTTTAACAGTTATTGCATGAAAATGAAACCTTTGGAAGCAACAAACACTTTCATGTCTATGTTGTTTCTTTCTGAATGAGGAAGCTTGACATTCAAGCCTATTTGACGACTTCCGCCATTCACACCCAACACTGTATCTCCTATGCTCCTTATTGTGGTCACTGTGCACACGACACCTCCAAGTTCCACACCATTTGGTCTCAGGTTTTCACAATCACCAAGGGCTCTGGATATGGAAACCCCAGTTAGGAGCCCTGAGAGAAGGAGGACGAATGAAACACAGGGCCAACACCCAGTTTCATGGACTTCAAATGGGTGAACTTTTGGCCAGGGGCATATGTACGCAGTACTTGCCGATCAGAGAAGAAGATGCTCCTAAATGCTAAACATTGTTAATCTAAAGAGTGGTTCTTAAATCTTTTTTACATATATATTTTTATTGATTTCAGAGAGGAAGAGAGAAGGAGAGAGCAATAGAAACATCAATGATGAGAGAGAATCATTGGTTGGCTGTCTCCTGCACACCTGCTACTGGGGATTGAGCCCAAAACCTGGGCATGTGCCCTTGGCCAGAATCGAACCCAGGACCTTTCAGTCCACAGGCTGACACTCTATCCACTGAGCCAAACCAGCCGGGCTTTAAATCTTATTGTGTATTAAAATACCCCTGAGTAGATGTAAAAATGCCCCATGGGGATAAAATGTCAGTTTCTGTGTTGTCCACAGGCTCCCCAACTGAGTCTGATGGACACAGAAGTGACACAAACATCTTTATAGGTAAGGTTACTGTTAAGGGCAACAGAACAGGAGTCTTTAGTTATTTTCATATCCCGCCACCTTGAGCTTTGAAGCTGCTCAGTTCTTCTCTGTTGAACACAGATCTACAGGGAGAAGGAATGGTTGAGCAAACGGCTTTGTCAATGGCACCTGGTCTTTGCTAACTTGATTAGACGTGATTTACAGATTAGCCGAGCTCAGCCCAAAATGTGATTTCTGCCTTTGAAGTCTCAATTTGATTAAAACATGTTTAGCAAGAAACCATAACTTTCTGAAATGCCAGGGATTATGCAGCTCCGAGGAGCTCTGTGGGAAGCAAGCAATTTGGGCGACCAAGTCGGGTCTTTGTGAACCTGGAGAGGCTTCCTGTGCTGGGGCCGAACATCTGACTCCTCTTAATTACATTCTGTCCTTGTTTCATTCCTTCTCATCTCTTGCTTCTGGGCCCGGAGTTTTCCCCTAACTGCCAGGGTTGAATGATTTCAAAAATTAGGTTGAGCCTGTTCCCACGGTGCCGGGGCCCGGGGCATGGACAAGTCTCCTTCTCCGTGGAAAAATGGAACGAAGTGTAGGTCACTGTCTCTCCCACCCTCAACCTTTGTCACCAAGTCATTTTTCCCAGCATCCTCTGCAGGGGACAGATGCTGTTCCTTCAGTGAAAGAGAAGGACACTGAATCTGGATTGTGACTGGTGTGTGTTTCACAGCTTTGCCCCTTTCCAGATGAGAAAGCCTGCCTTAGGGGTGTCGATGAGGGTGACAGCAGATAAAGAAGCAATATTACATAATGATTAAAGCAAGGCCCTGAAGCCCCCTTGCCTAGGTTCCAATAGCAGAGCTGCCATGTACTAGTAGCTCGACACCTTACTTAACCTACCCGTGACTCAGTTTCCTCACCTGTACACTGGGACTAATAATCATAACTAATGCCATTTAATCATTTTGAAGACTGAATGAAATTTATACATATAAAGATGGAGACGATTTTTATGACCCTGGTTATCCCTCTGTAAGCGTACCTATTATTATAAACGTCTGTAAGGATAACAATGATAATGGTGGCTGTTGAAAGATTTCCACGTAGAGAATGGGAAACTGTTTCTTCCCCTCCAAGGGAGTTCTCAGAGTCTCAGAACTGCCTTTCCCCAAACCCCCATCCTTCTTTTGGCATTTATCTCTTTAAATGGTTGCAATCAGGTGTTGCTGAGTCATCTGAGGACACAAGGACCTATGTCACGAAAAACTGCTAGCTGGGGACACCAGCGGGAGACCAATTAGACATCTCCGATTCCGGAGTGAGGCAGCCAGTGGTCTCACTGCACACCTCAGAGCCAAGATGGGCCAGGAGACACTCTCAGATGTCTTCAGTTTCATCTGCAACATGGCTCAGTGCTCAGCTGAACAAATCCAGCTTGCCCTGCCGATGCCCAGGCTGAACACTGCCTGACTGGCCACCTACCATACCTCTCTCTCTGCTCTCTCTTCCCCACCCCTTCCTTTCTTCGTGTCTTCATCTCTCCTCTTCTTCTTGTCCCCCTATTACTCTCCCTTTCCCTCTTTCTTTGCTTTTGTCTATTCTTTTCCTCTTCATCATTTTCCCCTCCTCTCATTTCCTTTCTTCCCTTTTATTTCTTCTCCTCATATATCTGTGTCGCTCTTGCCCTCCCTACCCTCCTTGCTCTCCATTCTTCCCTTAGGCACCTTAATCTTTTCCCTTCCTTGAAATTTTAAGTCTTTTCTGCCCTCTTGTCTTTCTCCAGGCAGTCTAAGACCAGGAGTTATCACACTTTTTCTAGCAAGGAACAGATAGTAAATATTTCGGGCTTTGCGGGTCATAGAGTTTTTGTTGCAACAACTCAACTCTGCCATTGAAAGTAGCCACAAACAACACCTGAGTGAATGGATGTGGCTGTGTTTCAATAAAACGTTATTTTCAAGAATGTTCAGTGGCTGGATTTGGGCCGTGGCCATAGTTTGGGCCATAGTATGCCACTCCCTACGGAGAATACTCTTCCTCTTGTTTACCAACTTGACCTCAAACCACAAACTAAGTAATAATTTATGATCCACACCGTGCTAAAACCCAGGAAATATGTCATCTTGCTGGTTATAGCCATCCCAGAGGATTTGTATTAAAAAGTATACGAAGTACTTGTTTACCAACTTGACCTCAAACCACAAACTAAGTAATAATTTATGATCCACACCGTGCTAAAACCCAGGAAATATGTCATCTTGCTGGTTATAGCCATCCCAGAGGATTTGTATTAAAAAGTATACGAAGTAAAAGAGGAATATTTGACTACTGCTGCACACAAACTAGACAATGGAGGAATCTGCCTTTGTCTTAGAATAATTACAGGCCCAGAGGATAGGGAAGACTGTTTGATTGGACAGTGACTTCCTCCCATCTCTCTCCCTAGAGACAGATAGCTAATGTCCCTCCTAAAGAAAACAGCATCCTCGTCTTCAGAAAAGATATTTAATTGAAGAAATAAGCCCTGCAAAAGCATATCTGTAATGTCACCAAATCTAGTCATTAGTTCATTCTACTAATCTTATTTGAGCACCTCCTGTGTGTCAGGCCCAGTAGTGAGCC
>NW_006300047.1:3238587-3241026 GCF_000327345.1 Myotis davidii | reverse complement strand
TTGGTCACCTATTTAATACAATATTAATACAAGAGATGCATATGTCATATCTTTCACATGTTTCACATTTGATATCAGTCACATATGCTTAAATATGATCTAAGTACAATGGGATATACCATATAAATAAGTTATACAAATATATGGTGATCACTGGCAATTAGGAAAATGCAAATCTAAACTACAATGAGATATCACCTCACACCTATGAGAGTGGCCATTATCAGCAAGACAAGCAATAACAAGTGATGGAGAGGTTGTGGGAGAAAGGGAACCCTCATTCACTGCTGGTGGGAATGTGGACTGGTATAACCACTACGGAGAGAAGTCTGGCAATTCCTCCAAAAATTGCGACTAGAGCTACCATATGACCCAGCAATTCCTCCCCTTGGAATATACCCAAAACCTCAAAATCATGTATTTGCAAAGATATACGCACCCCTATGTTCACTGCAGCATTATTCATGGTGGACAAGACATGGAAACAATCAAACTGTCCTGCAATAGAGGACTGGATAGGATGTGGTACATATACACAATGGAATACTACTCACCCATAAGAAAGGATGAACTAGAACCATTTGCAACAACATGGATGGACTTATGCTAAGTGAAATAAGTCAATCAGAAAAAGCTAAGAGCCACATGATTTTACTCACATGTGAGATATAACACTGAGACTCGTGAACACAAACATCAATGTGGTAGTTTCCAGAGGGAAGGGATTAGGGGGGAAATGGGGTCCTAATATATGGTGAGAGGAGAAGATTTGACTTTGGGTGGTGGGCACACGGTGCAATGTGCAGATCTTGTAACATAGAAACCCACACCTGAAACCCATATGTTCATGTTGATCAATGTCACCCCAATCAATTTAATAAAAATATATATATATAGGGTGAATACATATATTTAATTTTATTTGTTCAATACATTCAGAATAGTAATGTCTCAGACACAGACTAGTCATGCATTTTTGAGTTTAAAAATAAACCTATGGCCCTAACTGGTTTGGCTCAGTGGATAGACCATCGGCCTGTGGACTGAAAGGTCCCAGGTTCGATTCCCATCAAGTGCATGTACCTTGGTTGCAGGCACATCCCCAGTAGGAGGTGTGCAGGAGGCAGCTGATCGATGTTTCTCTCCCATTGATGTTTCTAACTCTCTATCCCTCTCCCTTCATCTCTGTAAAAAAATCAATAAAATATATTTAAAAAAATAAACCTATGCTATGAAAATTGAGCAAAGTACAAAATGGAAGATTAAGTATTTGTCAGTGCTAAAGCACACTCTTGAAACTAAGGTGATCTGGCTACTCATGACCAAGGTTTCTCCCAGCAGCCTGGTTTAATGGAAAGATGATCAGAACTGGAGTCATAGGAACTTGGTGCAATTTTTATGACAATCTAGACAGAGGGTTGTCCATAGACCAGCAGCATCAGCATCACCTGGGAGCTTGTTAGAAATGCAGAACCCCAGGCTTCCCCTCCCCAGACCCACTGAAATCATAATTCCCAGGTGGTTTCCATTCATGCTCAAGTTTGAGAAGCTCTGCTGTAGCTCACTTAACCTAACTGAGCCTCATTTTCTTGGTCTGTAAAACAGAGATAATAAGATCAACTCTAGAATGTTGTATGAAGAGTTACTAAAACTATTTGTGATGTACTTAGCACAGAGCTGGACCATTGAGTGGGAGCTCAAAAACAATCATTTTCTTCCTTTTTCTCAGCATTACTTGCTTCTGAGCAATATTATTATACAGTCTGTTCTCCTCAATATCTTTTTGCTGGCTCTATACATCAAAAGGGCTTTAACCCCCCTTATCTTCCTTCTTTCTGTCTCTTCAAATCCCAGAATCACATAAAAAAATTTACAAAATCCATGAGATTGGTGGGACCTATGAGTTCACCTGTTCAACACCCCCCACCCTGCAAAGCAGAAATGCCATTTTTAGGTCCCAGATCTACTCATTATTTACGTTCTCACTTAAGTGTTACCTTTTAGGTGCCAGAGAGATACCAGGCATTCAACAGATATTTGCTCAATGCTGAATGAGCTAATGAATGAGGTTCTACTAGTATGAGCTCTGGCCAATTCTATTCTTTATCTAAATCTCACTACACTTATTTTTTGTATGACCTTTTCAGTTCTTTCATTCTTCCATAAAAAAAAAATTGTTTATCTCATATCGCACCTTGACTACTTCCTAACCTACCCAAGACACCTAAGAATATATATATATATTACTTCATATACATGAATCATTGTAAATATGTTCATATTTTGAGATTAGATATTTTAAGTTTATATATTACCCACCAACTAGACTATAAGTTCCTGGGAGAAAAGAAAAAAAGACTGTGACATTCCCTTCTTGAAACATTTCTGCCTAGAAAGGTATACTTCCTTTTGTTTTTAGATCCTCATTCACCCAAGGAT
>NW_006300047.1:3214741-3238556 GCF_000327345.1 Myotis davidii | reverse complement strand
GAAAGAGAGAAATACCAGCATGAGAGACACATTGATTGTGCTGCTGTTTCTCTCATACATGCCCCAAAGGGGGACTGAACCCAAAACCTAGGTATGTGCCCTGACCAGGAATTGAACCCATGACCCTTCAGTGCACAGGACAACACTCCAACCAACTAAGCCACACCATCCAGGTGGAAGGTATATTTCTCAGTAAATGATAGTCATGATCAAAGCTGCAAAGAACCTATGATTGTTATTACTAAACTACTGAGAGCAAAGGTTCCTATGGGGCATTCCACTATTTCAGAAAGGACACAATGATCATACAAGAAAAAGGAAGGTAAGATCTTGTTGGGATCCTGTGTATCTCTTACGGCAGACCAGTGGCCTTTTTCCTAGGGAAATGCTTGGTAGGCTTCATGTAAGAGGTCCCCCCAATAACCTAACACTCCTTCAAAGGTTATATTTATATAGCTCATTAAGAAAATTTTTTAAAACATTTTTGAAATTCATTACACTCGTAATTGTCTGCCAAAGCTACTCTATAACAAGAGATAAACACTCCCTTCTAGAGGATGAATAATAATTAGGTACTGCTCAGCGCTGCTCTTTACAGGTCTAACTTTAGAGCATAATTAATCCTGTTGAAGCTGCATACGATAAGTGAAATATTTACGCAGCTGTGTTAATTTATGTATTTACTCTTAGAGAGGCATTCAGAATTGGACACGTGGCTTTCCGGGAAGATTATGTTAAGACGCCCCCTGGAGCAACGTCATTTCTCTCCAATGTCTTTGCCTCCAGATGGTCTCTGAAGATGAAGCTGAGGAGACACATTTCCCAACCCCGACAGTCTGACCAGGAAAGCAATGAGCCAGAACATATTTATAAGAATCTAGACACTGCTAGTACAGAGAACATGCCTCTGGCCTATCTGAATGCCTTTACTTTTGATTTTCCAAAAGGAGGACATTTTCTGTTGTTTCCATGATACCAACTGGGCCATATTCTCACCAATATAACACTGAATAAGGTGTGTTGAATATTGGAGTTGCGGATGGACAGTGATGATGAGAAGGAGGAAGAGAAGGAAGAGGATGGTGATGGTGGTAATAATGGTGTTAATGGTGGTTATGATGACGGTGATGATAATGGTGTTGGTGATGCTGATTATGATGGTGACGGTGACGGTGATGTTGATAGTGACAATGATGACAGTGGTGGTGTTGGTGATGATGATGGTGATGGTGATAATAATAGTGTTGGTGATGATGATGGTAACAGTTACCATTTATTGAACCATTTCTATATTCAGGTGCTGTGCTAGCTAAGCTCTTTACATGCATTGTCTCATTTCATCCTCACACCAACCTTATCAGGTAAATACTTTTATACTCATTCACAGATAAGGCTAAGAAAATCACCTCTTTTGCAGAAGTATTTATAAATGGGACAAAAGATTTAGTTCAGTTATGCACTAAATAACTCCTTCCTAAAGGTGTCTACAAATCTTAAGTGTCTAATTAGCCAATTTTGAAAGACATCTTAGAGAATTAAATGTATCAGGAGTCTTACATAATTGACCCCTTTCTGGATTAAGGCCCCTTGAGAAGAGACTTTTCCCCTTACTAGGTAGGGGGCTCATAAGTCCTCTGAGTGTCAGTTTTTCCTCTGTGAAATGGGTAAAAGCAATATTTCACTTCATAAGGTTGTTATCAATATTAAATTAAAGAACACATGTAATGCATCCAGTATGGTAATTGACATATCTTATTCCCTAAATATGTTGCTGTTTCATAGCAGATTCTGATGAGTGACAGCAATGGTGGGTAGGAGTAGAGTTAGAACTCATTATTTGACAGCTACCCTCCATATTTAAAAGTTTCCTGTCAAATGAAACACATCCCAACACTAATCATTCATCCATGTGCGTATTTATTCATGAAATCCTTCATTGGCCAGTTATCTGTCATGTTCAGAGTTTTATGTGCTTACTGTTATAAATAATACTCTTGTTTGCTGAGTAGCTCACTCCATGTAGGGTTGCTTAGGCAACCACAGTGGTAGAAGGAACCATCAGTCCTAATCTTTCATCCCTGTTTATGTCTATATACCTTGTCCTATAACATCAAACTCCTCTCATAAAAGGTAGAGCATACCTCCAATCCTTTGAACTTGGGCTTGGCCATCTGTCTAGACAGAAGTTGGTTAGTAGATATGACTGTGACAAGGCAGCCAGCTGAAATGTGCATGTGCGGTTTAGGTGTTCCTTTCTGTGCCTCTGACACAGCCAACACAAGAGCTTCTCCTAGGTGGCTGCTGACCTTTCAGCCTGAGCCCCAGAATAGACACACGTGGAACACAGACCACACAGCTGACCAGGGACTTGCGGAGAGAGTACAGTCACCGGAGCCATCAGAGCCTGAAGCGAAGCTCCTCCATTCCACCTACACTCCCGTGAGCAAAATGAATGTGTATGCCTCTCACAGTGGTTCTCAACCTGTGGGTCGCGACCCCTGAAAATACATCCTGCATATCAGATATTTACATTATGATTCAGAACAGTAGCAAAATTACAGTTATGAAGTAGCAACGAAAATAATTTTATGGTTGGGGGTCACCACAACATGAGGAACTGTATTAAAGGGTCGCGGCATTAGGAAGGTTGAGAACCACTGGTAGGTTTCACAGCCGTAGCTGGCCCACACAGCCCAAAGCACTGTTACACAGCGGAGAACGTGGCTCACGATCTGAGGAAGGCACAAATGCTCCATAGGGAATTAAGAGAATCAGATTTCTATTTAGGAGTTAAATATAAAACACATTTAGATTTCTTTATGGCACTGTGAGAATCGGGGTTCAATTCTGAAAGAAGAAGGAAGCTGCTAGGGATGATGTACTTGATTCAAATTCACACCAACCCTATGCACTAACCTCTGCCCATTTCAATGTATTGGCCACAGGAGTTGCCAGATTTTCCTGTCCCAGCTCTAGGCAGGCACAGCATATTCCGTACCCACTCTGACCAGAGCCTCCCCTCGTTCTTGAATACAGCTGCTGCCCTGTGTCCTGTGTGTCTGTACCCTACTCTCACTCACTCGTGTTTTCACTGTTAACCTGCCATCTCTGCTGGCTTTGTCTTTCCTATCTCAGTGCTGGCAGTTGAGAGGGGAACCAGCCTGCCATCTGAGCCACGGCAGAATTGTAAAGATGATGTCACGGCAAAGGCTATGGTGAGATCACCAACTAGGAAACAGAGGACACACAGAAGGAAATGCTGCTAGAAAGAGTTGACCCAATTAGCTTCCATGAATGCCATAATCCCCAAGAGGGTGGAAACTTTTCTTTTTTTGCATGATAGAAAGTCAAGAAGTGAACTGTAGTGAAAGCCCACGACATTTCTGCTCACGATTCCTTTTCTAGAAATTGCTTCTGTTTCATTCCTTCCTCGGATAATAGCAAGAGCTGTTGTGTTGGTACAACATAACCCTGCCTTTTTTTTTCAGTCCTGATGGGTCCTTGACCCCAAATGCTCCAGGAATCCTTCCTCTGGGACTTGGAATTGAGAATTGAGAGACTCGAGATTGGGATGTATTATGAGCTGGTTATGTAATGTCACTGCTCCAGGGCAGACTGTCTCAGCTCCAGTCCTACTAACATCTGGGCTCAGATAATTCTGTGTTCTGAGATATGGGGGTGGGGATGTCTTGAGCATGGTAAGATGTTTGCCAGCATCCCTCATCCCTGACCTCTACCCGCTAGATGCCAGTGGCAAACAGACTCCAGAGTCATGACAATAAAAATGTCTCCAGACATAGCCAAGTGCTCTAGGGGTCAAAGTTGTCTCCTGTTAAAGCGACTGCTGGAGAGAGAGAGAGCGAGAAAGAGAGAGAGAGAGAGAGAGAACCTGTGAATTTGTGCCGTTGAGGCCCCAGGACTGCCCCAGTTGCTGTTTTTCCTCTAAATCTATTTGCTCAACTCTTTTCTAAATTCACTGAGATGGATACTTCTGCATCCCCAAAATAAATGTCTTTTAAAAACATGGCTATCTATAATTGGTTTCCATTATAAGCAACCCAAAGAACAGTGGTATCATGTGATAAGCATTCAATAAATACTTTCAGTGTGCAAGTTCATCACAAAAAAATCCATTGGAAAGCCAATAAAGGGGGGGGGGACCAAAGTGCAAGGGCCTCAAGTACCCCAAAGTAGGGGGTCACCCACGGTCTTACCATCACCCACAAACTGGAGCAGGGCCAGGTCTATCTGCCTCTTCCAAGGTGAGCCCTTCTGGAGGGCAATTCCATAACCAGTGGTAGCAAAGATGTACCCACTCCCGATGGTCACCAGCTTGCAGCCTTCATCCCGCCCAGCCTTGTAATTCAAGACCGCCGCATCGTAGATGAAAGCATCCAGTTTCCTGCAATGACAAGAAACCAGGAAGTCATGGGAATGGCGGGGTACCACCTCAGGGCCCAGCTCCCAGCCCACTCCAGCATCACACACTTTCTTTCCCATGGGAGACGATGGCTCAGGGCTGCTCCATCCTCTCATTATAAAAGGATCTATTTTTAATGAAGAGATAAAAGCCAGAACTTTTTTCTCCAAGTTACAAGAGACAGCTAAATAAAGACGTGAAGAATCCTTATACCCAAGTGAGTAAACAGTTGAGTTTGCTGGTTTAAGTGTTGCCCTTAGTACTCCCAACAGTGGAGGACAGCGGCCTATTTAGAAAGGCTGCCTCAGAACGAAGTAAACAATTAAGGGGCAGACGATTCGGGAGTAGCAGGCAGGCAGGCAAGGGACTCAATAAGAATAAGGTCTCTTCCTCCCAAAAGAAACATGCTTACTGTGTATTCATATTACAAAAATATGATGTAATAATTTTTAGAAACCCAAATAATGTAGAAAATACTAACAATACAAACACTATTAAAATTGCCCATATTCCATAACTCAGAGGCAATCGTATTGGTGAACAACCTTCCAAATTTAAAAAAAAATTTTGATTTGAAAGAATGAGAGGAAGAAAGAGAGAGAGTGAAAGAGAAACACTGATCTGTTGTTCCACTTATTTATGCATTTACTGGTTGATTCTTGTATATGCCCTGAATGGGGATCGAACCCACCTTGGTGTGTTGGGACAATGCTCTAAGCAACTGAGCTACCTGGCCCAGGCCCAATCTTCCAAACTTTTTGTGCATGTGCACACACATGCACAGAGTCACACACATACACACACCTTTTTTAAAACGGGGTTGGTAACTTTTCTGAAAAGACAAGATAATAACTAGTTTAGGTTTTGTGGGCCATAGGGTCTCTGTTGCAACGACTCAACTCTGCCGTTGTGACATGTTATGGGCCAAGTTGTGTTCCCCTCCCCCCCAAATTCATATGTTGAAGTCCTAACCCCCAGCACCTCACAATATGATCTTATTTGGAGATGTTATTGTTAAGATGAGGTCATCCCGGAATAGGGAGAGCCCCTCCTCTATTATCCCTGGTGTCCTCATGGGAGGGGAGGTGTGAGCACAGACACTAGGGAGACGCCCTGGGGAGGTGGGAGTGATGCTGCCACAGGGCCAGGAACCACCAGAGGCTGGGGGAGAGGCGGAGCATCTTCTTCCCCAATGCCCTCAGAGAAGGTTCGGCCCTGTCAACACCTTGACCTCGGACTTCCAGGCTCCAGGACTAGGAGACAAATAACCTTGTTGTTTAACCCTCACCGTTTGTGGGATGTGTTATGGCTGCACTAGGAACTACGCACAGCGTGGAAGCAGCCCCTCATAATATATAAACGAATGGACTCAGCTCTGTTCCAGTAAAACAAGAGATTGGCCCATGGGCCATTGTTTGTCAACCCTTGTTTTAACGCCCCCAAATAGAACTTTACCAGGCAAACTATTTCACAAATTGTGTTCTCTTTTCATTTCACACCACACACAGTGAACATGTTTCATGTCAACAAACGCAGCACTTTCCTGGGATACATTTATTGTTATGGAGGTGTGATGTATATAAAATAAACTGCTAGATAAAAATTGACATATGCACACATATTTAAAATCATCATGCAGATCAAGGTATAGGACATTTTCATCATCTCAGAAGTCCTCTATGCCCCTCCCAGTCACGTCCCCTCCAAAAGGCTAGCGCCATAAATCCCCTCCATGGCACGGCTGTGCCTCATTCATTCCCTAGGTCTCTATTAGCTGGTGTGCATGTTGTTTCAATTTTTTAAGTTATTTAACGAGGCAGGAATGACCATCATTGAACATGGGGATGTATACTCAATTCTAAAGTAGGTAGGAAAATGAAATTGGAGATAACTCCACTTCTTTGGCAACTTCTCAACATCACTGCCTTTCTTTCTTTAACAAGAAAACATAAAACAGTGAAGCAAAGAAAAATAAAAGTGGCAGGGAGAGGACGTAAAATGTTGCCTCCTTTCAGAGACAGCTGCTGAAGGACGCCCTATGGGAATGAAAGTATTTGGAAGGTTTACGGCTGCGTTCTTTGTTTTAATTTTTTGTTTCTGTAATGGTGAGAGTTGGAGTGAGCCTACAAGGCTTATCTCACCAACAGAAAGACCCTGAAGCTTGTATCCAAAGCTGCAGGATTGGAGACGTGGCTTTATACTCTGAGCGCATTAAAAGGGGATCAGAGCATCCAAGCAGAAGAGGAAGAAAGCTGGGCTTTGTCAGTGGTGATGGTGATCCAGAGCTGACAGCCCCTGAGGAAGCAGCCTCTCTGGAGAGCCGGCAAACTGAAACCCGGGGAAACAGGGGCTGGGGAGATTGCAAAGGTCGGTTTGTATGTGGTGGCTGTAGGGGTGTGAGGGGAGCAGTGGACGAGCAGGTAGAAGAGATCTGGGTTCTAGTCCAGCTTTGGCTGATGGCGCGTCCTCAGGAAAGTCATTCCTTCTTCTGTGTGGCTGGTGGTCCTGCTGAGATGCTCATCGGCTCTGGGATTCTATCATTTCACAAGCTGGCAGTCACTTGCTGTCACTCTTCATAGGGCAGTTGAGACTGGATAACACGTGTTTCCTGAAGACGTCCGTCATGGACGGCATTTGTCCTCTTGATGAAGAGGGTGCTTGCAATGCCCGTACTTCACATATCAAGGTTTCCATGGAGATGCTGAGAACCTGGGTTTTATTAAGACTTTCCAAGCCTCACCCAAATCTTTACTCTCAATTCCTCCAAAAATAAACAGAAGCACACACCTATGCGTGCATAGGGGCATTCAAATGTCAAGGCCATAAGCTGGTATTCATGGGCTGAAAGTTTTCCCCCTCCTATTAGCCCACTACACACTGATGCATTTCTGGGGTGGAAATCTAAAACTGCACCCATCAATGAGACGTGTCCAACGGTGGTTTAAACCGTTAAGCACAGATTTCAGAAAATCAATACTGTATTTCATGACAAATCTATTTCTTCAACTGAAAGAAACATATTCCCATTGTCAGAAAGAAAGAAGTTAAAAATTGCTGACATCCTCAAGAGTGGGCTTTGTGGTCCAAGTCTTTGCGCACAGAGTGGACAATATCTGACCTTCGTGGGCTGCTGGGAACAAGGGGGTCATATAAATAAAGTTTATGTGCAGTAACTGGCCCATAGCAAATGCTCAGGACACACAGGTGCATCCAATCAAATTCAGATTTTACAAAGGCACTCACAACTTTCATGCTTTCTACGTGACAAATCCAGTCCTAAGTATTTTATATGCATTATCTCATTAACCATCACTATGCACAGGTTTACACCTATTGCCATCCCCACTGTGAGATGAGAAACTAAGTCATGGAGAAGTAAAGCAACTCTTCACCACCGCCCAGCTTAGAAGTGTCAGAACAGCCTTTGGATTTACACAGTCTGATACCCAAGGCCACAGAATAATCACCATGACCACGTGATCCATAAGACTTGTGACATTAACTAGGGCAGCTCTGTCTACTGCTTATGAAACTCAGACTGGGGGCTACAGCTATACATCAAGCCCAGGGATATGAAAAAGGAAGCAAGGATGAGATTAGAATAGAGTTTGAAAAGATTTGGCGGGTTGTTCAGCTTCATTGTGTCTCTTTCCCAGCACATGCGTAGTTGTGGATGGTCTGGAGTTATCCCCACAGAAGACATGTCTGGCCTATTTGTCCAGGAGACGTTTAGGAGTGGATGGCCAAGGCTTCATGTTAAAGGAAAAGGTAAGGAAGAGGAAAAGGCTGCCTGAAAGTGAAGCCAAATTTAGACCAGAAGCACCTGGCCGCTGGAGTTGGGATGCTGAGATGGCAATATGTTAGGCTGCCACGTGGCTACTGGCAGCTCTGGGTTTGAAGCATCACAGAGATGGAAGGTTGGCGTGAAAGAGGCCTCAGAAGTCAGTCAGGTGGGTGCTTGAGGGCTCACAGGTGAGAAGCCCGGTGTGCTTCTCTGTTCCGAGTTTTCTCCTGCTTTTCAAGAGGAAACCGCCTTTGTCCCCACCACCCCAGCTCTTGCTGAGGTCACATAGCTGCCATCGGCTAAGTGCTTCTCCCTCTGGGCGGAGGAGGCTCAAAGATCAGGACAGAGCCCCTAGCCAGCCAACTCCATCCAGCCAACTCTACTCCCTACAAAGGGCTGATCATTTCTTCAAACATTGGTGACAAATGAAACGACACCTGGGCTCCCCAGCACGGGGGCTGAAACAGAAGCGAATGAGTGCCGTGCTGGTGTCGTGACATGCCCACCTCCCTGCCAGGCCTCATAGAGGCTGTGTGGGTGCTGTCACCCTCTCCTGTCACCAGCAGTCCTCAAGGGAAGTAAATGATTAACAATGACAGTGATTCAGAATGAGGGGGGAAATAAAACCTTCCTTCTGCAAATTTGCAAAGAACAAAGTATGGACGACTGTCACATGTGCCCCTGCGACTTTAACCCAGCAGCTTCCTGCCAGGTTTTTCGACGGCTTTGGAGAGATGCTACAGCTCACTGAAGCATGTAGACAGGACCCTGTTACCTCAGTCAGCCTTTCTTGTACCTGCACGATGGCCTGAAAGTTCACTCCAGACCCAAGACTGTTTGTGGGAAAATCTGATTCCCCCAACACAAAGGGAGACCATGGCCCTTTTGAGAATGGGAGCTTGCGTTGTCACGTGGCTTGACATTTCCTAATCAAAAGTTTCCGGTTTTAGCTCTTCATCTCATGCATGTTTTCAGATGCTCTCGGGGGGTGGGGGGTCATATTTAGCATATTTAAAGGCTAATTATATAGCTAAAGTTAATTATCCATTCATTAACATTCAAGAAGCCTTGAACAAGACATTGACTTGTTCTGATGAATTAATGAAATCTCCGTGTGTGTGTGTGTGTGTGTGTGTGTGTGGTCTCAAGTGTTACTGAAAGTTAAACATGTCTTTGATGATAACTGCATGTATTTTTTTAGGTCACCTCAAAGCCTTGTCAGGAAGGAAACACATCACCCAGCCATTTAGGCCAGTCATGTCTGGGCAAGTGTGGAACATGGATGGGGTTCAGACCCACCTCTGCCAGCTGTATGGGACTGCTTGGAGCTTATCTGCAAGATGGGGAATAACAGCTCTCCCCCAGGGCTGGCTGTTGGATGGATGAAACAGAAATGAAGGTGTTATGGAAACTGCACATCCTAATGCACAACCAGGAGCTTGTAGTGGCAGTAATGACTGCTTTGGGCAGGAAGCAATGGGGATGCAGACCATCTTCAAGCACCCAGACACGGTGCTATTCATGGGTGAAGGGTACTCGTGGGTCCAAGAATTGGTACCACTGAGGCATGACTACTTTTGGCAGCACCTGCTCAGGCAAGAGCCACTCAACATGCACAGAAACTATACCTGCCATCAGCACAGGATGGTCTAAAACTGGCTTTAGGGAAGTGGCTTAGAATCAATCACATTTTGACTCTAAGTTTGTGAACACAAAATTTAATGCATTTTCAATAAAGAAGCATTTTTCAGAGCAAACTCCATTAAGCTAATTTAATTCCTAGATTGATGTCTTGCATAGCATAGTTAAATTGTTTCCATTTTTTTTTTGTAAACTATTTTCACTGTGATCAATTCTTTGCTGTTTAAATTTTATAAGGCTTTGATTCATTGATCAGCATTCAAACCATAACAAATTTTACTGATTTATAACTTCTGCTCGTTTGACGTTTCTTTTGTGGTTATTATTTCCACAAGTCCAGTGCATCTGGGTCAAAATGGTGCAGAGATCCAAAACTGGCCAAGAAGACTGGAGTCATCTATGGATTCTTAGTCAATTACAAATTTCACCCTGTGTGCTTTCAGCTGTTGTGAGTTTAATTTGTGTTAATTATTTCTACCAGTAATAGTCACTGTGAATTGGATTTTTAAAAGACTGATGGCTAATATTTACTTTTTAACTGAGACAATGCCCAGCAATTTTGTAAACAGAGACAGAGAGAGAGGCAGAGGTAGAGGAGGAAGCAAGGGAGGGAGAGGGAGAGGGAGGGAATGATACAGATGGAGGTAAGCACCCAGTAAAACAAAGACAGGGAGAGAGAAAGAGAAATTGAAGGGAAAGAACAAGGATGAGAGTGAGGAAAATACATAGTAGACTCAGAGAGGGAAAGAATAGGAGGGAGATGGACTGATAGGGATAGAATAAGAGACAAAGAGGGAGGGAAGGATGGAGACACACAGGGTGAGGAGACAGGGAGGGAGAGGGGGACAGGAGAAAGGAGGGGGGAGAGAGAGAGAGAGGAGAGAGAGAGAGAGAGAGAGAGAGAGAGAGAGAGAACACACACACTTCACCTACTGACTAAGAAGCTCAAAAACAAGAAAGATTTAAAATGATAAGGCAAACTCCTGCTTTGTTTCTGTTAGATTTCACATTAGACCCACACTAACCATGTCCAAGGAGTTGATAGATTACGAAATGTAGTCTTTTTAATTTGGGGGAAGCCTTGCTAAAGGGCTTCCCAAATCCGCGGGCAAGTCCTCGGCTGGCATATAGAGTCAGAGGAACAACACACAGGAAGGTGGGCAGGTCTGTGTACTCCTCTAAGCCTTGAATTCCCCATCTGACCAGAAGGAAAACAATCTCTCCCACATGATTGTACACCGGTTAAGGGGATTTGCCATGAATCTGCCACACATTTGCTATGAATATGCTGGGTGAATTATAAAGCACTATGCAAAAGCTCTGCTCTGCTCACGCTACCACTCGTGTTCTGTCTGACACAGAAAAAGTATTGATTCCTCCTGGAATGTAAATATTTTATAGAGCTCCTTAGAATATATTCCTCAAGAGTTGGGATCAGAGCTGACCATTTACTGCAAATCCCGAGGTGCACAGTAGAAAATAAAGAATGCTAAAACTGTTTTCTTTGTTCAGACTTTTCTTAAATGTTTACCATGGGTCAGACAGTGTGCTCTTTGCCTGCATAATGTATCTAATCCATACAATGGACTCCTAACGTGGAGGAACCAAAATTAGCGCCATTTTATAAAAGGGAAAATGGGGTTTAAGAGGTTCATTTGTCCAAGGTCCCAAAACTGGTCATTAGCAGGGAGAGAATTCGAATTTTGAGCATTATACTGGTAGCGGTAAGTGATGCTGCCGAGCTTGTCATACACTAGGGCTACAAGATAGGGAATCTCAAGGGCCAGAAAACATGAAAATGAAAGAGATAATGGAAAAAGAATCAATATTTGATAAAAAAAAAACCCTTATGTGTCAGACAGAGATAATGGAAAAAGAATCAATATTTGATAAAAACCTTATGTGTCAGACACAGTGCTGGGGACTTTCCCTCAGTCAATTCATTCAATTGTCAAATGAATTCCAGAAGCCAGGCTCAGGGAGGTTACTGCTCTGCCAAAGGTCACACAGCTGGTAATTATCGGAGCCAGAGTAGGAAGCTAGGTATTTCTCGCTCCAAAGTCTGTGTTCTGCACGAGGAGGCCGCTCAGAAAACAAGCCAATCAATCAATTAATTGGCAGAACAGAACTACAATTTTCAAGACAGTTGGAATATTCTGGCCCAGAAATTCTACTTCTTGTGGTCATTCCTAGAGAACTATGTGTGGAAGTGTACAAAGGACTCATCCAGGTTTTTAACACAGACACCTGACTAATATCCCCCAGAGGGAAATGGTTAAGTAAACTGTGGTGCATGCATTCCATGGAATTGTTTCCAGTAGTCAGAGGGAAGGAAGGCAAAGACACCTACAGATAAGGAGAGCTCTTCAGACCCATACCTCCTCTTCCTTGGACATCTTCTGCCTCCACCTTTGCTTGGCCATCCTAGGAATAAAACACTACCGTTCTCTTCTTGTTAAAAATGTATTTTTAATGATTTCAGAGAGGAAGGGAGAGGGAGAAAGAGGTAGAAACATCAAGGATGTGAGAATCATTGTTTGGCTGCCTCTTGCACGCCTCCTACTGGAGATCAAGCCCGCAACCCGGGCTTGTGCCCTTGACCAGAATCGAACCCGGGACCCTTTAGTCCACAGGCTGACGTTCTATTCACTGAGCAAAACCAGCTAGGGCTGTGTGACAGTTTCTGTTAGATTTCACCTTAGACCCAAATAACCATGTCCAAGGAGTTGACAGATCATGTAATTTTTCAGATGAGGAGACTGAGGCCCAGAGATGTACCTAATGGAGATGTTCGGCCTCGCATCCTCAAGGGTCCGCTGTGAAAACTGAATGAGGAACAGATAAAGTGCTTGTAATAGCACCTGACACAGGGTGAGGATCACCAAACAACTGAGATGAAGAGGCTGGGATGGAGAAGGCACAGAAAACCATCCAGCACAGCGATCACATCCCTCGATGGTGAGGGGTTCATGCGCAAGAGCCGTATTGCACACGTGTGCACTGAGCAGCCAATGTGTATGGCGTCACTCCCAGCAGCACCTGTTCCGTGGAGCCTGAACACTGAGGCCTCGCCCCACCCAGACACCAGAGGAGAGCCTTCTCTGCCTGTGCTGAGGTCGGACACCTGTCAGAGATGGTGCTGGGAAAACCACACTGTAACCCAGGTGACTGTTGAGGTTGACGGGTCCCCTGCAAAATTCACATCCACCTGAGTGCTCAGAATGTGACCTTATTCAGAAATTGGGTCTTTGCACATGTCATTGTGGTGCTGGGAAAACCACACTGTAACCCAGGTGATTGCTGAGGTTGAAGGTCCCCTGCAAAATTCACGTCCGCCTGAGAGCTCAGAATGTGACCTTATTCAGAAACTGGGTCTTTGCACATGTCATTAGTTAAGGATCTTGAAATGAAATCATTTAGGAGGGTCCTAGATCCACTGACTTAGAAGAAGAATCATTTACAAGAAGAAGAGACGCCCAGGACAGAAGGCCATATAGAGACAAATGCCAAGGCCAGAGTGATGCGGCCACAAGCCAAGGGAAGCCGGGAGCCCCCAGAAGCTGGACCAGGTAAGGAAGGATTCTCCCCTAGAGCCTTCAGAGGGAGCATGGCCCCGCGACACGTTGAGTGTGGGCTTCTGGGAGAACTGAGAGAGAATACATTTCTATTGCTTTAAACCCCCAAGTTTGTGGGAACTTGTTATGGCAGCTTCAGGAAACGACTGCATGGGGGTCACCCGAAGGGGCGGGACCTGAGTTTCTATCACTTCTTCACGTGCATCTCTCTCTATAGAAGGAGACTGGAGTTGCCAGGGCAGGCACAGCTGTTCAGGGTTGCCCTGGGCACCTACTAGGGGCTGTAAACCGGGTCTCCCAACCCGTGCTGTGGCCTTGCACAGCCTGAGCTAGCCCAGCCCCAAGAAAACTCACTCCTCCGCCTGCTGCCAGATCAAGACATGGCAAGAGAACACAGGTGGAGGCTGTAGCCCCTGGGCCGTTTCAGCACCGGGGTCTGTGGGAGCCTGTTTACCATTTTCACAATAAAGAAAGGCAGCACAGCACTGAGATTTTTCGAATCTGAGCTGCGGGAGGGCAAAAGCAGCCACCTCCCTGGTCCTAGTTCTGCCACTTCATAACGAAGGAGCCTAACCCTCCCCTTCCAGGTTGGCGCTTGCCTGCAGGAGCAGAGTTAGCCCATCGTGGGTAGAAAGAGAAGCTGGGTCGAGTTTGAATGCTGGCTCCGCCACTCACTTAACCTTTGAACGAATTGCTTCTGCTCTCTGAGCCTCGGTTTCCTCTTCAGTTAAAATGGAGAGAATTCTCGTTTGGCAGAGCTGAGTCGGGATGAAATGAGATCGCGTATCTGAAGTCCTCTGAAATGCTCAGCCATAAAAAAGAAGAGGCAGTCCCTAAGGAGAGGGAATCCCCAGGAAGCTCAGCTTCCTCGGTCTCCCAGGAGGACCTTCCTGACCAGGTGGTCCCAATATCAGGGCCCTTCTTTTGGCTTATTTCCCCCTGCGAGTTCATTTCTTTTCTCCATCTCAATTGGAGGAGAAATAGTGGCCCCTTTTAAAGCAGTTTAAGGCTTTCAAAGAAAAAGGAAACGTTTTCAAGTAAGAACAGAATTGGTTCTGGGGATTGTATAATAGCAGGCGATTGGAAACAGGCTAACTGTGCAATGTTCCAGGAACATACACATTTCCTATTTTAAGATGTGGCTCCAAGCATGGGCTCTGGAGCAGGTGTGACCTCAGACGCGCTATTGAGTCTCTCTATGCCTATTTCCTCCGTTGTAAGTGGGCAGCATGTTAGTCATTGTCTCTAAGGGTTGTTATGAGGTTTAAACAAGATAATGCAGGCCAAACATTCAGAACAAATGCTATCAATTCATTAGAGATACCTCATCTTGTTCCCAAAACAACTCAGGTAGCTTACGCAAATTGCAGTAGAAAAGGTTTTAAACCTATGGATAAAGCCATTGGAGTTGAGTGAGATTAGAGGTGGAAAGTCCAAACGCAGATCTTCAGGACATAAGCTCTTTCCAGCTGCTAACAGAGAGGATCATAAATAAAGCTCTGAATTATGTAGTAGCCCAAGCAAAAGGAAAACTATAAATAGGTTCAGGAATTATGTTGTCCACAAGATAAAAGCCTGCCTTATAGTGAAGAAAAACAATGCCGTTCGCAGCACAGAAGTCTGAGAAATGATGTCGGGTGAGGATGACACTCTCAACAAATTGGTCTACAATAACGGTAACAGCAAAGCTTGCAAAAAACATCTGCCTCTTGTAGGGCCCTCCAGTGTCAGTCCAGGTATGGTGAAAATGCAGAGCAGCAAACGTTAATGAATATTCCCCCAGCTCAATAAAATATCACCTAGTCATTAAATGGGAAAACTGTCCAACAAAATAGTACAGAGTTAACTGAGGAAAGCAAAACACAGACTTGCAGGCATACTGACTCAACGTGTGTAAACATGTGGACAAATACCCAAAGGCAATGCAGGAAGAAATGAAGAATTATGTTCAGAAGAAACATTTTTTTCCTGATTATTAGGAAAATGTGTTAAATATAAAAATATATGAAAAGGACCATGATCCTAACCAGCTAGCAAAATTTCTGACAACATTTTGATGTATTTCATTTTGGCCTCCTCTCTTCTCCTCCCTCTTTTCATCTCCGAGTTTACAGAATTGAGATCCCCCTTTATTTAATACCCCATATTTTTCTATTTTTAATGCTTTATGGGTGGCTTTGAAATTCTGTTACTATAATTTAATAGAATTTAACAAGAAATAATTCTAAGTACAAAAAATGATGTCTGTGCTTTCCTGAGCTTTTATTAAGGAAAAGAATTCCTAAGTCTATGATGTGGTAGCAATTATTTTGGAGCTTTAGTTGCAGTGTGGGGGTGGATCTCAGAAACCAGGTCATTGTCGATCTGATTTTCTCTGGAGATGATGCTATCCCATTTAGGAGAACAGCTCACTGAACCCTGATGCCTAGGCCTGCTTTCGAACTCAGCCGCTGAAAATGAACCCTCCGAGTTTGATTCTGCTTGACTGATAAAATACAGCTAATGAAACCTGCTCAAACAGCATCCTTGAGAGAACTTCCTCTGCATAACAACTAACTTCACTGAGGCTCCTTCTGCCTTCATGGTCTACCTTTGCCTTGGAAATTTCTACATCCCTGCATCCATTTCTTTTGAGGATGGAAATGAGTATTCTGTGATCTTGTCAACTCTCAGGTCATCAATTAATACGTATATATTATGTAATATATGTATATTGTATACAATATTAAGCGTGCATGTGTCTGGTTATATTAGATACATATCCTCAGTTTCCAATTCTCCCCTAAACTCAAGTCTCACAGATCTAACTGCTCACGGGCATTGCCAAGTGAGGAGGCCAGCCTACCTCCGACACTTCATCGTGCTCCAATGTAGTTACTCAGTTAAACAGCCTGTTTGTTGGGAAATGAGTTAGCCTTGTGGAACCTCAGGTTCTTCATCTCTTAAAGGAGATGAGTGGTACCCAGCTCATAGGAGTGCTCTGGGGATTTAACGAGATTATGCATGCGAAGCGCTCAGGGCTGCATGTCACAAATTGGCAGGTTCCAATAAACGCAAAGATGATGGGGAAGTATGATGTGGTCCCAAAGGCGCCTCCAACTTAACATGCTCAAACCTAAACTCATGTTCCTCTACGCCCCTGCTTCTCCTGAAATGCCCTTTCTCTTTCTTGTTCTGCCCACTCCACTGAGAACACCATGTCTCAGTATTTACCTAACGAACCTCTCAAAGCCTTGTACCTGAGCCACTAGAAGTGCTCATCAAAACAAGGATCCCCGGACCCTGCAGGCTTTCAGAATCTGTGCTCTCAAACAGGAGCTGCAGGCCCACCTTTGCTATGAAGACAGGTCTAACAACTCACAGGTAGATGTGACCACCCCCTCCTTTCAATGATGTATAAATACATCACTGCATACAATGTGAACCTTGCAAAACAATGCTTATTGGTCAAAAGACAGCCCTGCCTTCTAATTCTCTCAAAGGAATCAATGTTAAAAAAAAAATCCAAAGAAGCTTGTCTTTGAGCTGGAAATAATATCAGATAGGAAACTGAGGGGCCGGAGGGCTAAAGATTGATGCTTCTGAAAGAAATGGGAACTTTTTCAGAAATATTTATACAAATGATTGTACATAAAATCAATTAAAATTAAAAAGTCATCCCACTGTGTCTTGAAATATGGGGCTCCTTGGAGTCCTAGGGATGTTGATAGTTTCATTTAAATCTGGCATGAGTGCTAAGCTTGCAGTTTCGCCCACTTGCCAAAACTTCTTGGAGAACATTGGCTCCTGATGACTGAGCATTTGTAAATCTAAATCTGTCGCCGCTCATTTCAGCTTCAGTTCCCTCTTCTAGAGCAGATGTTCCCAAATCTGATTAGCGCACAGCAGAATCAACTGAGGAGCATGCAGATTCCCAGGCTATGCCCCCCCCCAAATCTAAATCTGTGGGGTTCAGTATCAACTGGATGAAAGAGAATTATGGAGCATTTACCTCTTGCACACCCCATACTGCGGATCGAGCCCACAACCCTGGCATGTGCCCTGACAGAAAATCAAACCATGATCTCCTGGATATGTCGATGCTCAATCACTGAGCCACACCAGCTGGGTCAGGATCAACGTTTTTACTAGCACCCCCACTGCTTCAGATTCAGGCTAGGACTTGAGAAACACTGGTCTAGAAGCCTGGGGTCACGAACAGCTCATCCCCATTGATTCAGGAGCGCCCCCCAAGTCACACTAGGCCTCTTTCTTAAAAATCCCATTTCTGTGATGTTGGCACACCAGATCCTATTTTCTCACTGATTTCCCTGATAATTTCTGTAACTGAACGCTTTAACTGGAATGCATTTCATTGTTAATTGAAATTTATTGTACATTTAAATTAGCAATGAAACTGAACTGCTTAGTTTCAATTTTCTTGCTGCCTATGTTCTTCTTAAAAGCAATTTTGGATCCCATTGATAAACATTTGGTTGACTTAATCTTTATGTGCTATCTCAATAAAATGTGATCATTGAGCCCCTTTAGAACCTTTCGAATTTTAGCAAGCATCAAAATCACCCATAGCAGCGGGTGGGGGATGCTTGTTAAAATGCAGATTTGTGGCTCCATCCCTGGAGAGACGGTATGTGTTGGACCCAAATGTTAACAGTGATGAAGGTAGAGTTAATCCACTGGCCAGGTTTGAAGATGCTCAGCTTTCCAGCTTTGATCTAAATCCTCTCTGCAAAACCGACAGCTGTTTATATATATAGTATGTCTGGATTTTGAATTTGTAAGAGCTTAAATAAGTGTTCAAGTGTTCAACAGAAATAAAAAAATCTTAGAACTATTTCCAGAGGATGAAGATTCCAGTCCTCTCACTATTTAGATGGGGAAACTGAGGCTCAGAGAGGTAACACTTGTACAAAGCCACAGCTTGCTAATGAGAGAGCCAAGACTCAAACCAAGCTGGGACTCTCATTCCAAAGCCCCTCTTATGTTCTAGACTCTTCCAAGAAGTTACAATCTATGAAGGAGCCGTCCCATCTTACTGACCCTGGTGCACATGTGCACAAGTAACAGGTGGGTGTCACTGAGACTTGTGGGTGGAGGGGTGGGACCCAACAGCTGGGATATGTGCTCTAGGATGTCGAACTCAAGGCTTACTGGATTTTAGGCTATTAGGGGAATGAACAATTCAGGAGCATATGGGCACCTACCTCTACCTTCCAGAGGGATGGAACCTTCCAGAGCTGCTGCATGTGGTGAAGGAGGCAAATGGCTATTTCTAAAAGTTGTTGTTGAGTCCATGAGGGGTTCATTTTATTAATCATTATTCCTCATTATACTTACTCTTGCAAAATTATTTTATCATACATCTCATATTTAAAATTATATATTTCCTAACGAAAAATGTAAAAAGGAAACAAGATGTGAGAGGGAAGACAAAGACCTCCAAGTGTGGCAAAGTAGACACTTGAGGGACAGAAGTGGAGATGAGCAGACGTGGTCGGCATGGTCTGTCTGATCTTGTACTGTTCTGTGGTGGCCATTCTCTGGATGGGGTTCTCGTTGTCATATGAGGAGTTGGAGTCATATGTCACACTCTACACCCAGAAAAATTCTAAGTAGTAAGAATGCAACCAAAATAAAAAGAAACGGGAAAAACTATTTTGTAGCCTCAGAGTGAAGAGGGCTTTTGAATTTCAACGTAAAATCCAGAAGCCATAAAAAAGGACTGGGAAATGTGACCACAAAATATAAGTCTGCTCGGAAAAAATATACCATCCGCAAGCTCAAAAGACAGACAAAACAACTGGGGAAAGGCATTTGTAATCATACCACAAATTTCTACTATAGAAATTACTAGTAAGGGGGAGAAAAACAACAAACCAATAGGAAAAAATAATGTTCATGAAAAGACCATCGTGGAAACAAATAAAAACCATTCCCATGGCTAAGAAGGAAAGGGCTATAAAATGTGTCTTTTTGATATCTACTAAAATTGAACATACATTTTATAGCTTAGCAATTCCAGTCTTAGGTACATACCAAGATAAATGCACTCACTTGTGCAACAAAAGACATACGAGAATGCCTTTTGAAACATCGCTCATAATAGCCTCATATGGGACACTAAGCAAATGTTCATCAAGATTTGAAGAAATAGATGAATTTGTGGTGTATCCCCACAATGACATTCTATACAGCAATGAGAATGAGAGAACTGGAGTGATATGCAACCATCTCATAAACAGAATGTTGAGCTAAAAGAAGACAAACAAATAAAAAAAACATATGGTATGCTTTTATTTATATGTTAGAATCACAGGGAAAAAGAATCTACTTTAGAAGAGACGATGGTCCATGGAAAATAGTGACGGGAAAAGGCTGTGGTTGGCTGGGTGGGGTGTGGGAGAGTTCTGGGGTGTGATGATGTCTTGTTAATTGACCTTGATGGTCAGTTTGTACAAAGCCATCAAACATATTTCCTGCATTTTTTGGTTAATCCTCACTCACAGATATTTTTTCCATTGATTTTTTTTTTTTTTTTAGAGAGAGAGTGGAAAGGAGAGGGGGAGACAGAGAGAGAGAAACATTGATGTCAGAGAGACATATTGGATGGTTGCCTCCCAGACGCACTCCAGCGGGGGCTGGGGATGGAGCCTGCAACTGAGGTTCGTGCCCTTGACTGGAATCAAACCCAAGACCCTTCAGTCTGAGGGCCAACGCTCTAACCACTCAGCAACCAGCTAAGGCTATTTTCTGCCCTTTTCAGCTCTATAAAACATTTTTAAAATCCCCTGCAAGCCAGAATGAGCAGTATGTCCATGAGTTTGGGTAAGGAATGGACTCGAAATCCAAACACATGCTGTCCTAGCCCCTGTCAGGATACCAAAGAGATTCTGAGACTGAAAGGACAAACTGCTATCAGCCCAACGTCCTGGGGAATTGCACAGAGACCTGGGCTTGGTGGTTCAGAGGAGGCCCCTCTGCCCCACCAGACACAGGGAGCATCGAGGCCTTTGCAGAGGGCCTGCGAGCAGCCCGAGGAGGGGCTGTGGACTCAGGAGAATGCACTGTAGTCACATTTCACTCAACAGGAATCCCTGTGACTGGGACACTCCATGCAATTTAATTTTCTGGAGAGGCAAAAGTTTCCTCATTAAACAGCTCCTTCATTTAAAACAGAATCATTTTTAGTGACGCCCTTTCAAAAATGTATTCCGCATGTCCCTGATATTTTGGTAAGTCCACAGAATAGAATTGAACCTTTACACCAAGCTACAACACTAACAATCAGGTCAACTTTTTGTGCCAGGCGATTTCTGAAATGCTTGCTGGCACATTTTCTCACCGAACCCTTATCAATGAGTTCCTAGTAGTATTCCCATTTTATATATGAGGCTGAGAGCCATTGAAACACTGTCCAAATTCACACAAGTAACAGCAGGGGAGGAGAAGTGTGCTCCAGCTCCACAGCCTAAACTCCTAACCACTGTTCTGTCTTTTCTTACAGCCTCAGGAATTTTGCATCTGCTACACTCTGCTGCCACAGGTACACAAGAATATTAGGTTGAGTTCTCATTGCTTTTCTCTCCATATTACCTTTCTCCTTCATCAATGTTATACTGTTAGTTTTCACATAAAGCTACATCAAAAGCTTCTACCTAAAATCAGATAAAAATCTATAGCTCTATGTTTTCAAATAAACTCTCAATCTCCTTAGATCTTTCTGGGAAAGAAAGAAGAAAGAAAGGAAAGAAAGGAAAGAAAGGAAAGAAAGGAAAGAAAGGAAAGAAAGGAAAGAAAGGAAAGAAAGGAAGAAAGGAAGAAAGGAAGAAAGAAAGAAAGAAAGAAAGGGAGAAAGAAAGAAAGAAAGAGTAAAGGACCAAAATGGAATCACTTATGCTAAGTCCCACATCAGCAAAACAAGACTTAATTGTGGTTTCAGCTTCTCCTAAGAATGTGACCTTTAACCAGTTGATCTGGAATTACCTGGTCTGCACTAGTGAGGTAATCTGCCTGACTACCTGTCCTTCCCCAAAGGAAAGTGACCTTGCACGAAATGATCCACTTTTTGCTAGAAACTTCTTTTCCTGCCCCCTTCTGCCTATTAAAGCCTTCCATTTTGCACAGCTCCTCAGAACTTCTTTCTAGTTGTTAGAAGGGACGCTGCCCAATTTATGAATCACTGAATAAAGCCAATTAGATCTTTAACTAAACAGTGGGGGTTCAAAACGAATCACCCCAAGATGTGCCACTCTGGCGTGCAGATTATTTTAAATTGAATACAATGGAGGCCCAAGACGCTCGGAAAGAAACCTTGTCCTCGCCCCTTTACTGCCTAAAGGAACCTGCTCTGGAGAAGGGGGTGTCAGCATAGGTAACTATAGTTAAGGTGCAGTAGACAGGGAGGAACCTACCAAAGCCCATTTGATCAAAGTCCTCCATGTCCCACTGTTTCAAGGTGGCCCAGCAAACCTTTGTTTACTAAACATTCACTTTTTTCATCCCCTTGTAAATTGCCTTAACTTC
Source organism: Myotis davidii (assembly GCF_000327345.1). NCBI lineage: Eukaryota > Metazoa > Chordata > Mammalia > Chiroptera > Vespertilionidae > Myotis > Myotis davidii. Next base: position 3,216,613 of record NW_006300047.1, on the reverse strand, counting down.
CTTTTGAAGTCCTGGCCCCTTCTCGGCTCCCCCCCACCCCCCTTAGTCCTGAATGACACATATAACTCATTTTACCTCACCGTCCTTGGAATTTGCATGCTTATGTGAATTTCCCATGTGCATGTATTAAACTTGATTTTCTCCTCTTAATCTGCCCCTGTCCTTTTAATTATTCTACCAGTCAGAAGAACTAAAAGGAGCAGGAGAAGGTATTCAGTTGAATTCTGTTTTTCCACATTTCTATTTGGGTAAAATAGCCCATAGAGTTGGGCCAACTTCTTTATCAGTTTAAGAAACCCCACTGGCTCTCTGCATTTCAAAGTGTCCTGGATTTGCTTTTCCTTAACACAACTCAGAAGGAAACCTGTGGTGCTCATCAGATTAACAAAAGCAGCCCTTAACTGGGGTGCATCTGGCTGCCCAGCTCTCCAGAAAATATGCAGTGGGGGCAGATAAGGAGCAAGGCGTGCAGAGAGTCATTTTCTGTGAGGCTTATCAGCTAGCAGGCCTGCGGAGAAAAAGAAGCCACCATCCTTACCCTGTTTTCAAGCTGACCAAGGCATCCTCCACTCCCTTCTGATTAAATTTGGTCATGTACTGATGCATGTAGGGGTAGTTATTCCGAATGTTTCTTTCCGTACTGCCATTGGGCACCGTGCCAAATCGAAAAGGTGGGGAATAGTCGTGAGGTCTCTGAAACTGGAGAGAGAGAGAAAGGAGAAGGAAGAGGAGAAGGAAAAGAAGTCAGCCATCACTTTGCCTTGTGTCAGGAGTTAAACATATGCATGCTTTAGCACAGCAAAAACACATTCAGTTTTGTGCTTCTTAATCACATCTCCCACTGTCTGTGAGCTCCAGTGTCCGTCTTGTTCCATGCTCTTCCCCAGTACATGCTGCCTGGGTACATAATAGATAACTTGTTGGACTGAACTTCTTGGTGCCATTGTAGACAGTAGCCTAGTGGTGAGCACTGGGGACCTGGCAGAGCTCAGGAAATGTTGGCTGAGCAGGGATGAAGGTATTATTTTCATTTGGTTAATTTATCCATCTTATGATAAAACTAGAGGCCTGGTGCACAAAATTCGTGCACAAGTAGGGTCCCTAGGCCTGGCCGGTAATCAGGGCCAATCAGGGCCTTCCGGCTGCTGGCTGGGGCCTTCTTTCCTGGCTGCCACCCCCTGGTGATCAGCACATATCATAGTGAGCAGTCGAACTCCAGGTCAGTTGACCTCCCAAGGGGATAATTTTCATATTAGCCTTTCATTATATAGGATTTTCTGTGATCCCCACCAATCACTCTGAACTCTGTTTACAAGACTTTCACCTCACCCAGGAAATGATGAAGGGAAGCAGATTTTGCCACCCCCAAAAAAGCAGATCTTTGCCATAAGGATTACTTGGGGTTGATTTTTTTTTTTAAATCAGCAGACACAGTAGAAACTCTGAAAACCATGTAGAAGTTACCCTCCTGAGAGAGACATTTACATTTATGAGGAAAATCTCCATTTGTAAGGGTGTCTTTCTTGCTGTACCTGGAAGAGGAAGATGACTAAGTCTCTAGGAACTCTTACCAATGGAAAAGGCAACCGACTTAGGTCTACATAACAAGCATACCCTTGTTAACTGTGCTTTTCCTGGTAACCTCGGGTAATTGGTCTCCCCCCAACATCTTTTGTCTTTATTTAGCTGGAAATGGTATTTAAGGTGGTAGCTTGGGCTATTTAAGGGAGTTACTCAGTTTTCTTGGGTATCTTCTATGCATACAGGAGTTACACTTGTTATTAAATTTTTTTGTTTTTTCCTCCTGTTAACCTGTCTCTTATTATTGGGGGGAGAAGGGCATTCTCAACCAGGAACCTAGAAGAATAGAGG
>NW_006300047.1:3184278-3214287 GCF_000327345.1 Myotis davidii | reverse complement strand
CTAGAATAACTATATATCATCACTTATCACTGACTCATTCTCTACTCACTCATTCGTCCATACACGCAATACTTATTGTAGGCCTAACATACTCCAGGCATAATGGCAGGCTCATGAACATTTGTTAAGCTGATGTCCCTACTAAGCATTAGTTTATTAGGGGTTCCCATGTTGTGAATGGAACCTCCAGCCTTCATGAAAGCTCACTGTCCATGCCCTACTAGTCTTCCACGATTGGCTAATACTGTTTATTTACAACTTCAGCATTTGGGGCAACCCAACTAGATTAGGAGTCCAGAGAACTGGATCTGAGTCCCCAAAACACAATGAAAATCTAGAGGCAACACAGGCCAATGGCTACAATTCTGAGCTCGGGTCCACAGGTTGTAAAATCAGGTTCTATCACTTACAAACTGTGGAACCTTAGATAAGGCACTTTCTTCACACTGCCTCCATTTATTTTCCACCTGTAGAGTGGGAAACATATCAGTACCTCTCCTTTAAGGTCAATGGGAAGGTCTAAAATTATAACATTTGTCAAGTAATTAGAATAGTGCCTGAAACAGAGTAAGCATTCAAAAATAAAGCTATTATTGTTTTCATTTTTACTGTCACTGTCATTATGGGCAAAGAAAGGAAGGTGGGCCTCCGTTTTTTGTGAAATATATAACTCTGAAAGTAGAAAGTGATGTAATGAGACTAAGGTCTAACTTCCATTGTTCCTCAGAGATCATGCTAGTAGCCCCTCCTCTTTCAGAGGCGAGGACCTTGAGACCCAGAGAGGAAAAAGATACCCAGCAATTCCATGGCAGGACCAGGGCTAGAATCCGGAGGCCCCTTGGACTTCCAGCCCACCATGCCCTCCACGGAGCTGAGAACTGCCAGAGAAAGTGTGCAAGTTTACCTAAGAGTCCGGCCAACCAGATACATTATTCTTTTTTTCAGACTTCATTTCACTGTTAAAATTTCCAGTTAAAAACCATTTCCCCTAAATTAAGCCGCCACAATAGGATTTGAGGGAAGTGGCCATACATCGTCCAAAGGAGAGCCTCCTGAGTGTCGTGGCAGGGAGTGTGGGTGTGAGTGAGTGTGTGTGTCTGAGTGTGAGTGTGGGTGTGTGTGTCTGAGTGTGAGTGTGTGTGTGTGGGGGGGTGTGTGTGTGAGTGTGTGTGTGTGAGTGTGTGTGTGTGAGTGTGTGTGTGAGTGTGTGTGTGTGTGTGAACAATAAAATGCTCTCTGCACTCAACCCAGCCAACAGCAACTCAACTCATCACTGAAAGAGGAGGCCGAGGCCAGGCTCGCTCGCCGGGCAGCTGTCTGCTCTGGGAGACAGAGACAGTGGCAGTTCATAAACCTAGGTGTTGTAGCAGCCGCTCCTAACCTCCCGAGACATCCAGAGAGAGCCAATTTGACTGACTGCCTCCACTCCCCTCCCCATCTGCTGCAGAGGAGCCGAGGAGCTCTGTTAGAGTCCCTTTGGTCCCTGCCTCTGGTTTGCACAGCGACAGGCAGGTCATCAGCCTCTGTGATGAATTCCCATTCTCCACTGGCCTGGACTGTACCGCTATCCACACAGAAGTCAGCCCAGCACCGGGATCCAGGAACCTTTCCCACTGGACTCATGGCTATCAAAGGTTTTACAGCATGGCTCACAATGCATCTCCCACTGCCACCTTGCACGTACACACACACACACACACACACACACACACAGGCCACTTCACAGTGCTCACTCTTTCTACATGTGGTATACTCGATGGCATTCATTGGGCTCTGTTTTTTGAATGGTCACACCCCTTACATTAATTTCACGGCTAAGGAGTCACTGGTCTACAGTGTGAAAAAGAAGGGCAAGCATGACTCATCTCCTGAGTCCCAGGCCCTCGCGTCAAGGACACATTCTGTGTTTCTTGGGGGAATAGTTTCTAGTGCCACTTTCTCCCAGGAGTTCCCCGTGCAAGTAGAAAGAGACCAATGTGGGCGTTAGGGTAGGAACGGGGGATGCAGAACAATGCAATCATGATCCCCAGAGCCAGTGGAACCCTCATGGCTTCTTTCCCCAGGCTGCCCTCACTGTTCCCGTTTACTGGCTTCCCTTGAACTTGGGCTTAGAGCATTCAGCTTCTCATGTGCCACTTAGGAACACAGTCATTGCGAGCAGCTGCGTAAGTTCTCTGAGCCTCAGTTTCTCTGTCTGTAAATTGGGGGTTGCTTTTGCGATTAATCACAGAGAGCTTGCAACACTTCCTGGCATCCGCATGCTTGATACGCATCACCTGTTGTTGCTGAGCGTGTCTTTAGCCACAGAATGAGCCAGTGCCCTTCCGCTGTGGAGACCAGAGGATTAGAGGGTTATAATATTCTAGTTATTTTCCTCATCCAGTATGTGGCCAGGTCTGAAAGTCGTCCAAGTGATTGAGACGTGGCAAGCAACTTATGATGGAGGAAGTAGAGATGCTGGTCAGGGAAATAAATTGTGCAGGGAGAATGTGGCACTTGCCCAGGACCTTTCTCTGTTCCTCTTATGAACCAACACTACACATTTATTAGAAATATCTGTCTTCTGTGGCTGTAAATCAGGAACACTGGCAACTAGGGGCCCTATTTCTAGTGCAGTCTTCTCCCCTGGTGGAGTTCCACGGGCTTCCTGATGTCAGCATCGAACAGCTATGGCCCTTAAGCGGCTCAGAGGCCTCCATTCAACCAATAAGTACGGAGGGCCAGGGCCGCCAGCAGCACGACTCCACAAGAACCAGGGCACTTCCCCCAATTCCCTCCATTGATGTCACAAAGGCCACCTCAGTGCAATATCACTTTAGACTCCAGAAGTGAGGAATGGTTGAATCACTCAGGGATGATGACAATGAGGAAGGGGAGGGTGATGAAGAAAAGGGCAGGGAAGAAGCAGTAGGTTACTTCTAATCCTCACACCAACCTTGCCAGATGATACTAATAACAGCCCCCCCCCCACCCACCACCACCACCTTTTATTAGGATACTAAGCCTTGGAGATACTGACATACTGAAGGCCATATAACCATTATATGGCAAGGCCAGGACTTGAATCCAGGGCCATTTGATCCCAAATATGACACTGCTCTTCCCACTATGTTAAGCTGCCTCTCAAAGATGGGTTTTCCCTACCATAGTGAGTCCCAACAGTTTGGATTTCCAACTTTCCTTTAATAATTCCTAGGGGAGCATCTACCAGCGAATCCACCCACTTGTTATTTAAACCCAAGCTCATCTGATCACACCACGGACTCAAAGGGGCCTCTGCACGGCAAGCACTAATCCTGCAAATGGCTTCACGTATTGTAAACCTGAGTTGTTACACAGGTATTCGTGTTTTAAAAAGAGAGAGAGAGAAACCCACTGTGAACAGTATTAAAACAAATTGATTCAATATAGATTTGTATTGTGCAAACTTTCTCGGTGTATCTGCTATTAATCTTCTGGGAGCACTTAGCTTATTTACTCCAAGAACGTTTGTTTATCTAATTGTATCAAACATTTAATTAAAAGAGCTCTCTGCTTGCCGCCGATGCTCTGAGGTTGCATCTGAGCTGTGTCCCACGAGGACGCAGTATCTGTTACTAGGTGTTTCCAAATGAGAGAAGGTCAGTCAAATTATTAGTGGTTCTAATTAGTTTTCCCACAAGCGGCCATATTATTTAGAACCAAAACTATGTAGCAGGGGATTTTTGCCCCTCGTCTTTGAAAATAGCAACAAGAAGCAGAGTAGACTGCCAATGATTTTCTTAAAATATCCTCGCATCCAGGACATGGCTCCCCAGTGCTTCCCCTACACCTCCGGTCATTTCTTCTAGAAACTGTACCTTTGCTCCCATAATGTGATAGAGTTGGGTCACGGGGCATGGTGCCTGTAGGGGACTTACAGGCTCCAAGGCACGTGCATGCATGCAGTCTCCTTTCATCCTACTTCAACTAGGATTCCCAACTGACAGGGTGGGGTAATGAGACCCGACAGGTTACATGCCAGGAAAGCATCTCGGAGCCTGTATGCGGCAGAGAGGCAATGAGACACAGCCTTCCATCTCTGAGTGAGGGGCTTTCTTTATCTGCTGCCTCACAGATGCCATACGTTTTAGGCGGGAGTCAGCCAGAAGTTGACCCTGAGCCAAGGACTTGGGTGAACTTGACTTATTAAGGAAGGGTGCCAGGAGAAACCAGGGAGGGAGTGGGGGATGGAGGTCAGGGGAGGGAGGAAGCCAACCCAGGGTGTAATTTTAGGCAAAGTCTCAGCCTCCGCCTGATCTAGCAGGGGGCTCTGGACAGGAAACTGCTTCGAGTTTGCCCTGCCTGGAAGCAACAGAGCAGCTGGGCGTTTGTACCCTCACACCGGTTGGTGACAGGCAACTGAAAAGATTGGGAGAACGTTCATTCCCAGTTCCTGTGCCCAAAGGCAACTGTCCTGTGAAGAGCCCTTGTAGGAGCCTTTATAGCAAAGGTGAGGCTGGGCACACAGCTGGAAAAGGGATCTCAGGACACCTTGGTAGGGCGGGCCGGGGGGATATGCCGACAGTGTCCAACATCATGATTTCTTCATTCATCAGCAAGTACGAACTGAGCACCTACTAAGTGCCAGGTAATTCTTTCATATGCATGCTCCTGAGATCCCCTTCCCCAAGTCAATTTTAAATTTTAAAATTTGATTTATTGGGGTGACACTGGTTAATAAAATTACATAGGTTTCAGGTGTACAATTCTATACTACGTCATCTGTATATTGTATGGTGCGTTCACCAACTCAAGTCAAGTCTCCTTCCATCACCAATTATCTCCCCTTTACCCTCTTCTATCTCCTGCACCCCACTTTCCCCCTGGTAATCAGCGTACTGTTCTTTGTGTCTATGAGTTTTTCGCTGTGTGTGGGGTGTTTGTTTGTTTGTTTGTTTTTGGGTTTGTTTGTTTTTTGCTCTCAGTCTGTTCTTTGTATCTATGAGTCTGTTTCTATTTTGTTTGTCACTTTATTTTGTTCATTAGATTCCATATATAAGTAAAATCATATGGCACTTATCTTTCTCTGACTGGCTTATCTCACTTAGTATAACACTCTCCAGGTCCAACCATGTTGTTGCCAAAGGTAAGAGTTCCTTCTTTTTTATGGCCGAGTAGTGTCCCATTGTGTAAATGTACCACAGCTTTCTTATCCGCTCATCTGCTGAGCTCCCAAGTCAATTTTAATCTCATTAGTTATATCTCCTTTATAGCACTCATTTCTGCCTGGGATAGTCTCCATTTACATTTACTGGTTTGCTGTTTATTTCTTCCTTCTGAAATGAAAGTTTCACAGGAGCACCAGCTCAGGCTGCCAAGTTCACCACAGTGAAGACCACTCCCAAGAGGTGGTATATTCCCTATGACCTGAATGTCATGGGGGAACCAGTGGTGAGAATGGGAAGACACTGGAGGCAGAGGACACAGAGTGCAAGGGCACCGGGTTGGAAATGAACTTGGAGTTTTTAAGGAACTGAGAGGGGGCCTTAGTGATGGAGAGGGAGGGGATATATGGTGTCAGCCAAAAAATAAAAGGCTTTGTCGCCATGGTATGTAGGATGGCATTTACTCAAGCTACAGTGGGAAGCCATCAGAGAGAGGCCACGCGCTACCTAGGGTGATGGCACTTTTGGGAGGGTGACTCACTCCAACCCCTCATCATCTCTCTGATGACAGGCTCCTCGGTACCTCTTTCAACCACAGCAGATAACACGGAAAAGCTGTGAGGGCTTTTTCTGGACTGATTTCCTATTCAGCAACTTATTGATGAATGCCCAAAGTGTATATGTAGACTTATGTCAACAAGATGTGATAGTGAGATTTTATAGAGACAAATTATCCACACACACAAGACAGAAAATCTTTGCAGCGCTGCAATCCTCATACTGCTGAGCTTGGCAAGTTGGGATTTGTTTTTGGAAGCTAGGATTTCAATAGCAGGATGCACCCGTTTACCTCCTTTCTTCCGCTCTGTGCATTTCTGAATAGCCACGCGTACCCCGCAAACCTCCTTACATTTCAGGGGAGAATGAGAGCAGGTGTGATCACTCCCGTCTCAATGCAGTAAGCGCAGCCCCATCAGGGAGGATTGGAGAGGTGGTGGAGTAAAAGAACTGGTGGGAAATGAAAAACTGATTCTTTCAAGTCCTTTGAAGACATTTCAGGTGAGCCAGGTGTGCTGAAAATGGGGCTGATTGGCCACAGAGTAAAAAGCAGCTGTCAGGCTCGGCCAGCATGGCTCAGTGGTTGAGCATCGACCCATGAACCAGGAGGTCACAGTTCAATTCCCAGTCAGAGCACAGGCCCGGGTTGTGGGCATGCAGGAGGCAACCGATCAATGATTCTCTCTCATCATTGATGTTTCTATCTCTCTCTCCCTCTCCCTTCCTCTATGAAATCAATAAAAATCTATGTTTTTAAAAAAGCAGCTGTCAGCTTCCTCTCTGGATAGGGTTTAGAGATGGTTTTTTATTTTTTTCATGTCACAGATGAGGACTCCAAGGCATGGAGTCTTTAAGAGACTCCTCCAAGGTCACAGAATCAGGAGGTACCTTTAGCCTAGAGCACCCCACTTCACCCCAAGTTTGTCCCTGTCCAGGCTCAGGATCTTCCTTGACATCACACTCTCCCAGGAAGGTGGGTTGCAACCAGGGCTGGAACCCTGAGCCACAGGGCCTCATCACCGGCAAGAGCATCTAAACAGAAGGACTGACCACGTGGGGAAACTGCTCCCAAATTAGATCTGGAACCTTTCAGACCTGGGAGAGCGAAGCTTATGGTTCTGTTCCTCACATTTTTAGAAATACGCCCATTTAAACTGAGAGGGGAAAAATCCTCTGGCTTTGTGTTTGAGTGGATGGATCTGGATGACAGCGCCTGAATCGCTCCCTTCCAGGGGAAGAGCATTTGCGATTCGCCCTCAGGCAGAGAGGATAGCAAGGTCACCTTACCTTTTTGTCACTGAGGCCCGTCACTTGGTCCACAAATTCCTCCTGGATCATGAAGGCAGCCAGATTGGCCGTGTAGCTGGCCAGAAATATGACGGCAAAGAAGGCCCACACGGACACCATGATCTTGCTGGTGGTGCCTTTAGGATTCTGGACAGGCACGGAGTTGTTGAACACCAGGCCCCAAAGGAGCCATATAGCTTTTCCAATCGTAAAAGAAGGCCCGTGGGGTGCTGCAAACGACAGAAAGGACATTCTCAGCAGCTTCCCAAAATGCGAGTGTTTAATAACTACTCGATGGCCGCTGACAGTTGCTAGAAGATGGAATTACGTCACAGTCGTGTTCCTTCATTGCCTCAGAACCACAGCCACCAAATCTCCTTTTTTTTTCTTTAAAAATTAGAATTCGCCCGATATTTCTATCTAGCTGGGGTTTTGCCACATTTCTTAAAAGAAAATAAATGAAAAACAAAAAAGGAAGAAGAAATGATTATGCAAAATGTGGGTTTGAGTGACAAGTAGTGTTATGACCAGTTTTAAATTTCGATTTGATTTCCATTGGGAGGGCAATCTCCCTGATACACGTAACGGAAGCTTTACAGAAACGTGGGGCGGGGAGGGGGGTCACCCCATGTGCTATCATATAAGAACCATGCGATTCAGTGGGACTGGTGTTTGGTATTCTAATGCGATTGCCCCTAGCACTTACTCCTATTCAAACTCAGATGTAAAGTGTTCACAATATAGGAATAAAACTCTCTCCAAATGGAGACATGAAGGAACAGAACTACAGGGCTTAATTCTTCAAACACTTCACAGATGGGAGACGCTTGGTTGCAGGATCATGGAAAACGAACTGTGCTATCAGGCACTCTTCCTCTCCGTGTACCCTGACACACGTGTGTCCCCAAGATTCTCAGATGTTCCCTGCAGCAGCCTTAACTCAAGAGGCAGAACCACATGTTGAAATGTATTGGGGTGAGGAGGGTGCAGACCAGAAAAAGTACACGTTAGGGCTTTCAGGTCTGTTTTGTACAAGAGGGGGAAAAATCAATGTATGCTCTCATTTCATTGTAGGAAAGGTCTTCCTTTAACAGAAGGTTAATTTTTATGCCATTTAAGTAAATGAAGATGTAAAAAAATGATCTGCTCAGACTTCAGTTGGAGAGGCAGGCAGAGTGGGCAATAAATCAAGTGGCAGAAGTGAATGCAGATTGATGGAAGTGATGAAGTTCTGGGCAGGGAGCCTAGGAGACACAGGCTTTTCCCACACTGGAGGCCAAATGCAGGCTACAGCGATACTTATAATATCCATACACAACGCATAAAAGAAAAGGCAATTAATTGTATTCTTTCCGACCTCAGTCTCTCCTGTTTCTCTTTGCCCAGTTTTATGATCTTCTGGGCTCATTCCCAACAGGCCGAGAACTCAAGAAAAAATAATGAGAGTCAATCCACTTAACTTCACGAACCACTTCATTTTATTAAGAGTGCATGTTGATCAGAAGTGACAGCTCTTTGGGAGTCAGGAATGGGCAGTTGCAAAGGATCTGTCCGAGACTTTTGGGAATTCCTGATTCATGAATACTATTACCAGGCTATATAATTTTGCCATGAAGTGTAGTGAAATGGAAGCAAAACCCATTGTGCACAAAGAAACAAGTAGCTGCTATTTCCTGAGTTTCCACATGCAGTTGAGCAGGAAATAGAAAGCCCTGATGTAATGGAAAGGCTGGAGAGTTCGCATGCTAGGTTCTTTACTTTACAATGATCTTCTCGCGAGTGCTTCGGCCAAAGGAGAAATTATTGCACATGATGGCCTCTGAATGATTTTTTTATTCTCTGAGATATATCTCGAATTTACCCACTTACCTCCATCTCCATTACCCCATCCAAGTCCAAACCACTGATCTTTTCTCTTGGGGATCATACACCTTCCTACCTAGTCCCCTCCTCCCAATGCTGCCACCCTTCCCATTGTCTTGACAGAGTGGCTCCAGGGACCTCCCACACCGGCCGTGTTTCATTGCCCCTCTTCCCTTCCATTATATATTGAGGAAAACCTGAAATGCTTACCACAGTCAGCAGCCTATCTTTCTGACTTCATCTTATACCATTGTCCACCTCTCTCACTCACATCTTCTCAGTTTCTTAAGCATATCAAGATCTATCCCATACCAAGGCCTTTGCATTTGCTGTTCCCTCTGCATGGAATGCCTTTCCCTCCGTTTTTCTCATGACTGAACTCTTCTCATTCTTCAGGTCTCAGCTCCAATGTCATCTCTTCCCAAAGTCCTTCCTTGTTCAACCATCTTATTTAAGTAGCATCTCCATTCCATCAATTCACTTTGTTTCCCCGCCTTCTTCTTGAGGTTTATTACAATCTGTGATTATTAATTGGTGTATTTACATGTTGTCTCCACAACTAAACTCCCAGCTCCCTGAGGGTCAGGAAGTGTCTATCCAATTTACCACATTATCCCCCTGCACCAGTACAGTGCCTGGCACATAGCACCAATTCAACAAATAGTCACCAAATAAGTGCACAAATTCATAAATAGCACAGACGCTCATTCTGCACGTGTGAAGACCTACTCTGTTGATCATCCACAGAAAATCGTCTCAGGTTCCACTCTATCAGAAAGCTCCTTACTTGCTCGTGGCATCATCCTGTTAGTGAAGACCTGGGCGATGCTCCCATTCAAATTCAACATGATTTTTATGGCATTTTTACTATGTTTGGTAGATTGGAGATGGTTTATGTGGTAATCACCACTCTTCAACGGCGAAGAAGAAGTGGGAGGAGGACAATGAAACAAAGTTCCTAATAGATTCCCAGGACTTGTTGGCTGTTTCCAACATTGGATCTTCCACATGAAAAGTATACATGCGAATTAAAGCGTCTTGTTTTTAAATAACTGTACCTTGAAGATCTGCTGTCTTCTACAATCTCAAGTCATTTTTCAGGAAGGAGAGTTGGTCCTGGCACCTTTCTAATATACCATCCACTTAGAATTTATTGTGCACTGAGGAAAATTCACTCAAAATGATGTAATGTGTTTATATACATTACATGAATATTGGCTTGTGTGGGAGCCTCTTAATAAGTTATAGCCAATGAATGCCTCCCAATTCAATTTCCTATCTACTGATTGCCACTTTGTCAAATACATTGCACTAAGGTCAGGCACTGTCAAGAGGAAAATATAACTCTTTGGGAGAAAATACCATTTTATAATTACATTTATTGTTGAACGAATATAATTATGATGCAGTACTTTGGATGATATTCTTAAACTAGATTCTGTAAAGCCATTTTCTTACACAGACTAAAGTTGAGACTCCCTTCAATTTTAATATTTCTTTTGACACAGATATTTTAAATTAATTGCCAAAAAATATTCATCAAATCTGCTTACTCAACAAATGGATACCAGTTTCCACTTAACTATGAACTCCAAGTTATAACAAGACAAAATGCTTCATTTTGTTTTATCTTTTTTTTTTTCAGCTGAAGTGAATAAGCAATACGTGTACGGGATTAAAAGTAATATCAATGACCATTTGTACAATGGCTTAGCACGGCAGATAGAGGATCTTGTGTTCTAAATACGAAACGTTAATGCGAAGTAAATAGCACTAATGTTGAATCATGTTTATGAAGGGGTTCTCACCTTTCCCTTTGGCTAAGTTTCTGTTGTATCCAACAGGACTGAAGTATTCAAAGACAAAAACAGCGATGGCGGACACGATGAGCAGCATCACAAACATCATCACCCAGACGGAGGCGCTGAATGGTTCTGCAGAGAAACAGGCCGGAGGGATGGAGACATGATCAGTTTGCTGTTCCTCGCAGCCAGGGCCAGCAGGAAGCCCAGAGGTCCATTTTCAGGCTCACCGAGAAACTTGCTCTAATGTGCATCTGATCGTTCAAAGGGAGCTAGTCATTTTTTATTCATACATTTGAACCATTCTTTATTCTACAAAATATTTGAGGCACTTTATAAGACTGCACAGACTAGGATAAAAATAGAGAAGAGCATATGACATTTTGCAAATCAGGTCAAGGATAATAAAAACAAAATAGGATGATAATACCAGGGGAGGAAGCTAGAATGCAAATAAAGAGGCCACAGGAGCCTATATAATCATAGAATCATCCAGGGAACCAAACCAAGGCAAGACTCCAATAGTCAACCATCAGGCTCCTGCCAATTACCATGAGTTTTATTGTTGTTTCAATTTTTATTTTTACATGCCAGAGGGATGGTATGCAGGGGATTCTAGAAGTAATTGGGGGAGTTACAACCTGTTAGAAAAGGATCATAATGCGTGGGGTTGATAGGAATATTGGAAGGCCGTGTCTGCACCACTGCTCACACACTCTCCCTCTCACCTCCTGCTAAGACAGGTGAGATCTCTACAATTTCAGTACCTTGTGGATGTTGGTAATGGGCTTCAATGCAATTGGAAAGTCATTTGAGGGCATTCCCATGACAATTCAATCAAAGGGCAGAGGAAATGAAGTAGTAGATAGATAGATGACTATTGCCCCTGAAAGTAGTTTCCACAAGTGCATTTTTATGTGGAGGTCACAGGAGGGCAGGCCAACTCACAAGGTTCTAAATCTTAGGACACTCTAAAAAGTAAAAGATATTCTATGACATAAATGAACATTTCTATTCAATCTGATTGAGGATATGAAAATGAGCTGAATAGAGGCATTTTTATATGTGTATGACATAGATTTACTAGAAAATCAGCAGACTAAAGTATTAATAATGAATATACAGCACTGGGCAAAATAATAGTACAATACTTAATAAGTAATAATATAAAAATAAACTTTGTGTTTCACATACTCACAACTGTATGCCTACTTTTGGCCCACCCTGGATCCTCACCAGAATGCATCATTAAAAAGAAACTGCCTTTGACACCAATGAACTTATAATCCTTTTCATCAAAAGCAAACATTTTCTGAGGGTAAAATGTAAGAAGCCCAATAATACCTTTTGGACAGTAGACATTTTATTATTTTTAAATTGTTTTTCTGATGGAGCTAGTAACACTCATAAAGAACTAGGCTGATAGCAGACTGCCTTCTTATTAAAGTCTGTGACTACCTAACAGAGCTAGAGGTCATCACAAATTCCCACTTAATGAATTTAATATATAACAAGAAACTAATATGTCTGAAGCTTTAACCGTCTTGGATACTTCTAAAACTTTGTGATGCCGTTTTTTAATGTTTGTTTTTTTTATTGTTTGATTCTGAGAGAGACGGGGAGAGGGAGGGAGAGAGAGAGTGAGAGATAGACATCGATCTGTTGTTCCACCCATCCATGCAGTCACTGGTTGACTCCCAGCCTGGCGAGGGACTGAACCTGGAACCCCAGTGCATCAGGATGTTGGTTTGGTTAGAACCCCAGTTCTAACCAACAGAGCTACCCGGTCAGGGCTATATTTGACTTGAGGAATTTCCAAACTTCCCTATAGCAGCTGTACTATTTGCAATGCAGTTTTGAAAGTGTAAATGTGTTAAAAAGCAACAGATAACAACAGAAATCACTTGACTTGTATAACACAAGATGAGCCTGAAGAAATCATTGAGACAACTGAAATTTATCTTAGTTAAATTTAGCTTGAGTAACAAACAATATTAGGTCCCCAAAATAACAGAATTTGGTAATGAGGTGTATCCAAAAAAGGGGGAGAAATAAATGAATAATGAAGAGATTAAAATTACTTAATATTAAGAATAGAGATGTTAAATTAATTCTCCAGGTCTGGTATACTAATGGGATAGTGTGTCTTAACAGAGAGTATCATTGTGATGAGCAAATGAACATGTGCATGGGAAACATTTGGTAGTATGTGCTGCGCACTGTATACATGTAACAGATTGGATGAAATAGCTGTTTGATTCTACAGCGAAGGCCAGGCTTGGTGGTGCAGGGTGCTGCTCAGGGTCCTGAAAATGCATCCTGGTGTTTAAAACATGCCCACTTATTGTTCTGCTAACTCCCCTTTCTCTGCAGGTTGCCTTCATATTATAAAACATCAGAGGAAACCCTCCCTGAATTCTATTCACATGTCAGAATCTGTGAATCCACAGTGGGCTTCATTTGGCGATTGATTCATCCTAGTCACTGACTGGTCAGAAAATTAGGTGGAAGCTGAGCAAGTAACTGATGTCAGATGATTTCCAACTTGGAAGGGACAACATCTATCCCTTGACTTGTGTGCATGGCACAGAAATAAGTGTTCTGCTGCAGGATTCTGATTTTAGTAAGTTTAAATTAAGTTCCTATTAATGCCCCGAAGGGTTGCTATTGTCAGACAGTACACATGCACACACGCGCGCACCACCCCCCGCCCCACACACACACACCACTACAACAAAGAAAAGCACTAGAACAGTGGTGAAGCACTATCTATAATGCCTAAGGAGTGACCCAGAAATATGTTTAGATAACTCTGGATGACATCCTCTACTGGCTTCAAACAGATTCAACATTTATCCATGAGGGAACTTCAATCTATGAGACTCCAGGTCAGCATTTCTTTGGATCAAAGAAACCAACCTGCTTAGAAAGTCTTTAGAATTAAATGAATGGAAATATTGCAAGAGATGTCATCTCTGTCCTTGAAGAGCCGCTGGTTACATTTTTACACAAAAGCTTAGAGGCATTACCTGCAAGGGTTTCAGATGTGAGCTAATGGGGCTTGCGGAGGAGAGAGAATAGGAAATAATGAAGAGCCATGCAATCAGATTTTGAATGTTTTGGCTCTTCCAGATGACTGAGCCAGCGAATGGAAAAAATGTAGCTTAGCACGCTTCATTATGGCTTTGAAAACCTGCAGATAATGACCGTAAATAAAGAGGTGCACAGTCGATCGAATAGGGATATAATTTAGTGACTAGGAAAAATATTAAGCCTACTGGGTAAAAACAGCTTGGGAAATATTGTCCTCCAGCTACAATTTATTTTGTTTTATTTTATTTTAAAAATACAGTAGGAAGAGTAAGGGAAAAAGAAAGTTTGACTAAATTTAGCAAAAATACTTGACTTTTTATGGAAATGTTCTACTAATGCAGATAAGATAAAAACCTAGGGAAACTGGGTTGAAGCCAGATTCAATATCAGCGACGGATTTATATGAAACAAGCCAACTGATATTTTTGTCTCTCTGATTGAACTGGAAAGAAACTTCTGTCTAGCTCACTAAAGAGATACGAGGACAATTTGTGAAAAGAAAGAGATCTCTTTCCATGAATTCACCTCTTCCAACCCTTTCCCAATCTCCAGGGCCAAAGATCCCTATTAAAGGGTCTGATAGGAAACTGGGGGTTGGAGGGATGACTGAGAGTGACTAATGAGTGAGAGTCTATCCAATAATTATTAAGATTCTGTACATGTTGCATATAAGGATCAGTGGTTTGAAATATGGATCATATTTCATGGTATGGTGAGGCTCCCTTCTTAAGACATGGGCATTGTTATCCATATCAGACAAAGGCACAAAAGGAACACAGTGAGGTGTATATTTGTAAAGGTCTACAATATGCCAACAAAGGCTATGACATTTGAAGCAACGGGTGCAAAATAGTAATCCAGTGAGTGGGATGGATTTCAACAGCTTAAATGGATTATGAAAAAAATGAAAATGGTAAATCCATGTTTCTGTGAGTCAGGCAATATCCAAAATCCTGCTCGTCAACATTTCACTCAGGAGAATAAAGAATAAAAGTGTTGTTGGGTGCTGACATTACAAGGAAATGAAGACAGTGGAGGAATAAGGCAATGGGCTGGGAGATGGTGTCCCCAAATTGGCTCTCGTCTGCAATCTTAATTCTCTAATAGACACAGGGTGCGTTGTTGTTGTTTTTATCTTTTTTAAAAAGTGATAATTTAGTTGAACTTAATCGAACTATTTTTCACCCTCATACTGTTTTCTTCTAGGAGAAAATGTTCATCTTAACCTTCCCAAATTTAGGACAAAACCACTAAGAGGGGAATGTCGAGGGCAAGTTCATCTGAATTCCATGGTCTTCAAGATAGCCACTATCAAAAAATATTCATGCTAACCAAACACTCAACTTAACCTTTCTCTTTAAAGAAAAAAATAAATAATGCTTGGCTATGTTCTGTGCAGTTTCAATTACTCTAGTCAGGCTACCTATAGCATATATATTTACAGTGCTAAATAAAACCAGATGACAGAAAATACAAATCTACTTTGCCTTAAAACAATCTTATGTAAAAACATGAATTTATGAAATAGTTAAAAGGAGCATAAATAGAATTTCCTCCTTCATAAGCCATTCAGCTTAAAGGATAGTCATTTAGTAGTAAAATATGACTGTTAATTTTAAATCAGTGTTTACTCTTCAGACTACTCCTATGTTGTTTATTAGAGTAGTGGTATAAATCACTGTGCAGTTACCATTATTTTCACTCTTATATCCAGAAATAAGTGCCTCTCATTCTAGTGAGGGATGGAGGATAGGGATATAGATGCTCAATAATGGTCTATGGGATGACTTAAATTCACTGGGGACAGACAGGTTTATACTTTAAATGTCTTCAAGACTTTAAGAAATATGTCTACTGATCTACATTCTACACAATCAAGTTCAGTATCTAAATATGTGATTGTGTTTTCAGCAGATTTTTCCAAGTTCAAGATAAATGAAAGATGTTCACTGAGGAAGAAAGTGAATTGGGATCATTCAAACATGACATGTTTTGGAATATGTTGATGTGCTTAAAATGGAACTGAACCAGTTCCTACCTGGTTCCGTCCTTGGAGCAAACAAGACAAAATACCCCAAGTTCATTGTAGGAAAACAAGAGAGACTATGAAGGTCAGATACCTAGAAAAGCAGAAGGCGACACGGTGCCGTTGCTTCTTGAAACCATGACACTGATTCCCGTCTCCACAAAGGGCACAGAGAAGTCCACCACTTCCGAACGCTCCTCATTGATGGTGAGTGAGCCGACTGCCATGACCGCCCGCTGATTGACCACCTGGGTACAAGGTGAAAAAGCACAGCCCCTTTATTTATCATCCCCCCAACCCCGAGGACCTCAGGCCCGAAGTCTGAAGCGGAGCCCGTGGGATGAGAAGAGAACTTACTTCCCCGATCATTCCATTCCACACGTTGTTCACTTTTTTGCCATGCTTCCCATTCGTCACCAGGTAGAGGTCATAGGTAAACTTCACAGTTCTGGAAAGCTTCTTTAGGATGTCAATGCAGAACCCCTTGCAGCATTTTTTCACATTCACTCCCTCATTGGTGGAATTACTGTAGAGGAAAATCCCAAGACCACAGACTGTTAGTACTGGAAAATTTGTTCATAATCATTAGCTACGCTCTTCCGCTACTTTTCACATGGGAAATTGCAGCTCAAAGTGAGGAAGAGGCTTTCCCAAGGACGTGCGGTGAGTTTATAACAGCAAAAGTGGAAAGTGCTCTTAATTATGAGATAATCATGACAACGGCTAACAGTTATTGAGTAATTACTACTGGCTATGCACTGTGCTAAATGCTTTGTACTAATTATTGGATTAATCTCCATGACATTTCTCTTAATTAGGTAGTATTTGTATCCCGATTACACACTGAGAGTGACTGCCTCTTATGTTTAAAAGTTTATAGCACATGTACCCTTTTCGGACCAGATCTGGTCTAAGCTGACTTATAAAAACTTCCTGGAAAATGGAAGAGGATGTGAAATTCACAGGGGAAGGAGAGTTTGCGGGACCCTATCACTGCAGACAGAGGTGCGCATCCAGAGGGACAAAGGAAGGGTGACTGGATTAGGAAATGCCTTTCCTTATTCAGAAAAAAAAAAACCCGCCTCAGCTAAGAATCAGGAGACGTGAGATTTACCCCCAGCCCGAGTCCAGAGATTCATGTCTCATGATTGAGTCATCTGTCTAACCAGGGCACCTTCATTCTTAACATTTTCCCTCCCTACCTACATGGCAAGGAGTGTAAAAGGTGACACTATTAAATAACAATGCCCTTAATCAGAAAAACAAACTTTGTTAAAATACAGTTGTTGTTTTTTAAAACTGTCTTAAAAGCTATCATAATCTACCAGGGTTATAGTCATTGCTCTGTGCCTGCCACCTTGCTTTATTTACCTGAAAAAGTCATACTCAAAGTCACCCACAAAAATGCCTTACAAAAATAAGGAAGCAGAGGCCTTGAAATTGTTAGCCAAAAGCACGTAGAGACAACTCGTATAGGAAGATTGGAACCTCTCTGAGCAGCACGGTGATTCCACCTTGCACTTGGCGATTCTATTAGCTCAACTCTCTGCCTTTGAGTCATGCATGCCATGAGATATGTGCTCTGCTTGAATATCCCATTGTTGGCACATCTACACTCAAACTATTACCTGAGCATAGAAATGATGTTTACAGAAACCCAACCTCATAATAGGAAAATACCTACGTTTCCACATCATATGAAAAAGTAGGCTATATAGTGCTATCTACAGAATGATCACAGCTACATAAAAACAGATGCGCTTAGGAAATATCTGAGTGGAAAAACAATAAAATATGAAGCCCGGCTATTTTTGAATGGTAAAAAATGTTTTTTCCTATTTATCCCCCCTTACATTATCTATAGTGAGTACATACTACATACATAAATAGATATAAACACACATCAAGCACCATTAGTGTAGATCTGCATCTATACCCAATAGTACAAACAAATTTGATCAAATGACTGTGAGATGTGAAATTGGGTTGCCAAATGAAATCTTTATTTCAATGTTTTGCTTATCTCAGAATCACAGATCACCTATTCTGAATGGCTGTTACACCATTGCCTCCTTCCTATCCTGTCCCCAATCTCTGCTCAACCAACTTGCTTCTCTCAGCCAGGACCACCATGGAGACCTAATATCTAGCCTAGAGGCTGGATACCCTGCTCTGACCCTGCCACCCTCAGCTTAGGGGTCATGGGAGGTTACATCTGTGTACATTTACATATAATGACTGGTGGACTCAACTCCACAGTGTAACAGGAAGTAGGTACCTTGCCTATCCCCACAAGTTCCCAGAGCAGAAGGGGGCCAGGCTGGAATTACAACTGCTATAAGCATATTAAGTTAATGGCATGTCCAGATATGATTTCCTTCTTGGTATCTGTGACTCTGAAAAATGTGTCAAAATCAAATTATCTTTCTTCCCGGCCGCTATAGGCCGTGCATCGATGCCTCTTGTCCACCTCTTCCCATTTGTGTCTCCCTCACTCTCTGCTGCTTTGTTTCTTTTATCTTCCTTCCCCTGGTCAAGATTCCTGGAAGAGTTTGGACAAGAATTACAGATGCCCCAGGTTTAAGATTCAGGGTCACAGGCATATGATGACTTATATGATTCTTTGGCCTCCCTGGGCACCTTAACCAGTTTATGAGTTAATTATACCCCCACACCTCCTAATATTAAGTTGTTTCTAGATATGAAGTCATGGAATCATTTTCAGCCAACAAGCACCACTGAGTACCTACTCTGTGCATGACATAGAACTAGGCCCTGGGGACATGGGACGAAGAAGACATGCAGCAAATGCAATAGTTGAATTTATCATGGGCGTTATGGAAACACAACCAGCTTGTAATGGGAAGCTTGTAGTTGATTCCTATAGCAGCCCGTGTGTGTGTGTGTGTGTGTGTGTGTGTGTGTGTGTGTGTGTGTATGACTTAATTACATTGACATCTGAGAAATGGTGCCCCTGCACTCTCTCTCATCTCTCTCCCATCACCCAAAATTAAAGGGTGACTCATCAAAACAAATACAGGGAAAGGGATCCAATAAATCCAATTCTTTGGCTCTACAGTTTCCCAGTGTGGCCCCTGGTTGTGAGCATGGCCACACCAGTCAGACAGAACTGCTTTCAGATGCCAGGCCTGCTGCTAACAACCACAAACACTCAGAGAGTCTGTTCACTCACAGCCTCAGTTTGCTCTTTTGTAAACTGAGAAGGCTAACACTTACCTTGCAGGATAGCAGAGGAGATAAAGTACCTAAGCACCTCTCACATAAGCACTTAAAACTATATCTCCTCTCCTCTCACCAAT
Source organism: Myotis davidii (assembly GCF_000327345.1). Lineage (NCBI taxonomy): Eukaryota > Metazoa > Chordata > Mammalia > Chiroptera > Vespertilionidae > Myotis > Myotis davidii. The sequence goes on along the minus strand of NW_006300047.1, from coordinate 3,195,212 downwards.
GACTTAACAGTTTTGGGGATTAATTGATAGTATGGCCACATTTCTTTCTATGCAGCAAGGCCAGATAATTTTTCCTTAACATTCAACTAGCAGGCTAGAAGAATACTCTGATTTCTCAGCTCATTTCCTATTGCCTGTGATTTTAGAAGACTTATGGGTGCCCTCAAGACCCTACCGTTTACTAGAAGTGTGAGACAAAGGATTTTTCTCTGGGAGAACAGCATCAAGAAAACAAACACAATCATGTTATCTAATAAGAATCCTTTTTAGAATCAATTGGTCTGCCTCATGTTACCTTTAAGAAGTGCAATTGATCCAATCTGTGTTAATGTTGGGATTAGTGGAACCTAGTAATTTTCCATTGCTTTCAGGTAAAACAAAGACTAACGCTGTCTAGATGCACAGTAAACATTTTATGTCCCCAAGTGAGAAAAAGAAAGCTGCGAGTCATCACCTCCCACGGGAACTAAACATGTGAATCTGAACCTGTTAATGTGTTTATATTCTTCAGGGAAAAGTCAATTCTTTCAGAGAGAGTAATTTATTTGGGGGTTCATTTTCTCCATACAAATGTGACTCAGGACTTGGTGATCTATTGCTTTTGGCTCCAGGGCTTTTGCTTTTAAGAATTTAAGCCCTATTATTGATTGTAAAGCGCAAGAGGTCCTACTTACTGGCCATACTGAATAGAAAAGGCATTGTTATCATACGGGAGGCTCCTCACGGGGAGGTTATACTCTTTGCTCTGTGCCAGCCACTTCGTTTTCTTCATATGACCAAGTTCTGCTCAAAGAACACCCATTCAAATCAAAACATTGACAACTTTCCCATTGTTTCCCCAGCTCATCACTCTATAGCACTGCCCTAGCCTTCATTCTGTTTCCCAAACTCGATACTCTCTTTCCTGCCTCAGGGCCTTGCAACTGCTGCTCCCGCTTCCTGGAAGGCACTTCCCCACATTTGGCTCCTTTTCATCCTTTATATCTGACCTTAATTCTTACCTGTGTGAGCTAAAGAAGCCCCACATCCATCAAGCTACCATCCTCTCACACCACCTTCTTTACATCCTTCCCAAAGTTTATCATAACATGGAACTGCCCTGGTCCTTCATTGTTGAGTTGATTTTTACCTGTGCCTGCTTCATGACTGCCAGACTTTTGTCTTTTGTCTTTCCTGTCCATTGATGCATCCCCTGTGTCCAGAACTTTGCTTCACTCATAAAGTGTGCTTAATGTGTATTTATTTATTGATCAATTCATTCAAAATTTCAGTGCCAAAGAGGCTGACAACTCCAAAAAGGCTGATCATTATCTTTTGAATAATTTCAGAATTTCAATTCCAAATTGGCTGAGTATTGATAACAAAGTGTTCTCCAAACTGAAGTGTGCCTTCAAAGTATATTTAGCAATCATATTTTTAAAAAATTATCTCTATCCCAAGAGCTGAGCTCTGGGGATTTGCATCTTGTATAATGTAGGAAAAAATATCCTTTCCCCGTGATTTCAAGCATCATCAATATCAGTATGTCATGTTTTGTGCTTGTCACTGGGGGTACCAAATTAATAAGTCACATTTCAAATTTGGGCAATTAACAATCCAAGAGGAAATACAGACAAACTATAAGCCACACCAAAAAAATGGTAACAAAAAAAGAGATAGAGTTGTAGGGACTGGATGTTGGTGTTCCTTCAAATTCATATGTTGAAACCTAATCCCCATTGTGATGATATTTGGAGGGGGGACCTTGAGGGTAATTTGGTCATGAGGGTGAGGCTCTCATGAATGGAATTAGTGCCCTTATAAGAAGAGCAAGAGAACGTGTTTCCTCTCCTCTGCAATGTGAAGATAGGACGATAAGCAGAGGACCCTCATCAGACAATGAATCTGCCACACCTTGATCTTGGATTTCCAGCCTCCAGAACTGTGAGAAATAAATGTCTGTTTTTTAAGCCACGCAGATTATGCTAATTTATAGCAGCCTGACCTGACTAAGACATGGACACATATCCAGAGTACTGCTGCCGTATGGAGAACTAACCCAACTTGGGGAGGGAGTAGTTAAGACTTACAGAACAAGCAAGAACTAGTGAGGCGAAAGCAGACAATCAGAAAATACTCTGAACAAAAAGAGTAGATTTCCATCCAACCCTAGGCCTTTTCCTTTGGTGAATCCACCACAAGGGCGGTATTTTTGTTTATGTCTGCAATAGCAAAGTCTATAATCAGGGCCTTGGACTTGGCCATGAAGACTTGTGCTTCTCCAACAGGTTTATATGTTAGGGAGAAGCCTTCACCAGAGGCTCTGATACAAAAGTCCATTCCTCTTTCAATTGTAATGAAAGAGGAAGTGACATAGGTGCCATGCTTGCTTGCTGCTGCTAAGCTGGGATCTGCCAGGAGGTCAGGTCCCCTTGATCACACCAGGAAGTCATTTGTAAGGTGTGTGTTGATCCCCAAATGGAGAGAACTTTTGGAAAGCTTGGATGTGGGAAATATAAAAGAGATGGGAGGAAGTGAAAGGGGTGGGGCCGGGGGAGGGGGGCAGCCAGAAAAATACAAAGAAATTAATTGTTTAAGGAAAGACTGAAAGAGAGGGTTGATTCAGCATAATGGCTAGAACATGGACCAGCCTTTGAGTCCTGCCTCTTCCATTTACCAGCTGAATGGCTTTAAATGCGTTTCTTAATTTTTTCCCATAACTCCATTGTTATCATGTCTAAACTGTCAAAATCGCTTACCTTGCATTGCGGTTATTGAAATTAAATAAGGCAAACCACTTGGAGTAGTTCCAGTTTAAGTATTTAAAAAAATCTATCATTATATTATACTACTTATAACTGGGCCTATTTTACATTACACACACTGTATTCTTTTATAGATTTTGTTATGATCAAGGACACATGCCATTGAAAGGATTGGGCACATTCAACGTGACAGGGTCCCCGACTCACTTGATTTTGACGAACTTCCGACAGGGTACAGTGTTCCTCACACACGACTCGGTGAGCGGGTCTATGTCTTCCACGATGACAAAGGGGGCCTCCTCGAGGGTGACAATGCTCAGGTGGTTGTCGTCCGGCTCACAGTCCGAAAAGGACTTGTACCTCGGCCACACGGCGTGCCTCAGGCTCAGGGTCTGGTTCTCCCACTTGCCCACCTGCATCATAAAGACAAAGACAGGCCTGTGCTTTCTAGCACAACTGGTTTCTGGAAAGGCGAGTCTTTCCCTGTGAGAGGAGCAGGAGAAAAATCCATCCCTCTTAAGGGTTTTTCTGCTACTTGCCTCAATGTATGCATCTGCTTTACATGCTGAGAAAAATGGGGACAGACGGAGAGCAGAATATTGGGCACAGACTCGCCCCAGGCTAATGACATCACGGGGGGTTTGCCTCAGCACTAACACAGTGGTTCTCAACCTTGGCTGCACATTAGAATCCCCGGGGAATCTTTTTAAAATCCTGATTTCTGGGCCTCATCCTCCGGAAATTCTGTTTCTTTGTTATGGGGTGGGGCCACAACATTAGTAACAAAGAAACAGAATTTCCGGAGGATGAGACCAAAAATCAGGATTTTAAAAAGGTTCCCCGGTGATTCTAATGTGCAGCGAAGACTGAGAACCACTGCACTAACACTTTTGGAGCTCCCCAGGTGATTCCCGAATCCTTCCAGAGTTCAGGATCACTAATGTCATGAAAACAGCACGAATTTTAGAATCAGAGAGACCTGGGCTTGAATCTGCAACTCCGCCACTCATTAGCTGTACAACCCCAGGCACGCTCTTAATCACCACGAGCATCTGTTTCTCATCTGAAACTATTCCACCTGCTTTAAAGGTGCCTAAAGTTGGCATAATTCCAACTACTTTATAAAGATGTTGTGAGAATTTTTTATTGATTTGAGAGAAACATCAATTTGTTCCACTTAGTTACACATTCGTTGGTTGATTCTTGTATGTGCCCTGACCCGGAATCGAACCCACAACCTTGGAGTATCGGGATGATGCTCTAACCAACTGAGCTACCCGACCAGGGCAGGATGTGTGGGAATTAAATAAGGCAATTATGAAAAACATACAGCACAGTGCCCGGCACAGAGTTAAGGACCACATACTTTTCCTTTTAAGTATAGAAGAGAGACAATGAAAAGCTTGGAGTTTTTTTTAGTGCTATAAAAAAAAAAAAAGAGGAAAGGGGAAAGGAAGATGTAGAGGGAAGATTAGGGGGAGAGACAACACCAGGGGACAGAGCAGGTGAGGAAACAGAAGCAACACTTCACGCTCAGATATGGTTCTATTTAAGTTGCAGATTGAGGTGAACTTTTATTAATCCAGCACCGAGTGGAGACTTCTGCTTAGTACACATCAAGACCTGTCAAAACAGAATCGATGTGTTCCCTCTGAGCAGCAGCCGGCATCTTAGTGAAATCAAATTAAAGGCTGTGTGTTTTGAACTTTAATTTTATTTGACAGCTTGTTGGCACTGTTCGCGTGCACGTGGGAGAAAGCTGCCCCCAGCATGGCACTTTCTCTTTCTTTGCCCTCCTCCCACGTGCAATTGCTTGACATCACGGGTCAGCCTTTTATTTGTAATATCAGCCTCAAGAAAAAGGCCTAGTCTGAAATGCTAAGTGCCAACTCCAGGCTCGCCTGTGTCGACATGACCCACCGGCCTCTCCCCCTGGAATGTAAGTGTCGCCAGAAATGAATCGCAGGTCCTTCAAGAGAATTCAGACTCTCTGGGTACCAGGAGAGGTGAAGGAGTGGGAGGGGGTGGATAAGGCAGCCAATGTTCTCTAAGATGACCTCATCATTTGGACTGGAAAATCTTTGCTTCTTGTAGAGAAATATCCCCTGTGGCTAATTAAAAAATTGTCCAGCTTCACAGGTACCTTTCTTTTTAAGATAGGAAGGGGAGGAGAGTAGTTTGGTCAAACATGTTCATCTACCCATGCTGTGATATGTAACACTAGCTGGAGAGAATGTTGAGCGCATCAAATTCTTCATTCATTCAACACGGATTTATTGAACACCAACTCTGAGCTGGCACCAGCCCGGGAACACTGATAGATAAAAACAGAACAATTCCTTCCTTCTTGGAACTATCAGTTGGCTGCAGGTCAAAGATCAAACCTTTAATAATAAATATAGTAAAGACATATCCAAACTTTTCCTTTTGGGGAATGTTATACCAACTCCCCCCTTGCTTTTTTTCCCAGAGGCCTGGTAGTTCAGTGGACAAGCAAATGGTTTTTGGAGTCAAACAGAGCTAAGTATTAATCATGGTTTCTCTACACATACTCACTACATATACATATACACAATTTCTCATTGGCTGAGTAGCCTTGGGGAAGTCACTCAGCCTCTCTGAGATTCACTTTCTCTATCTGTAAAATTCAGATAATAACAGGATACACCTTTCAGGATTATATGAGCCAAAAATATGCAAGAAACATTGAGCATAGAACTTAGCACGTACCATACATGGTAGGTGCTATTATTTTACTATTGTTGTAGTAGGCATTTAAGATGTAGCTCAAATATCACATAATCTTTAAAGGAATTCCTGTCTTCCCTAGTAATACAGAACTTTGCGCCTATCTCCACCATAGCATTTGATGTTATAATTGTAACAACATCCCTTTGGGGCCAGGAAATATGGCAATATCACCCAATATCCTACATGGTGAGGATTATTATTCCAACTCACAATTCAGACAACGAAAGCACAGCTAATAAATGGTGGAACCAGAGCAATAGTATGGGGCTATCTGAATCTAAAGATGTTTTCCTACTAGTGCATCTATTAATGGATCTGCATTCATCATATTATAGCTCCAGTACCCTTTCTTCCTTCAGAGACAAGCACTGAAGTCACCAAAATACCTAAATAGAGGCAAAGACTGTTTAGCTAGCAGATCTATGGTGATGTCATGGACCACATCTCATACCCTACACAGTGGGAGGCAGGCAAAAGCTCCATCCAGCTCAAGGCTGACTCACGGAGAAAGAGGTTGCAAAGGTTTATGAGTTCCCAGAGTGCAATAACTTCCTAAATCTTCTCTCTCTCCATTCCCAACATGTCTAAGAAAGCACCCATGTGTCGGCCAAGGAGGGTGAAAGTGAGTGGTGGGTGGAGAAACTTGACCAGAAGCTGAAGTTGCTGTGTAAACAATGCCCTAGATCCTCAGAGCTCTTGTCTACTTCTCTGAGTCTCACAGGCTCCCATTCCAGACACCAAATATCTCAACTTCAAGATTTTATATACCAGACAGAGGAGAACAGACATCCTTATCTTTCCCCTCTGATATCCTTATTTCAAAGGACTATAAATGAGTCCAGTGTTTATAAACATAAGTATTTATTGAGTGGCTACTAGGTACCAAGAACTGTGCTAGACACTAAGGGTATTATAGAGAAAACAACAAATTACTTGCATGGAATTCTTACGCTAATTGGGAAGACACACATGGGTCAAATAATCACCCAAAAGTATATATCATGCATACCAGGAGGAAGAAAAAAAAGTGAGTAGGTATATGAGAGAAGAGAGGGGGGAAGAAATCACAGGAGGCTTCCCAGAGGAGGTGACATAAACTGAGATTACAAATCTAAGATGAGAGGGTGGGGAGTAAGAGGGAGTGAAAGAAGGAAGGAAGAGTACTCCAAGAAGGCATGGGCCAGATGATGCAAAACTTTGTAGGTCCTGTCAAGGAGTTGAGATTTACCCTAAGAGTTAATTTAGTCTGTTTAGCCAAAATGGAAAATGATATATGGAAGTCATCATGAACATATTTCTGTATATTACCTGTCCAAAAGTGAAGGTTCTTTGCTTCCTCAATCCAAATTCTTCCTTTTTTATGAAAAAAAATTAACTCATACAAAAGAGAGTAGTAAAATGAATCTCTATATTCCCATTATTTTGCTTCATTAGTTACTAACTCATGCCAGTCTTGTTTCATTTATACTCCGCCACTTTTTCCATGCTATATTGAAGAAAGTCCCAACTATCACGTCATTTCATTCACAATTTCTTACTTTGATTTGAATATCTAACCTCCATTTGCTTAATAATAGTATACCTCAACAATCTATATATTTATGTATTTGCTACACTTATTAGATTATAATTCCCCAGTCTAGCAGAGATTGATTTCTATGTCCCCAGCTTCGAACTCAGGCTCTAGCACAAGGAGGGATTTAATGGATAGTTGTTAATGGAATGAATGAACACACAGCTTGAATTAAAAAAAATGTTCATGAGACAGAAAATGGTAGTAGATTGATCAGTGTATCCTCATATGCCTCAGCTATGGAATCTTGTACCCTAAGGAGTGACGTAGGCTGAGCCAATGGGAATTTTCCCTGGGACTTTTGCTGGGACTAGTAAGATAGGGTGGGCATGACAAAAGAACCAATCAGAGATTAAACATTGAGCTAAAAAATAGAGCAGAGATCAATAAAATCTTGATGTATTGCCTGAGGTTTTATAACAATAAAAGTTGAAATCACTAAGCACTTATGTATTAGATACCATTCTTAGCACTAGTTTAATTCTTTATACGCAAGAAAAAAAGTGAGGGCAGATGATTTTTATCTCTATCATGAATTTTTTTTGTACTTAAAAACATTCCCAAACTCACCCAAATAGACTGTGTGAGAGAAGAAAAAAATTTTTTACCTTCAAAATAAACTGCATTTTGGTGATAAACCTTTGAGTGTTTTCAGCAAGTATACTGAAGTTTTGAGGACAAAGAAAACTAATTGACCTCTGATGGAGAAAAGTTATTTTGTTAAAAGAAATATGAAAAGGGGAAATTAACTTTGTAATGATTTTTTATCCATTCTTATTAATAAAATTTAAATTCACTTTTAGAAAGCGAATTGCTCTTAAGGTCCTAAAAAGCATTTTGTGAAAGGGCAGTGATTACTCCTTGAAAGGTTCAGCCAATACTTTCCCAGGACAGAGTCTCTTAAGTTAATATTTACCCCTTCGTGTCTGGGAAAATTCAGAGACATGTCATCTAGGCTGCAAGAAAGTAGGTTAATAGATGTGTGTGGCTCTCCTCTCAGAGATATGAGTGTTGGATCTTATTTGATCTATTCACAAAATGCTTACAAGAGACAATTAAAATCTCTTTATTACTGGCCTCCTGGTTTTCCAAACCATCCCCTAAAACATATATCTAAACACCCCTACTCAACTCCTTCCATGATGCATTCTGCCTACAGAATCCAAACCAGACTCCCCTTTACATTAAAGGACCCTGTGATATAGGTCCAACTAACCTTGTTACACTCTCATTGATCTCTCTCTTTCCCATTCTTGTACACCCTATACATACTCTCACACTAAAACATGTGCACCTTCAAAACACACATACTCACTATGCATACCTACACATACTCACTACGTATACATATAAATGTCCATGTGTGTATATGTGTATATATGTCACATACCTATACAGCATACATAAACCTATAAAAACACACCTGCATGCATACACACATACCTACCCATACACAATACACACATATATACACTCACACACATGCACAACTACACAAACACACATACCTAGCCTATACCTAAACACACTTCTACACACACACACACACACACACACACACTACTAAGCCACAATGATGTATCTAGTTTTCAGTTCTCACTACACACACCTTGAACAACACCCACTTCCCTACTTTGCCTGGACTATTTCTTCTACCTGAAATTTCTCATCTTATTATCGCCACAGTTTGAAATCCTACCCATTCTCTCCAGGTCCAGCTCAAATACCACTTCTCCCATGGAGCCTAATTCTCCAGCTGGATTTCATTTTGCATCTTCTGTGCCTTCAGAACATTTTCTTTTTGAATTCTCCCACTTGTCCATTCATGCCCTCAATACACATGCATCCGGTGCTGTACCCTGTGCCAGGCACTGCAGGAGGCTCTGGGGCTACAACTGTGAACAGGCCCAGGCCCGGGTCCCACCCTCAGTTTCCAGTCTGGCTGGAGAGAAGTTAAAGCTCAAGGACAATAAAGCGAGATGACTGGCTGCTGGGGTAAGCACAGGATGCTGCTGAAGCAGACAGCCACCTGCTCTGGAAGGAACCAAAAGATGCTTCCTGTAGGAAGTGGCTTCCAACTATGAGCCAGACCAGCTGAGTAGTGGTGTGGCTAAAGGTTTTATCATTATCCTCAGGGCAACTGAGGGGTATGGAGGGATGGGGGTGGGGTGACTGAAGACTTTTAATCAGGGGAGGGCTAAATCAATCTGGTGTATTAGAAAACTTCTTACCAATGTAGTGCAGAGACAGGGCTTATGGCTAAAAAATTGTGAATTCAGTAAGGAGGCAGTTGCATTAATCTGGATAAGGCTCACACAGGGCCATATCGGCGAGGCTGGCATAATGCATGAGATCTCAAAGTGGTAGAATCAATAGAACTTGGAGACCAATTGTATAACTGTATGTAAGTGGGGAGCGATGACCCAGGCTGCACTGAATTACAGTTCTGTTGACTATCTGGCCTGGGCTGCTTCCACAACCATGTGGCGCGCCCCTCCCCTCCCCCCGCCACCATCGGATATGCTATGGCATTCACCCACAAGCCAGTTCAATAAATATTTGCTAAACTGAGCTCGACTCAGACTGCAGCATACCATCCATTTTTACTTGGAATTCAAAGTTAAAAGAGGAAAATGACCTGTTTACTCAGCTCCTCTCCTTGGAGATAAGACAATAGGGATTACAAAATTAAACATCAGAAAGGAAATTTATTAAAACTGACGACGGAAGCAGAGTTCACACTGCCTGGGGTCTAGCTTGCCTGTCCCCGGTTAGCTCGTTGGGTGATTTCATAACCAAGGTGGAAAGAGGCCTTAAAACAAACACCCCGTGTGTGTAAAACATCAGAAAACATTTCACTTTGGATAATAAGCAATGATTTACTCCCAAGCTGGAGAAAATGAGTAATTAACTCCTCAGAAAGATAAATTTAAGGAGAAAAACAAGGCAAACGGGAGGCCAATTTCTCTCCACCTGAAATATAAAGTCTTCCAAAGGACATGAGATAAATGGCCGTGAAGGAAATTTAAAATGATTTAATGTCCGTATTTAGCATAACTAACATCATCGATTAGCATCACTTCCATGCCTCTGCATGCAAATCTAATACTGTAAGCAAGCTGATAGCAGGGTTACACACAAGTAAGTTTGTCTTGGGTTGCTGCTTGAAACCTGACACAGATTTCAATTTGATTGATCAGGAAACTAGAGCGCAGATGTGTGAGCCATGGCCTGATATGAAATTGAAATGTACTCTATCTGGAGAACCTTGCAATTCAGTCCAATGATATCTTTTTTTTTTAACCAAATCCCAAGTGAAATTTCATCCAGAACAGCTAGAGTCTGCTGAAACAAAACGTCTTATCGGAACCCAACTTTCCCCTTCATGGTATATTCAGTTTCTGCTACAAAGAAACTGTTGCCCGGGGTGAGTGGCTCAGGTGGTTGGGTGTCGTCTTGAGCACCAAAAGGTTGCTGGTTGATTCCTGGTCAGGGCATGTACCCAGGTTGTGGGTTTGTTCCCTGGTTGAGGTGCATGCAGGAGGTAACCAATCTATGTTTCTCTCTCGTATCAATCTTTATCTCTCTCTCCTTCTCTCTCTCTCTAAAATCAATTTAAAAACATATATTTTTAAAAAGAAACTGCTGGAAAGCAGATGTGGGTCAAACCTATTTTGTCTTCAATGCCCTGGGGCCACAGATGCCACTGGCAGAGTGACACTAAGAACTGCTTTCCGGATACAGAGGGGACAATGTCTGCTACCTGGAAAGCAGATGTGGGTCAAACCTATTTTGTCTTGCCCTGGGGCCACAGACGCCACTGGCAGAGTGACACTAAGAATTGCTTTCCAGATACAGAGGAGACA
>NW_006300047.1:3177948-3184214 GCF_000327345.1 Myotis davidii | reverse complement strand
CAGGAATAAGAACCTCTCACTGGGGGCTAATTAAGAAGGCAGACTCCTAGATCTCAGGAGTGCCTGCCTCAGTAGGTCTGGGAGGAGGCCTGGGAACCTGGCTTTTCAACCAATGTCTAAGTCATTCCGTTCCAGGTGGTCTAAGCACCTGAAGGACTGTGCCTGTGGGTCCCAGCAGGATTGAATACGGCATAAGAAAAGATGGAAATCTTTCTTCTTGGGTTACTTATGTAACCAGTAGCAATTGCCAGCAGATCTAAATGAGTTTAATCAGCTATTAGAGCCTTAATTAAATTCCTCTCAGTTGAAATTTCAGAATTGCCTAATTGTTACACAGCTCACATTGGAGCAGTTGATTTTTTTCTCCTATAATAACCGCTCTCAGGATAATCTAATATCGTCATGGATAACCGTGTCAGCTATTTTAGAACCCAGCACCGAGATGGAAATTCATGGAGATGTGTTTTGATCATTGTTATTTCCATACAACAACTTGCCTATTTGCTTCTCTTCTCCTCTTGATGTTCCGCCTACAGCGGAAGAGCTCAATGCTTGTTCTACCTCAGATTTGGTGAAAGTCTCTGGGACCATGAGCCACTATTTCCTGTAGAAGTTTATGTATAATCTTCCATCCTCCAGAGTTCCTCTGTTCCCCAAGTTCTATTTCTCTGGTTTTCTTTTATTCTTTGTGTGCTCTCAAAAGTGATGTGTCTGGTAATTAGCTAAACAGTTAATAGTAGGTTTTTTTTAAATCTTCTTTGGTTCCACACTGGAATGATATAACATGAGAGGCTTGAAAATTCAGCAGAACATAAAAAAAGAAGCTCTTTCACAATTACTAATTAATTTTTGTAACATGTTCTTGGGAGTCCTTTATTGAGCAACTTCCATATCAATCAATTTACTGCAGGCTGTAATGATGACTATTAAATAATTAATAAGTATAATAATTGGCAATTCTTGAGGGACCACCCCACCGTGCCTTTTTTTCTCTTTCCCCTCACAGACCTGTAAAGAAAAGGCCATTATAACCTTTAATTTCCTGATTAGGAAATGGGGGCGGGGGGGGGGCGGAGAGGGGGCTTAACTGACTTGCCCAAGAGCAAGCAGTGACTGAGAGCTTCTGGAATCTGAGCTCAGACTACCTGATTTGAGAGCCTGGGACCATTATCAGCCTTTGATATCCCCAAGACTGCCATCAGACTTGCTTTAGTAAGGCAAACAGGAGCAGTTGGCTTTGTTGCTGGAATGTTCCATGGATCTGCTGCAGAAAAGTGGTGGCCTGGGGGCCTGGAGCACCTGAGTTCTGCCTCGCACTGTGCAGTCTCCCCACTTTGTGGAGGGGCAATGTCTTTCTTTTCTGTGAGGTACAGCCAGAGGTGGTCATCTTGCACTTTTCTTTCGTGTACACCAGTTTTATTTCCTCACTTTACCCATGAGTTGATTCTTCTAAGGACCTTGAATTCCATCATGAAAATGCCTCTACCAGGAGGGCCGCAGTGAGCCCTTGCCGGCTGGAGGCTGCATTCTACTGCTATTAACACTGACATCCAAGAAACGATTAGAATAAGAGATCAGGGGGAAAAATCCACCGCTCAAATGTGACCTGAGTGACAATTAGTTAATTTGGGGATTTCAACCAAGCGGAATGTAATTAAGTCTCTAACAGCTGATTAGCCTTTTTCCTCGCCTCTGTAGTCATCCCCATTCCTTACATAAGGGGCCTTAGAAGACAGGATTCCATCTTCCCTTTGTGTCAGGCTGTACTTGAGATGCTGATGGCCAAGGCCCCGCAAGTCTGTTTATAGTGCTGCATCTGTGATTATCAAAACTCAAACATCAACTTGATTGAACTCCTTAAAGGGCTGCTGCCTTGGAGAAGAAAACCAGAATGCACATAGATCTGCATTTCCAGGAGGAGATGTGGGGGTAGGGGTGGGGGAGGTGGGGATGGGAGCTGCACAGAAACTGAAAAGGGGGAGGGGGAGGGGGAGGATAAGGATGTAATTTTGGATCAGACCTTGACCCAAGGTCAGTCCTCTTTAACAGTAATAGTGATAACTATTATTCTTACTTGTGACACCTTCACAAAGACAATTTAGAAAAAATGTCAAGGTTTCTCTTTGACCTTCTAATGTACTTTTTTGGGTAAATTTCAAAGATCAGTGTCATTTCTACTTGTAAGAGAAATGAAATGCCGTTTGCAATCTGGCAGAGTAAATAGCCCTTTTTTGGGAGTATTTACCTGAATGACATTTAGCAGCTCTTATTCCCTCGATAGAATTGCCAGTAAGGGTTAGGATGCAGTCAAGAGATGCATCCTCTGATGCTGGGCTAATTACTAAAACACCTTGCATTTATTGGGATTATTGAGTCATTCTTACTAGCCTAGAAATTATGACAAGGTTGGGTATGAATACAGATGTGACTTGTCCTCTAACTATTGGGCAACTTTTAAAAATAAAAACCTTGAAAGGTAGCAAACTTTTGGACTGTCCAACAGTTCATGAAAGGAGGTAAGTTATAGGTAATTAAGTTGCAGACCAGGGAAGCAGGAGACTTCAATGCATCAAGCCTGACGTAGGGGATGGAATAGGCCCAAAGCTGATGGATTTCCTCACACAGTGTTATGTAAAACGGCCAACTTCATTTGGATCTTGGCCCTGAGCTTTCAGAGTTAACCTCATTGACAGTGTCTGCAGAGTTTTAAAACAAGGTTACAATACCCGAGGGTATCGATCAGCTGCAAAGCATTTTATCCCCTCATCCGTGAAAAGTTACTGGATTGTGAAAGTTGAAGTGTTTGGAACTTGATGTTGGGTCTCTGATGGGCATTTGTGTTTGTTTGTTTTCATATCTGGGGCAAAACAATAAATTTATATTTTTGAGATGGACATTTTCCTCCTTCCATATGAAAGGGTGAGCCAGGGGTTGGTGCCTGAGGCCCTGCTGGTTATTATGAAGATGCTAACCGAAGCCCTTGTGCATGGGTGAATCCATCACTGTGATAAACGCACACAGATCAGAATTTCAATTCTCTGTAGATAAGATGGTATTTTGACAATCATTTTTCTTTGCTCAGTTCTGGCCCCAAACCATTTGCTCCAGGCTTGTCTGAGCCCTAAAGTATTCCAGGGAGAGGATCCTCTGCAATACTAAAGCCAGCAGAAGATTTAATGGTGAGGAAACAGTAATAAGCTTAACCACAGCTTTGCCCACTGTTAAGAATATGATTAGAAGGCAGTGGTGGAGACGAGGATCCCCTTGGGATGGGCCAGATTAAGTCTTGGTATTTCAAAAATAAAGCCTAAGGAACCCTCTACTGACTGGCCCAATTTCATCCAAACCTATTAACCTTATCTTGGACACCAATGAACAATTCCAGAGCCCTGTAGAGTTACTGGGAGGAAATGACAATCATGGTGACTAACCAGGCAAGCATTATTTTCTCTGTTGAATTATACCAGTAAACTCAGTAGGGTAAAAAACTCTAGAAATGGCGTCAGAAGACCCAAGTTCAAGTTCAACTATAATGCTTATGAGCAACGCCATCTTAGTTAAATAAAAAAAAATTTTCAGATTCACACAAACTGTAGCCAAGGCTAGCACCCCAAGGTTCCTAATTATTCTGACTGTTACAACCAATAAGTGAAGCTATTTCCAGGAGTTTGGTTACTTAGGGTTGGATGACATTGACTTATTGGTCAATTCATTCAGCAAATGTTTACCTAGTGCCTAGTATGTGTCATAAACTGTTCTATCACTGGTGATGCAGCAGGCAGTAAATAGGCTCTAAGCTGGGGATTACCAAACTTCAGCCCAAGGGCCAACTATTTTTGTACAGCCCATGAGCTAAGATGAATGTTGCATTTTTAAATGGTTGAAAAAGATGAAATAATATTCTCTGACAAGGGAATGTTATATGAGATTTGAAGTTCAGTGTCCATAAATAAAGTTTGATTATAACACAACCATGCTCATTTTCTTATGTGTTATTTATGGTTGCTTTCACACTAAAACAGAAAATTGAATACTTGCCATACACCCAGTATGGCCCACATACAAAACTAATATTTATTAGCTGCCCTTTAAATAAAATATTTACAAACCCCTGATTTAAGTCCCTGTTCATAAGAGACCCACCCACCAGGAGAGAAAGTAAAATAAAATTCCCTCAGAATTAATTACAATATAAAACAGAAAATGATTAAGTCCCAAAGGAGGAAAGGTAAAATAAATGCAGAGGGCACCAGAAATGAGAGAGAAAATCTGATGAGAGAGGAAATAAATTATGAAAGGAGTGGCAACTGAGGGGAGCTGTGGAGTAGGAAAAGGAGTTGAAAAATCAGAATAGAGAGAAGGTGTGACAGTGGGGTATTGTGATCAAGCTCACCATTCTTTTGACATTGTTTCTGGAAATATTGACTCTGACTAATATGTAGCTTGTAGATACGCTGCATGTTTGTATAAGAACCCTAGGAGCTAACTTCAGAAGGTACATACTCTGACCTTTAGGCATCCCAGTTCCCGGAGATTTGCTGACCTTCAACCATAGAACCAAGATGATGCACACTAGACCATCACTTGACCAGTTTTAAGATCCTTATCAGAATGGGCTGTGCTGGCCTGCACATAGGAAACTTGTCAACACTCTCCCCTTTATTTCTTTGTCCTGCTTTCTCTTTCACTCTTAAATAAAAATCTCTGCCTGCACTGAAGTGAGGAGGTAGGCTTTGCAACAAGAGTCCTCCATCTCCTCAGGTGACCAGCACTTGAATAAATCTCTTTCCTTTTCACCAGAACTTGTCTCATGAATTTGTCTTTCATGGTGGCAGGCAGTCGAAACTTGGACTTCTGGGTTGAATGAATAATGTGAAAGCACAGAAATTGAGTTTAAGGGACATGTTTGTGCACTAGGAAGTTGTTAGTGTGGCTCAGTGGTTGAGTGTCAACCTATGGGCCAGGAGGTCACAGTTTAATTCCCAGTCAAGGCACATGCCCAGGTTGCAGGCTCTATCCCCAGTCAGGGGCATGCAAGAGGCAGCCAATTACTGTATGGCTCCCACGTCGATTTTTCTTTCTCTCTCTCCATTCCTATCTAAGACTCAATAAAAAAAAAAATTTTTAAAGTATCTTTAGCACAGTGACTGTCACATACTTAATACTTGAAAATGTCAGTCATTATCATTTATTAATTCATTCAACAGATATTTATTAAGTTCCTATTATAAATTTGGCAATAATCTTATACTTGTTACTGTTACTTGTATACCATTTTTACATTTTAAACTTTGCATGTGTGTGAAATATGCATAAGTTTTAGTAATGCAGGAAAAGTCCATAATGTTATTGAGACTAAAATTCCTAACTTGAAAAGATAAAATTAATTTAGGTGTATAAAATGTTTTACATGTAAACTTTTATACCTTGGAAATAGTCACTAAAATCCTGAAACCTATTAGGCATCTAGAGAATATCAACGAAAAATGTCTTCATTTATTCACAACTAGAGTTAATTTATTTATAGTCAACTTAGGAAGTTTTCGAAACGAGAAATACATAATTTAGTGACAGCAGAGCAGTTCTAGGCTTCAGTGGATTTCAGCATTTCATATTTAAGAAACACGGAAATGAAATTCTGCTTTGGATGTTTTAAGCCAAATGACAAACAAACAAAATCTAAAAGCCATATTTGAATCTCAGAAGACATTAGACAATTATTCTAAGCAGCTCTACAAACCACATCAACCCTGCTATTTTTCCCTTGACTTTCATAAAATAATCCAATTCTACTTCCCCTTGCCCTTCTCTTCACCTTCAATCACACTCGTTTCCATCTTCCACCAAAAACTGCAGGTACAGGGAAAATAATAGACTTGTAACCAAACAATTATAAAAAGCAGAAGGAAAAACTAATACTGTAAAAAAATCTATACCCAAATAGGAAATCCTTTCACACAAAAACAACAAACACATTTGGATCTGCTTCGACAAGTGCAGACATTTAAATGGTGCTGGGTTATGCCAAGCTGGCATGCTTGCCAGCTCAAAGCTAGTTGTTTTAACCATTTCTGAGGCCCCGAACACAAAAGAGTACAAAGAAGCACACTAAAAAGGCAAGGCAGCCAGCAGCCAGAATCCCCTGTAAATCCTAACTCCTTTGTTTTTTTGTTTCAGCTCAGAAGGGCTGCTCACCAGAGTGCTCCCTCAACTTTCTAGTGAATTCTCAGAAACCCACAGAGAGCACTGAAGAAACTGAGACACTA
>NW_006300047.1:3173421-3177456 GCF_000327345.1 Myotis davidii | reverse complement strand
TCTCTCCCTACACCCCTATATATATTAAATCAATTGCCAAGGCTTGGTAGCTATAATATTTGAATATTTTCCCTTGTTTGTGTCTTTTCTGTGACCACCACCCTAGTCTTGACCTCTGACTGGTGTCCCTGCCCCAGATAGTGTTCCTCTCAGCAGATTCTCCAAGCAGCAGCCTAAGCCATCACTCTAAATAGCTCTGCATATGTGATCGTTCCACTCTGCTCCTTAAAACCTTTTGATGGTTTTGGAATCGAGTGAAAATGCCTGACCATAGTCCATATGACCAGCCCATTTCCAAGCCTCTCTAGGTCTCTGCACTCATGCGAACCTCATTTCGGACAACCACCTTCCCATTCCACACCTGTCCCATCCACATTGACTCATGAATCCCACAGAACAAATCACAGGCTTCTGAATACAACGAACTTCTCTCAGTGCCAGGTTTGAACAGATGCTATTCACCCTGCACAGAAAAAGCTTTCCTACTCTCTGCCTTGCACCCTTTTCCTTGACCTTCAGAACTCTACATGGAGGACAGCTCTTCTGGGAAGCAGACCCTGAGCCTGTAAAACTGGTCAGGTGATCTCCTCTTTGTTTATCTCATCAAGTATTACAAGGAGTCATATGCTAACCTGTCTGCCCTCGCTGACTCACTGAGGGGGCTCAGGGACTTTTAAGATCCTTATCAGAATGGGCTGTGCTGGCCTGCACATAGGAAACTTGTCAACACTCTCCCCTTTATTTCTTTGTCCTGCTTTCTCTTTCACTCTTAAATAAAAATCTCTGCCTGCACTGAAGTGAGGAGGTAGGCTTTGCAACAAGAGTCCTCCATCTCCTCAGGTGACCAGCACTTGAATAAATCTCTTTCCTTTTCACCAGAACTTGTCTCATGAATTTGTCTTTCATGGTGGCAGGCAGTCGAAACTTGGACTTCTGGGTTGAATGAATAATGTGAAAGCACAGAAACTGAGTTTAAGGGACATGTTTGTGCACTAGGAAGTTGTTAGTGTGGCTCAGTGGTTGAGTGTCAACCTATGGGCCAGGAGGTCACAGTTTAATTCCCAGTCAAGGCACATGCCCAGGTTGTGGGCTCAATCCCCAGTAGGAGATGTGCAGGAGGTAACCCATCAGTGATTCTCTCTCATCATTGATATTTCTCTCACTCTCCCTCTCCTTTCCTCTCTGAAATTAATAAATATATTTTTTAAAAGTTGTCTAAATTGTATGAAATACACAATATACAAGGAGACTGAAAAGAAAGAGGAATAGAGGAAACATTGAGATAAGATCACAGAAGCCCCATTGGGGTAAGATCCTTATGTGCACATTGGAATTTGGTGGCATTTAAGTTCAACTTGGCAAATGGCCTTGGGATCCCTTAATGACTTACTCAACATCTGAGGATAATATTGGTGATTTCATCCATGTAGGGCTGATATTTATCACCATCCACATCTTTGGGGATTTTCATATAATTGTGTAATTTATTTTATAAATCCGTTCATATTTGTCAGGCTATTTTGATAAAATTAGAGGTCAGTGTTTTGTTTTGTTTTACCTTCCCTTTATTGATCACCTTCAGTTCACTTTAGCTCCCCATTTCTATAAAAGGGAAATTCACTAAGAATTGCTTGATTTCGAAGTTTCTAAATTCAGATAATCCACAGCACTCTCACTCAGCTATCCTCATGTCTCTTCTCCAATATTATTTTGGCCATTGGCCCTACTTTCTCCCAATTGATCTACTCACCATGCCTCCATGTCCTCCCAGTTCCAACCTAGACTTCTTCATCTATCAAATCAATAGTTGTTGTAGCTTTTTATGCCATGCCGACAATTATCTTGCTCCCACTTTGTCCTCCTGTCATACCCACCTGGCACTATTACCCTCCCCCAACTCTGAGTCAGTCCAACCATTTCCTCACCTGTAAACCACAGAGTACAGGCAAAAAATCTTACAAAACCACTTTAAATGTAAGGACTCCCTCTCTGGCTGGAAATCCTTCTCCCTTTTCCTGATTGGCTATCTCCCATTCTCTATAAACTATTTCAAGCCTTCACACCTGCCCACAAGACTGCAATTTCGCCAGCTCCATCCTCACTCCTAGCTGATGAATCTGTCTCTTATTTCACAGGGTCTGTAGACAACCCACACACCCCAGAAACTTACCTGCCTCTGCCCATATCTTCCTTCTCCCGTCCTTTAATAACGAAAGAGGCATCTCTCCTCGAGCCAAACACTAATCCCGTTATTTTTGCTCTGGACACAGTCCTCTTCGGTACCAACCTCTTCTCTAAATCTGGCCTCACCAAGATCAGCAGTCACTTATTCATCACTAAATCCAACATTTGACATTGAAGCTACTCCCGCCTTCCTTGAGTCTCCCTGCCCTAGATAGTCATGATCCTGCCCTTTCTAGGCTATTCCCCACCTCTTTGCCATTTCCAACTTTGCCAAAATGTGAGCTCCTCTTTCTCTGCACACATTTTACGTGTCCTTCCCCTCCCTCATGCATCCAGATATCTATGCTCAGGCCTCTGCTACTGTCCACTCTTCACTAATCAGCTCTATGTCGATGACCCTCACACCTTACTGCCTTTCATCAGCTCCTCTCTGATGCCTCCAAGAAACCTCAAACTTAGTGAGCACAGAGTAGAATTTATCATTTCACCTCCAACAGTTTTTTAAAAAGCACAATTTCTCTCCCATGTGCCAAATATGAGTTATTGAAACCCCGACCCTGGAAATATTCATCTCTCTCCCTACACCCCTATATATATTAAATCAATTGCCAAGGCTTGGTAGCTATAATATTTGAATATTTTCCCTTGTTTGTGTCTTTTCTGTGACCACCACCCTAGTCTTGACCTCTGACTGGTGTCCCTGCCCCAGATAGTGTTCCTCTCAGCAGATTCTCCAAGCAGCAGCCTAAGCCATCACTCTAAATAGCTCTGCATATGTGATCGTTCCACTCTGCTCCTTAAAACCTTTTGATGGTTTTGGAATCGAGTGAAAATGCCTGACCATAGTCCATATGACCAGCCCATTTCCAAGCCTCTCTAGGTCTCTGCACTCATGCGAACCTCATTTCGGACAACCACCTTCCCATTCCACACCTGTCCCATCCACATTGACTCATGAATCCCACAGAACAAATCACAGGCTTCTGAATACAACGAACTTCTCTCAGTGCCAGGTTTGAACAGATGCTATTCACCCTGCACAGAAAAAGCTTTCCTACTCTCTGCCTTGCACCCTTTTCCTTGACCTTCAGAACTCTACATGGAGGACAGCTCTTCTGGGAAGCAGACCCTGAGCCTGTAAAACTGGTCAGGTGATCTCCTCTTTGTTTATCTCATCAAGTATTACAAGGAGTCATATGCTAACCTGTCTGCCCTCGCTGACTCACTGAGGGGGCTCAGGGACTGTATTCTCTCTGTTGGCCTTAGAATCCCTTATACCCACCTCAAGGCCTCTTATAAAGCAGGTTCATAAAATTTTATTATGTAAACCACTGAATAAGTACATGTACCAACATGACCACCATAACCCTGTCCTTCCTGTAATCAACTATCAACTTTATTGGTCTCTTCTGGTAATTAAAATGTACTAAAAATAATGTGGATTTGGAGTCAGCTGGAACTGTGTCTGAATATCAGTTTCTTTGCTTATAAGCAGTGTGACCTTGGCTAAGTTTATTTCCCAGGCCTTCCTTCCCTCCTCTGTCAAGTCGGGATAGTAGGAGTAATCATATCATATGATTACTGTGAGAATTAATAAAATAATGCCTACAAAGCACTTGCCCTGTTCGCTACAGTCTGGCCCATAGTAGGTATTCAGGCAAGGTTAGTTCCATCCCATCTACAATGTGCATGTCTCATGACGGTGACGTGACCCCCTGGATGCGGGACGCCGGCTGTAACTCCAGAACAGGGGAGGCAAGGCATTGATTTTATCAATACTCCAGGCCCAGGGCTTGTATATCAAAATGACACTTAGGAAATGCATTTGCTTTTTGTGCACAAAGGAGAGAC
>NW_006300047.1:3153504-3172012 GCF_000327345.1 Myotis davidii | reverse complement strand
GGAGGACAGCTCTTCTGGGAGCCAGACCCTGAGCCTGTAAAACTGGTCAGGTGATCTCCTCTTTGTTTCTCTCATCAAGCATTACAAGTAGTCATATGCTAACCTGTCTGCCCTCGCTGACTCACTGAGGGGGCTCAGGGACTGTATTCTCTCTGTTGGCCTTAGAATCCCTTATACCCACCTCAAGGCCTCTTATAAAAGGTTCATAAAATAATCTTTTTTATTTTAATTCAACCTTTGTATTGTATAAAACCTATAGCGAAGTGTTTGAATGCTCTTTTTTAAAATTTTCTTGTTGACACTATTACAGACATGACCACCATAACCCTGTCCTTCCTGTAATCAACTATCAACTTTATTGGTCTCTTCTGGTAATTAAAATGTACTAAAAATAATGTGGATTTGGAGTCAGCTGGAACTGTGTCTGAATATCAGTTTCTTTGCTTATAAGCAGTGTGACCTTGGCTAAGTTTATTTCCCAGGCCTTCCTCTCCTCCTCTGTCAAGTCGGGATAGTAGGAGTAATCATATCATATGATTACTGTGAGAATTAATAAAATAATGCCTACAAAGCACTTGCCCTGTTCGCTACAGTCTGGCCCATAGTAGGTATTCAGGCAAGGTTAGTTCCATCCCATCTACAATGTGCGTGTCTCATGACGGTGACGTGACCCCCTGGATGCGGGACGCCGGCTGTAACTCCAGAACAGGGGAGGCAAGGCATTGATTTTATCAATACTCCAGGCCCAGGGCTTGTATATCAAAATGACACTTAGGAAATGCATTTGCTTTTTGTGCCCTAAGGGGAGACAGATATGTTATTCACTTACGGCTCCCTACTGTAGACAGAACGGGTTTGCCTATTAATATAATTCTGTGCACAGAGAAGAAGGTTCTGCCAAGAGCAGCCTGGCATTACTTCAGCTCTATCAATAAGTCCAAAGACCTGATGCTTATTTCTAATTCCATTTGCTGGTTTGAGGTTCTGCGCAATTAAGGCATAGCATTAATTTCATAGCCCTAGCTTTCTTGGATCCTTATTCCAAGAACTGTGGCCTATGGATATACTTTTTAGAGCTCACTGGCTAAGAAGCTGTAAGAGGAGCAAAAGAAAGAAATAGAGAAAGGAAACTCCAGATGATAGACACACTTGGAAGAGGCACCCTGACCAGAGTGCTGTGTCATTACATAGATAATAATATTAAATTCCCAGGGTTTAGATAGCCCAGTTGATGTCTATTGTCTCATTTCATTTGACCTTCAAGGCGGAGAGTCACAAAAAGGTGAAGAAGATATTGTTACAATATTTCAGAGCAGTAAACTAATGTGCATTTAAGTAACTTGGACCCAAAAGTACAGCAAATAGAGAAAATAATTACTTTTCTGACTGCTGGCTGAGGACTTGCTTAATCGTATATGTCTCAGCATTCACCTCCTTGTGTGGGACTCAAAGAGAAAACAAAGGGACGATGATTCTTGAGTGTGTTCATCTTAAAATTTTGGCCCAGCTCCTCTGAAAAAAGAGAATGCCAGCAGTAGGCTTCTAAAAATCCTCAAAGAATAAAGCAAAACAAAAGCCCCATCAAAAACCACCCTAATAACTATCATTTAAAAATCCATATTGCACTTTACATAATAGTTCCCATTTATTAAGTTTTAGCTATTATGTGCCGGGCCCTATGCTAGATGCTTTACATACATTATTTATAATCCCTGCAAGTTATGAAGTGGCTGGGTGACTATGTTCTAATTAATTCACTTCTCTAGTCCTCAATTTCCTCATCTGTAAAACAAAAATAATTATACTTTCTACTGATTAGGGTTGTGGTGAACTAAAAATGTGATTTGTGTATATAATATGTTTGGCTCAGGGTCTATACCAGAATCAATGTTCAGAAAATAGTTAGGCTTTTTGTTTTTGTTATCTGAATTGCAATTACATAGGAAACACAAACCCCATGCTTTCCTTTCCCACTTGAATCCTGTGTTTCCCACAACACTGGGTGATGTCACCTGCATCCTGGAATTTGACTGAGGAAGATAATAGAATTTAGTGATCAAAGCCTGGGTTTCAGAATCAGACAAATGGGGGTTCAAAATCCAGCTCAGATTCTTGGAAATTAACTTGTTTGCTGTATTATTTCGTTTTCTCACTTGTACAAATGGGGATAATAATAGTAACCACATAGGGGTTTTGTGTGAATTGAGAGAGATCATGTTTTGTGACCCACAGCGAGCATTTAATAAATGGTAGAGGTAATATCTTCACAGAAACCCATTTTTACTGAGGGAAACACTGGTTATCTGAGAAATAACAAAGAATGACAGCTTTTCAGAGTAGGTGTGGGTCCCAGAACTAAGTGTTGTCCATGGCCAACTCAAACCTATAAAATTGATCAAGCCCCATTTCTCCCCTAAATGCTTCAGCTACTAGCCCCCTATGAGAGCTTCAGTCCATTTCCTCTGACCACGGTGCTGATCTCTCTTTGTCAGCAGTTCCACTTGATATTTTAAGAGACTCAGGTTGCATTTCTAATATAACACAAGATAAGAACTCTTCATATTTAAACATTTAATTTATTTATTCTTCTTTGATTTTATTGTTGACACTATTACAGATGTCCCTACTACCCCACCTCCCCTGCTCTCTGCCAACCTCCACCCAGCCCCCGGACCCCCTTCCCTCAGTCCATCACCTCACTGTAGTCTGTGTCCATGGACTATGCACATATGTTCTTTGGCCAAGCTCTTCACTTTCTTTCATCCAGTCTCCCCTATCCTCTTCCCCTCTGACTTCTGTCAGTCTGCTCTATGTATCCACATCTCTGGTCCTAGTTTGTTCACCAGTTTATTTTGTTCATTAGATTCCACATTAGTGAGATCATATGGTATTTGTCTTTGCCTGGCTTATTTTGCTTAGCATAATAATATCTAGATCCATCCATGCTGTTGCAAAAGGTCAGAGTTCCTTCTTTTTTATAGCTGCATAGCATTCCATTATGTAAACATACCACAGCTTTTTGATCCACTCATATACTATGGGCACTTGGGCTGCTTCCAGATCTTGGCTATTGTGAGTAACACTCTATTATCATTAAGGGTGCATATAGTCTTACTGATTGTGTTTGGAGGTTCTTAGGATATATTTCCAGAAGTGGGTTGCACTACCAGTTATCAAACTATACTACAAGACCACTGTAATCAAAACAGCCTGGTACTGGCATAAAAACATCACATAGATCAATGGAACAGAACAGAGTCCGGAAGTCAATCCATCTCTCTATCGTCAATTAATATTGCCAAAGGAGGCAAGAGGATACATGGAGTAAAGACAGTCTCTTAAATAAATGGTGTTGGGAGCAGTGGACAGGCGCATGCAAAAATAATAATAATAATAAAACTGGACCACCAATTTACATCATATATAAGAATAAACTAAAAATGAATAAAAGACTTAAATGCAAGTCACAAAAGCATAAAAATCCTACAAGAAAACTTAGGCAGTAAAATCTCAGACATTTCTCATAGCAATATTTGTGCTGATATGTCTCCCAGAGAAAGGGAAACAAAGAAAAAAAATAAAGAAATGGGAATACATCAAACTAAAAAGCTTCTGCACAGCAAAAGAAACCATCAACAAAAACCCACTATATGAGAGAACATATTTGCCAGTTAAACATATGATAAGGGGTTAATTTCCAAATGATATAAAGCATTTACACAGCTCAACACCAGGAAGACAAACAATCCAATTAAAAAATGGGCAAAGGACCTGACTAGACACTTCTTCAAAGAGGACATACAGATGGCCAATAAACATGCAAAAGTGCTCAGCATCACGAATCATCATAGAGATGCAAATTAAAACCACAATGAGATATCACCTCACACCTGTCAGAATGGCTACCATTGATAAATCAACAAACAAGTACAAAGAAAACAGTATGGAGGTTCCTCAAAAAATTACAAATGGAACTGCCACCCCCTTATCGTTTGGCATTGATTTGGAATTGGGAACTTTGCATTAGACACATCCTTGTCTCCAATCTCTGTCCTGGTTGATTGATTGTATAACTTGATGGGTGTCCCATATTTTTTCATCTTTACCCAGTTTCAAAGCAGTGACAATTCCCAAATGCAAAACTAGGGTATCATTTTAGTAACAAAACTCAAGAAGTCTTTCTGTGTTGATTCAAGTTACCAACTCAAATGCTACCTGGAGAGAGAGTGTGCATGGTCCTTGCTGAGGAACCTTGAAGAAGTCACCCATCCTCTCCCAATCTCAGCGTCCTCACCTGTTAAATGGAGGTTAATATTCCTGATGCCCCTGTAGAAAGAGTGGTTGTCAGGATCCAATATCCAAATCTGATTCTTGCCCTCCTTTCCTACCTTATATCTGCCTGTCCTATTTTCTTCAAGCACATTTTCATCAGGCAAGAAAAAAAAATGCCATTAGCTATAATCTTCTGGCAGACTTAGAGATCAGCGCGGTGGGGGACGATATGAAAAAACAGGATTCTTCCAACCCAGATGGTATGTTTTAAACTTAAAAGTTAGACACAACATAAGAAAGAGGCCATCGTTTTCTTCAAGTCATTCTACAAATCCCTTCAAGGGAGTAAAAGTTGATTCCCTTGTCTTTTCTCAGCTCGGATTTTTCCTTCATATGCATTTCCAATAGACTTCATTTGCACACTGAGAGAAATCAGTTGGTTCAGTCCCTACCCGCTTCCTTCTCAAACAGGTCCATTCAGTCTTTCAAATTTGCAAAATTATAATTCAAATGGAAGGAAAATAGACTCTAAGAACTATAGATCTGATTGTGATGTGCTTTAAAACGGGTTTTCAAAAGACAATGGCTACAGATAAGGAACCATATGGTGGAGTAATAAAGAATGAACAAGCAGCTTTACTGGGGGGGGGGGGGGATTTATACCTTCATATTCCAAGAAGAACGCTGATTGGCTTTGCCCAAAGATGCAAGAGACTGATTATGTGGCAGATTTGTGTGCAGCTCAGTGGGATGCTCTGAGCTCAGCTCAGGAAGAGGAGCCTCATTAGCGAGGGCATTGTGTACCTGTAATAGCCCTTCCTGCACACATGGGGACATGTCCCCATACAGGGATGAGGGGCTCCCAATGTAGTTTTCATAATTAATGCAATGACAGCCTTCACTACTGAAGGATACAAAGAACCCCCACTTCTACCAAATGGTGTCATATCATAGAAAGAAAATGGACTTTCGTATCTGGCAGGCTTGAGTTGGAATTTAGACAGCGTCACGTGCTCTTTAACCTTGAGAAAGGTCATCAATCCTCTCAGAGCCTCCGTTTCTTTATATATAAACTGGGGGGGGGATACGGGATCTTACTTAGGCTGAATATCTGTTAAAGGGGGATGAAAATAATGCATAATACAGTCCCTAGGCTATAACCAGGGCACAGCAATTATTATTTTTATTATCAATTATGTTATAAAAGGTGGGGAGTTATCTCAAGGTATCAGGTGGCCCATGTTTTGGTCTTGGCAGTCTAGAAAGTACAGTAAGTCTTCCACAGCTTAGAGATCAATGCTGGGAATATTCAATCCCTCTCTATCTCTGCCTCTCCCTCTGGCCCAAGCCAGGCTCCAATGCCAAAAACACACACACAAAAAAACAGCCTAGTGGGGTGCACAGCTACTGCTGCCAATAGCACAGCTGAGAAAACCAAACTGCAGCTCCAGAAGGCAGCCTGACCCAGCCACCTGTAGCCAGAAGCAGATTGCTGGGCTAGAGCGCTTTGCTGTTCTCTCTCTTTCTTACAGACAAATGTCATTCCTGTCTGCACCGGCAGCCTGCAGATGGGAAAATAACGGAAACTGACAGAGGCCATGCTAAGAAAGCAGGAAGCAGGTCCAAACGACAAACCACTGAGGTCTGGTCATTGTAGGTGGGGTGGGAAGTAATTCAGCTGCTGCCAACCACGTGAATTATGAAATGAAGAAAAATAATGAGGACCCTCACATGTTCGCAATTGAGTCAATACAGTGGGTCAGATGACCTTCACCCTTCGAATAAAGATTTATTCGTCCTTGAGGACAAGGGCATGCATTAGCTGTTCTCATTCCTTTCATAGCACCCAGGTTGGGTAGGGAGCCCAGTGCTCAAGGCTTAATGAACTGCACTATCAGCACTCCTCCTACTATGTTGTAATTGAAAGTCCATTTCTCTGTCTCTGCCACCAGATTGTGAGCTTTCTGAGGGCATGGATATTGTATTTTTCACCTCTGCTTCACCCATACCTACCACAGGTCTGGCACAGAGTAGGTAATTGTTGGGTGGGCTCAAGAGAGGATGACCAGATGATAGAGAAAAGACAGTTGTTCAGATGGGTTGATTAATGGGTTGATGAATGGATGCATGGATGGATGGATGAATGGCCAGACAGATGGTTTATTAGATGACTGATCATTGGATGACTGGCTTGGTGGATGGGTGAATAAATGGATGGACAGGTAGTTTAATCACATCAGACATTCATAATAGTTCTTTATCCTAAAGGATAAGATTTGAATCTATTTAAAGGGCTAGTTATTGTCATTTTTCCCCTCCGCTGAACTTCAAAGGTAAGTACTATCCACAAGAATCTCTAACTCTTTTATGAAAATTTCCATCATTTATCCTAGAAACTGTGCAAGTGGTGCAATGAGCATTAGACTTGGAGACTCATAAGACCTAAACTTGAATCTTTTCTCAGCTATTGATAAGAAATGTTTCTGATTATCTCTAAGTTTCCCTACTCATAAATCAGAGAATACCACCTGCTTCACAGGGTTATCATGTAGCTAAAGTGAAATAATAAATATGAAAACCAATATTATAAGGTTTGGCATATCATAGGTACTCAACCAATTGGAGCTTATTCAGAAGCTCACTAAAGTCAATCCCTTTACTTGACTCATTTTCAAAATTATTTTAGAAGTATTATATCTTTTCCCCCAAATAAACCTCACTCAGAGCATCAATATAGCCACCACATAAAGCGTTACCATCTCTGGTTAAAGCTGGATCCTGTCTTGGTAACCCCTGTGGGCTCAGAGACCCCTGTGGCACTCCAAAAGAATCTAGCATTCCAGGGAGCAAAGAAAACAGCGTTCTCCCACATAACACACGGGAGTTTCCGTCTCCATTCTGCAGTGCTGGGCCTAAAGGCCCCTGTTCTCAATCTCCCTGCCTCCCTCCCACTCTCCTTGGCCTCCTCCTTCTGTCAGAGGAGCTCAGGGCTCTGCATTCATCTGCAACACAGAAGAGTTGATGGCCCTGTCAGCAAAATAAAAATGGTTTTTCACTGAGTTCAGGAGTTTCTATAAATAAGCCTTCCGAGAGGCTTTTTGAATAATTTACTCATCTGAGATCATTTAAATAATCTATTCACTCATTTTCATAATTGATGGCAATGGAAAACTATCAAGGGTGCAGCTTTTGTCTTACATTCATACCATCTGTCAGCTTAATCATGCCCCATAACCCTCGGATAGCTTCCTCACCAACTGGGTTTGGGAGTTAGGGAGCGATGGATACTTTAGGCAACATAGTTGTTGACTCTGGCTCTATTATAGTGCTGCTTGGCCTCAATTCTGCCTTCATCACTCTCACCTTGGGCAAGCCATTTATCCCATGTAGCTTCCAATTTCTCTCCTATAACCTGGAGCTCCAATTATAATTGGGCTGGCATTTATTGATAATCTATTGTGCCCAGTCAGTGTTCTAAGCACTTGATATATTATTTTATTTAATTTTCCCAACAACCTCCTTTTTAGATAGGAGAAAATGCAGAGAATATTATGATATTTAAGCGAAATAATGCATTCAAACATTCTGCACAGGAGCTGAGCTAATGACTTCTGCTAACATCATGATTATCACATCAATCACCAACATCACCACCACCATCATCATCAGTCATCTTTATCATTAACATTCCCATCAATGTATGTTTCTATACAGAGATGTCTTTTCTATGAATTGCTTTTATTACATTTTGGAAGTATAGAAAAATTTTTGCAGAATGTTGCCTCGCAGGAGAGCGCTGGTTCAATTGCTATTCTTTTTGAAGTTGGGCTGATGTTATAACTGAAAACAAAATAAACAAACAGTACAAGACAGAAGCACACACACACACACACACACACACAGAAATGACATCACTTATTTTAGTGTGATGTGTTAATTTGTTAGAGACTTACTATATTTTCCCCACTGTGACCTAACACACTGTACTATGTGGTTATTTAAAATAGTCACTATGCATGATGCTAGATGATAATTTCAAATCTTTTGTAATCTTAACTTTCCCTGTCTATGGCTGACATAATTTGAGAAACTTAATGATCATTATATAAGAAAACAAATTAAATTTCACACAGACTCTGCTAAGGTGGTGATATTACCAAACCTATTTACAGAAGGGCACTTAACTTGGAATGTGGATTGGGAGGGGAGACAGGGAAGGAAGAGGGGGAGAGGGAGGAAAGAGAGTTGAGCAATGTTATTTACAGGAATGGCAAATTTCTTCCAAAATGCCTAACTACAGGCCCATGCCTAAAAAAATTGCCTTAATCTGACTGATTCCTCTCTGCCACAAATATCTTAGCAAACATCCAGTCAATGCCATGTGCTTTCAAGTCTGGTTTTGACATTTCTCTCAGATCCCACTGCCACTTTTCTTGCTTACACCTACGTCCTCTTAAACCTGAGCTACTTAAATAGCCCCTTAGAAAAATTTCCTAAAGATTTATGCCAATCACCATTTTATTTCTAAAGAAGAGACTAGTTTATGAGGTTCATATATCCTGGCTTTATGACTTACTAGCTCTGTGACCCTGAGCGAGTTATTGCATTTCGCTGGGCCTCATTGCCTACATTTGTAAAACAGAGTAATAGTAGTATCCATATTACAGTGTTCATGTGAGGATGAGATGAGTTTGTATTTGAATGCTTAGCACCCTGTGTGGTATATTATCAATACCAAAGAAATGTTAGCTATTACTATTGTTATTTTTATGTTTTACTCTCATAATCATTTTTACAGTGCCCAAAAGATTACTGAATCGAGTCCTGTAGTTTGTAATTTCAATTCCAGCATGGTCCTTCATGCCCACAATGTCCCTTAGAACAATCTGTATTCATTTTCTATTGCCATATAACAAATTACCTCAAATTGAGCTACTTGAAACAACACCCCGTTATGATTTCATGCTTCAGCAGGCTCAGCTGGGTTTTCTCTTCAGAGTCTCAAAAGGCTGAAATTAAGGTGTCAGCTAGGATGGGCTCATAGCATGGAAGAATCAACTTCCAAACTCATTCAGGTTGTGAGCTGAATTCAGTTCCTCGAGGCTGTAGGACTGAAGTCTTTGTTTCGTTGCTGGTTATTGGCCAGAAATTAAATTCAGCTGCTAGTGGCTACCCATATTCCTTGTCATGTGGCCTGCTCAATGCTCAAATCCCGCAGTCATTCACATCTTTCTCATGCTCAAATCTCACTGACTTCCTTTTCTGTCAGTAGTTGCAAAAAAGTCTCTTGTTTAAAAGGATCATGTGATTAGGTTAGGCCCACCCTGATAATCTTCCTTTTAATTCATGAGAAGTCAACTGAAAATACCCTTTTGCTACCTAACATAATTACTGAAGGTATAGCTCATCATATTCATGGTCCCACTCACGCTCCAAGGGGAGAGAATTATAGGAAGGTGATGGTTATTCAAAACACACAGCTATGTTTCTAACACACTGAACTCTTCCTCAGATGGGTCATGGGCACTCTTGCCTCTGGACTTTGACCTTCAATGTTCCTCTTAAATGGAATGGCCTTTCCACACATGTTCAGAAGTCCACATCATGCTTATTCTCTGAGAACTTGTTCAAATGAGGAGTCCTCTGTATAGATGCCCGTGCCCCTCCTCCCTACATTTAACAAAGCTATTCTCTAAATACCAGAGAGTTTTATCAGAAAATCTTTTGTGGCACATTTCACATTATCTCAGAGTTATGAGCATTTCCTAGTGCCTTAATAGACTTTAGTTATCTTTTTTTTAAATATATTTTTATTGATTTTTCACAGAGAGGAAGGGAGAGGGATAGAGAGTTAGAAACATCGATGAGAGAGAAACATTGATCAGCTGCCTCCTGCACACCTCCTACTGGGGATGTGCCCGCAACCAAGGTACATGCCCTTGGCCAGAATCGAATGTGGGACCTTTCAGTCCGCAGGCCAAT
The DNA here is from genome assembly GCF_000327345.1 of Myotis davidii. Lineage (NCBI taxonomy): Eukaryota > Metazoa > Chordata > Mammalia > Chiroptera > Vespertilionidae > Myotis > Myotis davidii. The sequence goes on along the minus strand of NW_006300047.1, from coordinate 3,161,758 downwards.
GCTCTATCCACTGAGCCAAACCGGTTAGGGCAATTTTAGTTATCTTAAAAACTGGTCCATGTCTTATTGCTGCCCTCTACAGTGATTTGCACATAGTAGGTACTCAGAAAATTTTGTTGAATGGAATAAATGTGTGAATAAATAAGGGTTATATATCCAAAATTCAACATACTCTGTTTATGGGAGACAGATTTAACTGGAAAAAAAATTTAATAACTCAATACTTATTGAGGACTCACCAGGTGACAGGATCTAAACTATATCCATAAACAACACTTTATTTGACATTGCTACTGTCTCATTCATCAGAGATTACTCAAGGCAAACCGAGACTCCAGTTTCCTTATTTGCTTGTCTCCCATATCATTTCTCTTAAGCATTGCCACTAAACAGTGTATTGCAAAGGAATAAAGAGGCATAAAGACTAAAAAGCAAGAACTCTTGATAAGTAGATGAAACCATTTTTGTCAGGGTTATAAGGAATAAATCTGTGCCCTAAAGCAGTGGCTCTATATCTTTAATGGACATGAGAATCACTAGGGGAGCTTATGAAAAAGCAGAGACAGAAATGATTATTCTCTAGGTTTGAGATAGGGCTACGACTTTCACGTCTTTCCCCTGGCGATTCTGATCTAGGAAGCCCAATCGAGCACACTTATAGAACGATCACACTAAATGATGTTCCTCATTTAGGGGAGTTCATTAAAAAATGTTTTCATTCCTTCTCAGATTCTTTCTACAAACTTTTATTGAGTCTCAGCTACTGAGCACAAGAGATTTAATGGTAAAGAAAAAAGTGAAAACCTGAAAGCCAACAAACAGTATTCTTTCAGTCACAGCCAGAGTTTATGGCCTCATCAACAGGCCGCCACTGTTTTTCTCAGCTAAGTGAGCACATAGTAGAAGCCATATATGTTTCTGTCCACTTGTAGAGTATGTAGACAATGCATTTCATTGTCAGCAATCCACACAAGTGTTCTACCAATTGTCATTTACTGGTCTCAATTATGATTTTCCTCCATTTTTCTTTTACATAATTATTGGAATGTGTGTGTGGAAGCAAAGTACAATGTTTGCATAAATACTTCAATCCTTTAGCAGGATGAATATTTCTGCAGGTTATTGATATCACACACCAACACACACACACACACACACGAAATCATTGCACATTTCTCATATTCTCACGTGTTCTGGGCCATTCTGGATTAAATGTGGTAGGAGAGACATGGAGGGGTAGTTAAAATATGATGATGTAGAAGGGAGGCAGTTAGAGCATTCTATAATTAGAAATCACTTCACCCCATGCACACAACATTGTTGATGAAAGTCTCACTAGATCTGATAACACATTGCTATGTCACAGTCAAAACTATACACTTCATAGACCAACCTTAGCTTTTTCTAAGATACCCTTTATCATATCTGTTCTAGGAATTCTTTAACTGGCATCTACTTCATAAGGGACAGGTACAATCCCCTTCTTTAATGAGACAAATTGGAAGCTGGAACGGCTCTGTCCACCACAAAAGACAGGGCCTAGGACATGTGATAAATATTTACACCCCAAGCTCCAATGGGCTGATTTGGGTGGAATCTGCTCTACCCAGTGAGAAAAAGGAAGTGGGTTTCATTTTAAGGGTAGGAGGAACTCCCTTAATTTCTCCTTTTCCTACTACCAGAATGATGTCGCAATTAGGAATGCAGCCTTTGGGATTCAGGCAGACTTCTTTTCACATTTACTCCCATCACATACTAACTGAGGGATCTGAAGCTGGTCATTAGCCTCTACAAACCTGAATTACCATTTCTGAGGCAAGGATAAGAATGCTGACTTTAGATGTTGACATAACAGAATGGGATAATGGATGTAAAATTCTCAGTATACTTCTCGGTTCAGTGTAGCTCTTAATAAATTAACAGAAGTTGTCTAGAGGTCCTTCTTTGCACCAGAAACAAAGCCTTGAGGTAGAGCCAAAGAAATATGAAAGCAACAGACCTATTCCTGATGGGTCTCCTCCAGTCTAAGCTGAAAAGAATATGCAAGCAAACAATTACAGTGCAAGCTGTTTCCACTCTTGGGAGGTCTGTAGAAATGAAGTAGAAAGAACTGAACCCTCTTTGGATTATGCGGATGTAGAATCAATGGATAGAATGTCCTTGGCAAAGAAGGGGAAATGTTCAAAGGAACATGAACATCAGGACATGCTATGCATGAGCAGATGACAACTGAATACGAGGGCCTGGGGGATACTGAGAGGATAATAATAAAGCTTTCTGGGCTGGGACACAGGAAAATAACCATATTCATGAGAGAAAGATGATGACTTTGACTTTAGACAAGATGGAGTTGGAGGTCAGTGGACGGTCCATGTGGCCATGTTCTGCAGCCCAGTCTGGAGATCGGGGGATCTGGGCTGGAGGAAGGGACCACAGTGTGGAAGGCCGCTGAAGTCAAAGGCACCAGTGAGAATGCAGAGTGGTGAGAGTGAAGACGGAGTAGACACATCAGAGCAAAGAGAACGGGACACTTTGTTCAGGAAGACATAATTATGGATCTACCTTATGTCTTCTGGGGCATCTTTGTCATCACTAATTAGCACTTGTCTAAAAAACAACAGGGTTGTTTTTCTTTGCTATTTAAGGTTTTTGTCCTATTTATGCTTGAAGTCAAAAACTGCTTTTAAAAATCTTTCTTTACATACATCTTTTTGTCTCTAACTATATATTCCTTTTAAAGCTAATATATATATATGTGTGTGTGTGTGTGTGTGTGTGTATACACATTTATATACATATAGAAACATATACAGTATATATATATTTTTTAAAATTTTAAACAAGTATAACCCTAAAATGGCAAATAGGATTATTTCCAAAGCCTTTTTTTAGGTAGTTAATAAATTGATTTGGCTTGGAAAAATCCAATCTATCACTCAAGGACCAACACCAATGTCCCTATTCTTATGAAGATTTCCCCAAATGACCTGGTCAAGTTCATCCCCCTTTCCCCAGAGATGGCTCAATTATGAGCTACGTGAGGAGAGGGATGGTTTCCTACTCATCCTTGCAGCAGCCCTGGTGCCTGATGGAATGTTGCTCATAGAGTTGGCACAGAGGGGATATCGGTTGTCCTGGCCTGGGTTGACAACTGGCTTGCATCCAGAGTATTGTTTTCAAGCATCTCTGGGAAGTGTTGGACCACCAAGCTCCGAGGCAGAGAAAAACCACTGTAGAAAAGGTGAGGCAACAAGCACAAAAGCCCTGGTTTGCAAGAGAAAGCCTGCTCAAACCAGAGTGCTGTGTCTGCTGAACACAGGCAAGCAGTGTGCATAGCGCTGGATTAATCCACAGCAGCCGCACACAAAGGCTCTTCAGAAAGCAAATTCCCTTCTGAGGGCTTGTCACCTTTTGCAAGACACACTCATTCCATGCTGCTACCTCCAGTGACGCCACTGGGTGACCTCAGAGATGAAAAGACCCTCTCAGTCCCAGAATAATAGATCTCCCCTCTGTGGGCCTTGCCCTCGGCTGACCTGCCGTACCAGGGCGTGCTGCAAGGGGGTGTATTTGAAGGAAAACATGCCTGGTATTTTCCTGCTCCACTGGCTTGGTCTGTCTTCGAGCCGGAAGCACAAGGAGTTATGTCTGAAACACTGGATCTCCTGAGTACCAAGGGAATAGACCAGCTACAGGAAGCATTTGTACATTCTCAGCTCAACTCAGCAGCAACTCCCCGAGCTGCCTCTTTGAGAAATTGCTGTATTTCAACAGAAATTTGAAAGAGGACACACAAAATATTAAAAGGGCATTTTCTATATCTGGTAATGGAGGATATCAACACTAGCCTTCTTTTATGTGATGTTATCACTTACCCTGCAGTGGCCTCCCTATAAACAGGCTCCCTGGCAAATAAGCTAGGTCCAAAGGCAAGACGAAAAATTTATAGGCGTGAGTCACGCCTGACCTGACCCAGGACTGGTTATAGCCAACCAGGGAGAATGGTTTTACAGCTTTAAAAGGGATCCTCAGATTGTGGAACTTCACAAGGTTGAAAAATAACCCCAAACTCCATCACAGGCAGAAGGGCTCAAGTGCTGTACCTCCTATTAAGGGTAAGAAAAAACAGTAATAACCTGCATTTTGGCTCTGCATATGTAAGATGAAAGAAAAACCAGAATCTGAAAGATGAGTGAAAAAAAAGTGAGGATAGCCCTAGTCGATTTGGCTCAGTGGATAAGAGCGTCAGCCTGCGGACCAAAAGGTCCCAGGTTCCATCAAAGGGTTCCGATCAAGGGCATGTACCTGGGTTGCAGGTTCCTCCCTGGCCCGGGCCCTGGTTAGGCTCATGCAGGAGGCAACCAATTGATGTGTTTCTCTCACATCGATGTTTCTCTCTGTCTTTCCCTCTCTCTTCCACTCTCCCTAAAAATAAATAGAAAAATATCCTCCGGTGAAGGTTAAAAAAACAAAACAAACAAAAAAAGTGAGGATAAGGAAAGCATTCCAAGCAATAATGATAATAAGGAGAATAATACTCCAAGTCCCAGAAGCATAAAGGAACCCACTTAGTATGGTGGTAGGGTGGTCACAGGGCACAGTAGAGGTAAGAGAGGAGGTGACACCTAGTAATTAGAACCCAATGCTTCCCTCAAACATCACAAATGTACACAGAATTCCACCCCACCTCCCTCCACACACACTAGAATCTGACTTCCATGAGTACAGAAATTAATTTTTTGTCTTTCTTGCTCACAGATTTCAAACCTCAAGAATAGTGCCTACATAGTAGGCACTGACTAAATATTTGTTGAATGACTGAATAATCAAAGTTGTCACTCAGTACTTTGGTGTACCACCCGAAAGAAAAATAAGAGTAGGTGTTCACTAAGCAATGGCTAATGTTGTTATAATTAGTATTCATGTCTGGGCGTTAAACAGGAAATTCAGTAAACATTGGTAGTTAAATGTACTAAGTATCACAATTTGAAAGGTTTAAAAATTTCTTTTAATTAAGGTACAATTACATACAATAAAATAAATGTATCTTGTGTGTTAGTTTGATGCATTTTGATAAATGTTCAAGATAGAGAACACTGTCATAAATCTAGAAAGTTTCCTGGGCCCCTTCCTGTTAATGACCCTCCTCCACAAAAGCAACTATTTTTTTAAAATATATTTTTATTGATTTCAGAGAGGAAGGGAGAGGGAGAGATAGAAACGTCAATGATGAGAGAAAATCATTGATAGGCTGCCTTCTGCAACACACCACACTGGGGATCAAGCCTGTAACCTAGGCATGTGCCCTGACTGGGAATTGAACCGTGACCTCCTGGTTCAGAGGCTGATGTTCAACCACTGAACCACCCTGGCCAGGCAAAAGCAACCATTATTTTGCTATCTAATCCCATAGATGAGTTTTCTCTCTTCTTGACCTTCACAGAAGTGGAATCATACAGTATAATCTTCCGTGTCTGGCTTCTTTTGTTCAACATAATGTTTTTGAAATTCATCCACTCTGTTGTGGGAATTACTAGTTCATTCCTTATTAATGAGCAGCATTCCATTTTATGAATATACCATAATTTATTTATCCGTTTCCTTGCTGATGGACATCTGAGTTCTTTTTGATGTTTTGCCATTATGAATAAAGTTGCAACGAATATTCTTATACAAATATTACTTTTGGGTATATGTTTACATTTCTTTGCAGCAAATACCTAGGAGTGAAATGGCTGGATCAAAAGGTTTGTCTACATTTTACTTTGTAAGAAACTGCTAAATACTTTTCCACTGTCGTTGAAAGTTTACATTGCCCCCAGCAATATATAAGATATTCAGTAGCTCCCTATCCGTATCAACACTTGTAATTCTTCTTCATTTTAGCCATTCGGGGTGTGTTAAGTGCTATCTCACTGATGTCAAAGATGTTAAGCATGTTTTCATGCTTAAATCAATTTCCCACATTTAATCTTTTGTTCTTTTCATTATTGACTTAAGTTCTTTATATATTCTGGATATGAGTCCTTTGTTTAATATCGAAATATATAAAACTCTAATATGCAAATAGACCGAATGGTGGAACAATTGAACAACTGAACAACCAGTCACTGTGATGTGCGCTGACCACCAGGGGGCACACGTGGAACATGGCGGGCATCAGCAGCAGGCGGCAGAGCACGGAACATGGCGAGCATTGGCTGTGGCAAGATGGTGGAGCAGGTGAGCAGGGGCACCAAACCAAGGCAGGGCTCTGGTTTCTATCATCGGGGCGAGCCTCTGGTGGTTACTGAAAATTCTTTGCTCCTATGCACTGCGGTCCCGCTAGGCGCTTTCACCTGTTGCTGGTGCTGGCCCTGCTCACACCCATTGTCAGCACTGGGGCCACCACTCGCACCCACTGCCGATGCCTGGCGCTGGCCCTGATCGCTCGGTGCTGTCAGAAGGTGTGAGTGGCGGCTGCTGGCCCTGATTGCCCCTGAGGGTTTCTCCACCTCCCCCTGATCCTGAGGGGTGATCGGGGCGGCAGCCGCTGCTCATACCCACTGCAGGCGTCAGCCCCAATAGCTCTGCGCCGGCAGCAGGTGCAAGCAGGGCTGGTGCCATCAGCACGTGGGAGCGGCAATGACAGGAGCAGGGCTGCCAGCAGACAGGGGATAGTAGCTGTAGCGGGAGGGGCGGGTGGGGGTGCAGAGGATGGGCCGAGACCCGCCCCTGTGCCCACAGCAGTCTCGCAGCCCACAGTTCCTTTCAAGGTGCATGAATTCATGCACTGGACCCCTAGTATATTATCAAATATATATCTTATATAATAAAAGCCTAATATGCAAATTGTCACCTGGACCAGGAGTTCGACCAGGGGAATGTGCCGAGACCCGCCCCTGTGCCCACAGCAGTCTCGCAGCCCACAGTTCCTTTCAAGGTGCATGAATTCATGCACTGGGCCCCTAGTATATTATCAAATATATATCTTATATAATAAAAGCCTAATATGCAAATTGTCCCCTCAACCAGGAGTTCAACTGGGAGTTTGACTGCTCACTACGATGTGCACTGACTACTAGGGAGCGGTGCGGAACACAGCAGGCGATGGCGACACAGCGCTGGCAGTGGGCTGCAGTGGAGGTGCTGCCAGCTCCAATGGGCCCCAACAAGAGCAGGACTGCAGTGGGATGGTGGAGCAGGTGAGGGGGTGGCACCATGCCAAGGTAGGTGCGAGTGAGGTCCAATCGCTCCACTGATCGCCCCACAGATGGAGACCAGCAGCAGCGGCGGGGGGTGGGGCTGCTTCCCAGCTACCAGGCACTAAGTGAGCCAAGCAGGGGGCCTGATGACTCAGGTGGAGGGGGATGGGTAGGGGTCCTGGGGCCCAGAGCCCAGAGGTCAGCTGGGACCTGTCCTTATACTCCAGATGCTCACACTTCAATTGCCAGCCAGGCCTAGGGACACGCACCGGGCCCCTAGTGTGTGTATGTGTGTGTGTGTTCAATGATTCAATGTCTGTGATGATATATATATATTCCCCAGTTTGCGGCTTACTTTTTTCATTTTTAACATGAAAGTTTTAAATTTTGACGGAGGCCAATTTATTACTTTTACTGTATGTATATTGCCTTTTGCATTCTGCTTTCTCAGATTACAAAAATATCCTCACATATTTTCTTCTACAAACTTTATACTTTTAGCTCTTACATTTCAGTTTGAAATTTATTTCAACTTATTTTTTATGTATTGTGTGAGGTCAAGGTTTATTATTTTTTTCATTATGGATATCCTGTTGATCTAGTACCATTTATTAAAAAGACTTTCCTATCCCCCACTGTCATAATTATTCACCAAACAATTTGAATGTATATTTGTAGAACTGTTTTCATTATTTCATCGTTAGACAATATGTTAGTTATATGGTTTTCATAGATAACCTTTATCAGATCGAGAGATCTACCTTCTTTATTGTGAATGGACATTGAATTTTGCCTAATGCTTTTGCTGCATCTATTGAGATGACCATATAAGTTTCTGCTTTACCAAGCTTGCATTCTTTTTGTTTGTTTGTTTGTTTGTTTTTTAAATTAAATCTTTATTGTTCAGATTATTACATTTGTTCTTCTTTTTTCCCCCCATAACTCCCTTCCTCCCAGTTCCCGCCCCACCCTCCGCCCTCACTCCCCACCCACTGTCCTCATCCACAGGTGCACGATTTTTGTCCAGTCTCTTCCCGCATCTCCCACACCCCCTTCCCCCCCCAAGAATA
>NW_006300047.1:3141803-3152164 GCF_000327345.1 Myotis davidii | reverse complement strand
AGTTGTAGAATTTCCACTCAGCCAGCCTTCCTGTGGTTCTGGATGATGTCCGTTCCGTCTTTTAGGTGTAATTTGAATTGGTTGTTCGAGGCAGCAATCTCCGGCGTTAACCTATGTCGCCATCTTGGTTTTCTTCACCAAGCTTGCATTCTTAAGGTAAATTTCACTTATCCACAATAAGTATCCTTTTTAATATATTGCTGCATTATGACTACTAATATGTTGAAAAACTGTGTAGTTTGGTGTTACTCCTTTTTAAAATCTTAGTAGAATTCACAGTGAAGCCATCTAGGCCAGGGTTTGTTTGTTTTTCTTGTTGTTTAAATGGGCTGGTCTTTAGTTATGAATTAAATTTCTTAGCAAATTTAGAGCTATTCAGATTGTCCATTTCTTTTTGTGTCTATATTGGAAAATTATGGGTTTTTCAAGTAATTTGCCCATTTATCTACATTGACATATTTGTTGGCATAACATTTTCATAATTTTAATGTTGCCTGGCCAGTGTTGCTCAGTGGTTGACCATTGACCTATGAACAAGGATGTCAGGGTTCAATTCCCAGTAAGTGCACATGCCCAGGTTGCAGGCTCAATCCCAATAGGGGGTGTGCAGGAGGCAGCCAATCAATGATTCTTTCTCATCATTGGTGTTTCTCTCTCTCTCTCTCTCTCTCTCTCCCTCCCCCCTTTCTCTCTCTGAAATAAATATAAATATATTTTTTAAAAAGTAAAAATAATTTTAATGTCTGTGGGATATGTAATGTCTGTGATGATATCCCCTCTTGCATTTTTAGTATTGGTTTTTAGTACTTATGTTTTCCCTTTTTTGTATGATCATTCTTGCTAGGAATTATGAATTTTCTTAATCTTTTCAAAGAACTCACTTTTGGCTTTGTTAGATTATGTCTCCATATTGTGCTCTACTTTGTCAATTTTTACTCTTATGTTTATTATTTCCTTCCTTCTACTTCATTAGTGTTTACTCTTGTTTTTCTAGCTTCTTAATGAAGAAGCTTAAATCACTGACTTTTCATTTTCCTTTTTTTATTATAAACATTTAAAGCTATGAATTTCTCTCTTAGCACAACAACTTTATTGTTCAAATTTTGATATGTTGTATTTTCATTGTCATTCCATCAAAAATACTTTCTAATGTCTTTTTGAATTCTTCTTTGATGCGTAGATTATTTAGAAGAGTGTTCCCTAATTTCCAAACATCTATTGATTTTCTAGATATATTTTTGTTAATAATTTTTATTTTAATGCTGTGGTGGTCAAAAAAATGCATTCTGGATTATTTCAATCTTTTAAAATATATTTAAACTTGTCTTATGTAGGATTGGTCTAGTTGGTGAATTTTCCAAGTACACTAGCTGGAATGTGTGTTTTGTAGCTGCCCTATGTAGTAGTCAAAGTCTTCCAAAGTTTCATCATTCCCTTCTGGGAATCTGTCCTTAACCCCTACCCCACCCCGCCAAAGTCAATGCTATGGTTGTACAGTATTTTCTTCTGACCTTGTTAACTATAGCATGGTACCCACACTACACCCGGTATTGTCCTGGTCCCCTAGAGTCTCTCAGGTCTCCATCTGATGAGCAAATTGGAGATAAAGCTGCTGAAGTAATTTGGGGTCATGCATTGCTTGTCAAAAAAGACAACAATGTAGCCTTCCTTTTCAGTCTCTTTTATTTCATTCTTCGTATGATATTGTGGTGACTAATTTGAGAGTTCAATTAGGGGGAAAGAGAGAGTGCAACCGGGACAGATATTGTCATTGCATGACATCAACCGAAAATCCCTGCGAAGTCCCCCGCCTCTGGCTCAGGACGTGGTTTAGACGGTATGTGAGATGGTTGTTTCTCTGCACGGTGATTTTTTTATAGTTAATATATATGTACTAGAAAATGTGCTTTACAAACAATATAACCTTCCTTTTCAACCTATGCTTTATAGACGCGGCACACTTAAATTTTGGAAATTAGTTGATTTAAAATAAAAGACTAAGTAAATGAAAATATAAGGGTTTCGTCCAGATGCTTCAATGTGTCAACATGAAACACAATTATAAGGTTTAGGCAAACTGGTGTGATCACTGCTATAGAGTTAACATCTGCTACTGCAATGATGTGAACAAAATCTCGCCGCCTTGAAACTATCCTAAGTCCTTCAAGGACCCTTCCTCCTGAGGGCTGAGACCCCGCAGAGAGAGCAGCACACAATTAACAGTGTAGCCGGAGGAAGCAAACATTGCATCTTACAATATTTGGCTGCCTTGTTCCAAACGCAGTTGCTTGGGATGGGATCTGGAGCAGCTCAACGGGAAGCGACTTGGGAAAAGAAGTAATTCAAGCCCTTGGTTTCCCAGGCTCTCTTCCCTCCCCCGCGTTCAGCACACAGAACACTCACCTTTTCCCACTCTCGGTCCTTGTTCAGCACAATCACCACCAGCCTGGGGTGCACCTGGTAGCCCTCCTCAGTGAAGGACAGGTCTTTGCCATCCCATGTCACATTGACCATAAATCTAGAAAGAGGAAGAGAGAAAGAATGTTTGTAAGGGAAGAAGAAGACAGGTGTGAAACCAATGAGTGGATGCCACCATCAAGGTAACAGTGAAAAAGCGCACACTCACGACGCCATCCCCATCTCAAGCAGCCTCCATGTGTGGAAGGATTAGTATGCATGCCGGCACTGCCCCGACCAGGTGCTTTTCCACGAACCTATACTCATTCTCAGAATGCCCACTCCTGTACAGGCTTTAGTGACTGACTGTAATTAGCACATGAATGGAGTCTTTCTGTCCTGCCAGATCCATATACCTTGTTCAAATGACCTTAAAAAAGGATCCGAAAGCATGTTCTATCGTGTTTTAACAAGCTTCCCTAAAGGAAACTCATAAACCACATGACCCACAACTTCAAAGACATAATTTCCCCTCCATTCATTATTCATTCAACTAATAGTTATTAAACATTTGCTACGTGCCAGGATAGCACATAGCTAATTGGCTGGGAATAAATAAGGAAACAGACATGATCACTCTCCTCATGAAGCTGATAGTCTAAGGCTGTGGTCGGCAAACTGCGGCTCGCGAGCCACATGCAGCTCTTTGGCCCCTTGAGTGTGGCTCTTCCTGAGCCTTAGGAGTACCCTAATTAAGTTAATAACAATGTACCTACCTATATAGTTTAAATTTTAAAAATTTGGCTCTCAAAAGAAATTTCAATCGTTGTACTGTTGATATTTGGCTCTGTTGACTAATGAGTTTGCCAACCACTGGTCTAAGGGAAAGTATAGGCATTAATTGAGTAATTACAGATCTATGTCAGTGTTACAATGGCAAGATGGGCATGCTAGGTGAAAGGGAAACAAGTCCATCAGATAAGACTTCTGTAAGGAAGAGCAGCTGGCCCTGAAGGATGAGTCAGCATTAACTGGAAAAGATGTAAGCATGTTCCAGGCAAAGGGAACATCATGTGCAAGAGCCCTGTGGTAGTGCATACGAAGGATTGAATGTAAACCTGTGAGGATGAAGCTGAGAGAGACAGGAAAATGCAGGATGTGGGGCGACTGAGATGATGCAAACAATGCAAAGCTTTTCAGGCCTTGTTAAGGCGTTCCATCTGGTCTTAAAATAATGGAAGACAATGAAAGTTTTAATAGGAAGGTGATATAATCGGACTTTGCTTGTATAACATGACTCGAAGGCTGTGTACAGAGTGGATTTCAAGGGACCAGAGTGCATGGAGAGGGCTTGGTTACTGTGTACTTAGTAGCCACGTTAGATTTGATGTTGGCTTTGGTCCTGTTGTGGCCCTGAAGAAAGAGAAGGGAGAGTAGGAGCAGCAACCAATAGGACCAAGTGGAGGTAGTTGGTAATGGATTAGATGTGAGGGCAAAGGAAATGGGTTATTAAGGACAACGCCTCAGTATCTTTCTTATATAATATCTCTGCAGTCAGCTTTTGGCATAGGTATTTTCATTGCAGGTGGCATCTGTCTGTCTTACAACACTCTTATCGCCACCACACCTCAAAGCCACCTCGCCTGCAGTAAGGGTGACGCAGGTGGGGAGGCAAGGCAGGGCTCCTCTCCCAGCCTTTGGGTTGGGAGTCCCCAAAGGTTCACATTTTCTTGCAACTTGAGAAAAAATGTGATGTTGGCAAAGACTTCCACAAAAACACACCACTAAGCAGACACTCAATGAATAAAGTATGTTGGATTGAAGCATTCAAAGACTTCCCAGACAGGCACAGTATCTCAAAGTCATAGCATTCTCTTGGTCTATATTCTTTTGACACTAAAAGTAGATAAAGTCGTAAAATATTAAAGAGGAATACTAGACTACAGAAAAATTCCACAAAGACGGATCGACCTAACTGTCTGCCCTAGGCCGTCTGCGGAAGATCTGGCTGTGTTGTGTGTGGCGAGGGTGGTGGGGGGAGAGAGAATCAGTTCTCCAATGGCAAGATGAAGAAACTGGGCAAAGTCAAAGAACAAGGACTGTGTATCCATTCAATGCGCTAGAAGGGTCATGGGGGCGGGGGGCGTGCGGGGTGTAGGAGGTCAGGAAAAAAGGGTGAACATCTGTAATACTTTCAACAATAAGGACAAATTTCAAATAAATAAAAAGGAAAAATCATGTTTTTAAAGATAAGTTAATGGCATGGAAAAATGCGCAGTATTTAACGTTAATCAAGCAGAAAAGAGGATAAAGATAGGGCTTGTCTGTGCATGGAAATTTTATAGGTACTTTTTATTTTCTTTTGTGTATCTTTGTAGTCTCCAAAGTTATGCAAACACTTTCCATTTTTAACAAAAATACTGGTTTTAGCATAAAGCACTGCTATTTTAGAAGCAGCAGCAGAGTAATCACTTTTATTTGGTACATTTGCGGCATCTCAGATCATTTTCTAGTAAGAACATTTATTGATTCAACAACTATTTACTGAATGTCTACTATGTGTCAGGCCTTATGGTGAGTCCTATAGATAAGAAATAAAAAACACAGTGCCTACATTCTTATAATTCAGTGACACAAATACATAAACAATAATCGCACTAGAATGTCGCTTGTGTACTGATGGACAGTAAGTGTGAGAAGTTGTGAGAACATGGAGAATGACCCCTAACTCAACCTCAGGGATTTAGGGACAGATTCTTGGGGAATCCATGAGGCGTGAAGGGATTGAGGAAAGTCAGGATAAAAGAATTCTGAGCAGGGGAATAATCTTAAGTAAAGAAAAATCAACACAGGGAGTGACATATGCGAGAGGAAGTAGAAACTAGCTTAGGAAGACTGACAGGCCATGGGATTTGTCTGGAGAGAATCTCTGAAACCAGATCATAAGGGACCTTGGATGACACCCTGAGGGTTTGGATTTTGTTCAGAAGGCTGTGGGGATTCATGAAAGGTTTTAAGGGGAGGTATGATGCACTCAGATGTGTTGCCAATAGAAGCAGAAGTGAAAATGCTTCTTTGCATTTAAAGACAACTTCAACATTTTTGTTTACGGTTAAAAAAAACATTCATTATCTCGATAATCAGAGCTGGGGTTTTGTTGTTGTCGTCGTTTTATCCTTTGCTGCTTCCTGGCTGTATTTGATGAACTGAATGGATGCGGTCCAGGCAGCACATTTAAGGAGTGTTCCACTTCACACTCTCTTACTGAGACCCTTGAGAAGACAATTTGCATGGATTGGGAATTTGGTCAAGTTCCTCATTATCAGCCAGCTTTCAAAGTACTAACTGGGGTCTAAATTAAGCTATTTCCAAGTTAACTATTTTGGTTTTGTCCCCCATGGTTATTTTTGGCTCTATCACATTTTCTGGCACACCAATGAGCGGAATGAATGTTTGGTGGTAGAGTGTGTTGATAGATATTCACCAGAAGTGCCATCCATCCATCCACCCATCCATGACCATCAATCCCTCAATACATTCATCCACCCATCTAACAGACATTTTGAATACCTACTATTTATCACACCCCATTTCCAAAAACCATGCTAAGAAAATAGTACAAAAATAAGCAAATATACAGAGTGTCCCAAAAACATGTATACACACTTTAACAGCTGATAGCTCAATTAATGTTTCTTTCTTTTCAGCCAGACTAAGCTTTGAACAAAGGAAATCCTAAATAATAAAAGCCTAATATGCTAAGAGTCTGGTCATCCATTCAGCCAATCAAAGCGTAATAAGCTAATGATATGCTAAGGCTGCTCAACCACTGGCTATGACATGCACTGACCACCAGGGGGCAGACGTTCCAAACAGTAGGTTAGCTTGCTGCTGTTGGGAGCGAAATGGGCAGGAGTCCTCCCAGGAGCCGGCTCCTCCCCCTGGAGAGACCCCACTATTGCACGAATTCGTGCACCAGGCCTCTAGTTCATCATAAAATGCTACTGGAAGTTTGAAACTCAATTGAAGTAAAAACACTGCCTTTATAATTATTCAAAGCTGATAACTCACTTAATTTCATTCCTTTTAAGGTTCAACTGATTTGAAATAATGGGTGAAGCCAGACGAAGCTTTGAACAAAGGAAATTTATCCACTAGACTTTTTTATGGGGATACATAAAGTTTACATTATAAAACTGGAAGCAGTTGACAAATTAAGGGCACACAAATACCAAATGCAATGATTCTTGACATTTGTGATTCCATTGCTTTGTGTTATCAGCAGTGCCTGGACCAGAATGGCCATGGTTTTGAAAACTGGTGTTGACAAAAAATAAATTATTCATTTCTGTAGATTCTTTTAAGTTTTGAAAATGAACTGTATGTTAATAAACACTAACTTTATAATCATTCAAAGTGTGTACACACTTTTAGGAACACCCTATATATCTGGAACAAATAACTGCAATAAAGAATAGTAAGTGCAGTCCGTGTGGCTCAGTTGGTTGGAGCATAATCCTATGCACCAAAAGGTGGTGGGCTCAATTCCTGGTCAGGCAGGGCACATACCTAGATTTTGGGTTGGTTGGACCATGTGCAGAAAGCAACTGATTGATGTCTCTCTCTTACCTCTCTCTCTCTCTCTTTTCTCTCTCTCTCTCTCTCTCACACACACACACACACACTTTCTCTCTCTCTCCTTCTTCTGTCTAAAATCAATTTTTAAAAGAGCAGTAAGTATAAAATTAGAGATATGTACTAAGTAGGCTGGAGAAGAGCATAAGGAATAGATGGCCGATTCTATTGTGGAGGCCGGGCTGAAAGGAGGAAACAGAGAGGCAGATGTTTGGGCTGTGTTGGGAAGAAGAGCAAGGGCTGGCCAGGTGAATGGCAAGGGGAGGGAAAGGAGATGCACTGCATGGAGAAAACTGCCAAGTCAAAGGCATAGAACCAGGAAACAAGACAGAACTCTTCGTGGAATTTCAGCATAAATATTTAGACAACGACCACCAGTGTCCTTTCAAAGGCCACAGAACCATGGAACAGGATAAAACTCTGTTCATGGGATTTCAACATCAAGACTCAGAGGAAGACCACCAGTGTCCTTTACCTGGGCTAGAGAAAATCTGTTACCAAGCCACTTTGTAGCTGTTCCCAAACTCATAGTTAGGCCTACTAATTCATTGAATTTTATTTTTATTTTTATTGAATCCAATGAGCTCCAAGCCAGGTGTTGCTTATCCAACATTTTGAGATAGAGTTCAGGTTGGATCTACCTAATGCCCTATCTTTGGGTGAAACTGAAAAACTTTTTGATTATCAAGAGGTTTGGAAATACTCCATATGTTATCTGTTTGGAAAAGGCAGACCAGAGAACAAATGTTTCTGGTCTGACCTAGACATGTGTCTTGGAGAGAGTCATTCACAGGGCTATGTTGTATGAACTAAAGGTCACAGTCACTACTTTTTTTTTTTTAAATATATTTTACTGACCCTCTACAGAGAGGAAGGGAGAGAGATTGAGAGTCAGAAACATCGATGAGAGAGAAACACCGATCAGCTGCCTCCTGCACATCCCCCACTGGGGATGTGCCCGCAACCCAGGCACATGCCCTTGACCGGAATCGACCCCAAGACCCCTCAATCCGCAGGTCAACGCTCTATCCACTGAGCCAAACCGGTTTTGGCCAGTCACTACTTTTATCAAGGAGCCAGCATGTGCTATTGAGTATTCAGGTACCAAGTTGAATTTACTTAAACCCCTTCTTCTTTAATTCCCCATCACTGCTTCCTCCACTCATTCCCTATTCTCCCACTTATAGTGCAATTAGATGGAATTAGCAGGATGATTATTTAGATGCAATCACTCTTCTTCAGATTTTATGGGAAGGATTATTCAGTGGTTCTCAACCTTGGCTGCACATCAGAATCACCTGGGAATCCTTTTAAAATCCTGATTTCTGGGCCTCATCCTCTGGAAATTCTGTTTCTTTGTTATGGGGTGGGGCCACAACATTAGTAACAGAAAACAGAATTTCCGGAGGATGCGGCCCAGAAATCAGGATTTTAAAAGGATTCCCAGGTGATTCTGATGTGCAGCCAAGGTTGAGAACCACTGGATTATATGGAAAGTCTCATGCTTCAGATTTTCCTCTGTTCCTTTAAAATTCAATATTCTGGATCAATGAGTCCATATACTCAGTGTTAATATTGTCTTCTTCCTTCTCTTTCTTTTTTATTAGGATCTTCAGTCCCTTGGGAGGAAAAAAACAACAACTCTAACACAGATTTTTGCTGAATGGTAATTTCATTATAAAGTTGGCAGGGAGCAAGTACCTATTACCTTCAATTCCCCATCCAATTTCTAGGAAGGACAATCCATATTTCCTTGGGCTCTCTTCCCATTTAAACTTGTTCCAGAGCAAAATTCTTTACTAGGGAAATATCATTGCACACCCCATTGCTTAGTTCCCATTAACACCTGCTGGGCACTTGTATTAAACAATAAAGTTTTATCACTGGTTTGTTTACTTCTCAAAAATTGATAATAAATATTTAGTGACCAGATAAAATATGAGAAATTCTGGCTGCTGCTAAGCTTCAAATTACACTTTTAAAATTTCTATCAGGAGCAATAAATACATGAAAGAAAGCTGGGAAAATGTAAAAGGGGGGCTCTGATGGTTTGCAGAGGTCCGCTTCTATGTCATCATCACCCATTGATGGTAAAGTGTCAAGTTGTGTTTTATTGTTAGTGATATACCCAACACTAAACCAAAAAGTGTGCAAACCTATAGGTTCGGGCAAAGTAGGTTTACAGTTGTTCGTATGGAAAATAAGATAATAACTAATAATACAAGAATAAACTGTGTGTCCTGCATACCTACTTTTGCCCACCCTGTATATGACTTACATACAAGTTTCCTTTGGTGTCTAGTCTTAGGGATATGAAGCTAAAGTCTAAGTGAAGGAAACATTACTTGCTTGCAATTCATACCCTGTGATAGTGATGGCGAACCTTTTGAGCTCGGCGTGTCAGCATTTGGAAAAACCCTAACTTAACTCTGGCGCTGTGTCACATATAGAAATTTTTTGATATTTGCAATCATAGTAAAACAAAGATTCATGTTTTTTATATTTATTTTATATATTTAAATGCCATTTAACAAAGAAAAATCAACCAAAAAAATGAGTTCGCATGTCAGAGGTGACATCACTGCCCTATGATGTTGTGTGCGGGGATCAGAAAAAACACTGAGAAACAGGTAGGCGATTTTTCCAGTATAATTATGACCACCAAAAATTGGGCCAGAATGTCATGTTCTGTCTAGAACTGCACTGTCTAATTTGGTAGCCACCAACTACTGAGCACTTGAAAACATTGTTAGTCTGAATAGAGATGTGCCATAAGGGCACGATACACACAAGACTTGGAAGACTTTGTATTAAAAAATTGTGTAAAAGAGTTTTTGAGTAATTTGATATTGATTTCATGTCAAATAGTTTAGACCTATTGGGTATAATAAAATCTATTACTAAAATTGCCTTTTACTTGTTTAAAGTGCTGCCAAAAAATTTAAGATGACTTTTGGCTCTTGGGAACTGTCTATTGGACAGCTGCTCTAGACTGGCTTTGGTGAGTGTGGTTTTTATGAAACCAATAGACAGTGTGCATCATGAAGGCAGCGACTACATCTGCCCTGTTTAGTGCCGTAGAGTGTCTGGCACGTAGCTGCTGCTAAATGAGCATACTCAGGATGGATGAAAGAACGAACTGCTATTTCTACATCGTGGATGACAAGCCGGCTCCACCACTGCCTAGTTCAGTGGTTCTCAACCTTCTGGCCCTTTAAATACAGTTCCTCATGTTGTGACCCAACCATAAAATTATTTTTGTTGCTACTTCGTAACTGTAATGTTGCTACTGTTATGAATCATAATGTAAATATCTGATATGCAGGATG
>NW_006300047.1:3128232-3141776 GCF_000327345.1 Myotis davidii | reverse complement strand
CTTTTCCTTCTTTGTAAAAACAGATCAGGTTAAACCATATGAACTAGCCATGACATTTCATGTGGTTTAATATAACACATACCTACCTCCCAGGTTTGGAGTGGGATTAGCGATAGTACAAGTAAAATGCTCAGCACACTGCCTAGTACGCAGCTGTTGCCTAATAAATAGCAGCTAACATTTAAATTTTCAGTGCATTTTTTTTACTGTTTTTTTACCTTGCCATGTTTTTGAACACTCCACCCCAAATGCAAGCTGATCTTTCTAAAACCACGCTTACCACTGCCACTCAGTACACTCATGTCCAGGGTCCCTCTGTCCTTCCATCAATAGCCAACTGCATGTGGGCCCCATCAGCTCCTTCAGCTTTACTTAAAGTGTCTCACTCCTCCAGATTTCTGTTTTCTCTCTTTTTCCTTACAGTGGTAAGTCTCCTTTAACTTCCAAAATCTGATTATTTGGAATGTTCTCTAGACATATTTATTATTCGCCATTTCCCTCCAGACTTTAATTCTCTTACTGTTTCATAAATGCCACCATAACCCATTTAGTGTTTCTCAATTTTGGGTTAATTTTCCATCTGCTTTGCCATTTGCCACATTCCCCGGGGCCTTTTCCCAAATCACACTATCCCTTAAATACCTCTTTGAAGTGCTTTGGGTGTCACCATTTTTCTTTTGTCATTTAATTTACATGTGTGTTTTTTTGCTTTGTTTTGTTTTTGTGTTTTTTTCCAAAAAAGTCATTGGTTTCTTAACCTCTTTTAAGTTTTCAAGAGACTATCATTTTTTCCCATGGTTTTGCTCTTCCCAGTTTTTTTTTGTAGGTTTGAAATCCCCTCGCCTTTGCTGTCTCACTTAGCACCCTTGCATCTGCATTCCCTTATGGACATGAACCCTCCTCCCCTCTCTTTAGAACAGAGTCATGGAGCTATCACCCTTCAGTTCCCAACTCCTGCACTGCCCCTTCCCTGGACACACCCTTGCACATTTTCAGCAAGTTTCTGAATGAATGCACTTTCTTTTTTGCCCAGGGCTCAGTTTCTTATACTCCTTGTTTGTTTCCCATTTCTTCTGAACAATTATTGAAGGCATGACCACAGAGCTGAGACTTAAATGTCAGGATAGAAATGTAATAACTTGAACACACAGACCTGCATTTTCTAGCCCAGCGTCATCCAAAACAGACCCAGGAACGACATCATAAAGAAAAAGAAGGAACTGGGCTTAAAAAAAGAGGGGAGTATTTATTCTTTCAACTCCAACCTTACTGTGGCCAAGGAAAACAAAATAATGTTAATTGTCCTGGCTGAGCAATACTGAATTTTTAAAAAATAATTAGAACAGGAGATGGTACGATCCATAAGGCAGGGATCCTTGTTTGATCGCTGCGATTCTAAAACACCTGAGAGAATGTGTATCTTGCAAGAAGCTCTGAAAGGTATTTGTTGACTAAATGAGTGAGCAGACAGAAGCCTCCAGGAAATTGCTCATCCAATGCTTATTTCCTGTGCAGCAACTTCAGACAGGCAATTCTGCAAGATGTTGGCTTTGGAATCTGAGAGCCTGGGTTAGACTTCAGCTCTGTGGCTTTCAATCTCAGACAAGTATAAGTTCACAGAGCATCCGTTTCCTCTTCTGTAAAAGTGAGGTTTATAATAGCCACATCACTGTGTAATTATAGGGATAAATTAGATGGCATTTAATGAGAAGGTATGTAATGTGGCCGGCAAAATGTTTGTCACATAACAAATGATGGTAGCAGTTGCCATGGTTTTACATAATTATCTTTTCTCCTCCTAAAATTTGAGATTAAAGACTTTCTTTTAGATGTTGGAGGGTTGTTGTGGCTGCTGATTCCAGTCCCCCAAGGGAGACAATGAGCCCCCTAGGCCGCCGCCCCAAGGAAAGAGGAGGAACTAATCTGATAGCTCAGAGCAGAGCCCTCAGCACCCCCAGACCAGGCTATGGCACAAGGGTGGTGGCTCGGTGCCAGCCTGCCCTACACCTCTCCTGGTTTCTCGCCTCTATTTGGTGAGCACACTTCAGACAAAGGTGACTTTTGGGGACATGTTCCACATGCTGTCTTTTGTAATACAACGTCTAAGTCTGAAACTTGTAAGTTAGGACAAAGCTTACTCTGTAAATATGACCCTTTTCCCTCCCAGACCCTCCCCCGGCAGACAGCACACCTGAACCATGTGGCCAAAGGTTTACATGGGGAGCAGGACATATAGAGGAGGGTCTAAGATGCATGTCCTAATTCTACCTCATCAGGAGTTATTGGAAGCCTGAGTGCCCATTACTAAAGTGGTCCTCAGAACCTCACTCTCCTCTCGTTCCTTATGTGTGTGGTTCTTTCGGGAACCTGGTTGGGGATCTGGACAATCTTGAAGTTCTGGATAGTATTTTGTAATGCTCTCAAAATAGCTCCAAATATATCACCATTCACTTCTAACACCTGCCTCCTCTAATCATTTGGAACTGAGATCAATGGAACCATCCTTGTAATGAGCATCTATTCCAAGAGAGCCAGAAAAATGAGGTAATGTGAAAAGCGGTTTCTGTGAGCTCACCTGCGTCTTTGCTCCCACATTAATTGGGATCGCAAACAGGCAGTTGTGCATAAATGTTGCCACCCTTCCCCCAATAGTTTATAGAATGAGAAGATACGGGTCAATTCAAGGTGCGATTTTATCCAAGCATTTCTGGGCATCCCACCCTGGAATATAGGCTCCATGCGAACAGGGCAATTATCTATTTTGTTCTCGGCTGTATCAACATTCCAGAACATGGAACAGTGCCTGGTGAAGAGACGTTCAATGCTTGTTCACTGAAGGGATAAAAAGTCTCCGTTCTTTGTCATGTTCTCTTGCCCTCTGCAATGAGTCCTACTTTATCTCTCCATCCAGTGCGTGTCAGTCTGTGTTCCGTGGATCACTGAGGATCTGATGAGGTAACTCAAAGACAGAGGAGATGTTGGGGTGAAGGCACTAGGCTTCTAGGATTTCCACCTCTGCTTGAATCTTTAATATATTGGACTTCCTTTAAGTTACTATTTGGGAAAAAATCTACTGCTTGTATCAGTTATTTAAACAAATAAGCCAGGAAACAATTAAGAAACTTGCCCCCATGCTGATGCACAGGAGGGATTCTGGTCTTCAAATAAGGAGATCTAGGATTTTGTCCCACCTCCCTGTATATGTGACTAATAGCAACTTCTTAAAGAAAAGGACTAAAATGTATTTGGCACCTAATGCGTGCTAAGTGTTGTACCAGATATTTTCCATATGTTCATGAACTTTTTCACCCTAAGTGTGGACTAAGTGTGGACTTTCCCATTTTACAGAGAAAGAACAAAGGCTCGGAGGGTTTTAGGTTGTTGCCAAAAGCTACAGAGGGTGTCAGACACTTGTTTGTCCATCAATATCCTCTCTCTCCTCTTCTGCCTTAGGAATAGAAACCCCCATATTTAGCTGGCACATAGCCTTTTATCATAAACTTTACATTTCCCAGCCTTCCTTGGAGCGAGGCATGACCATGTGACTATGTTCTGTCCAATAGAAGAGAGAAGATAGGACATGTGTAACTTATAGGAAGTATCTCATGGGGAGGGAATGGGCCCTTCTCTGCTCCTTCCTCCTTCCTGCTGGCTGCGAGGCACAGATGTGAGTGCTAGAGCCTGAACCGCCATCTCGGTCACTGTTAGGCAAAGCCACAAACTGAGGTGGCAGAGTCACAAGGCAGAAGCAGCAGGTGTCCCTGACACCATGGAGCACCACACAAGCACTGGGCCACCTTTGAACTTCTTTTGCAGGAAAGAGAACTCAATGCCTATCTTGTTTAAGCCACTTTTATGTTTGGGGTTTTGTGTCACTTAAAAACATTAATCCTTGCTGGATTAAGAGGTCGATTGACTATCTGAACCAAAATGGATTCAAAGACTTTGAATTAAGCTGTGCCAGCTATTTGGCTTCTCTGCACCTCAGTTAACCTTCTCTGAAAATTATGGGCACGGCACTACATATTCTTTGCTTCCTTCCAGCTCTGCAATATTTGATCCTGTCTCCTGTTCTCCCTCCCAATATATAACCCTATATTTGGTCCTACCCCCGTCTCCTGGTATATGCTGTTCCTCTCACCGAGAATGCCTTCCCTCCTCATTATGTTCAATCTAAACCCAATCCTCTTTTCTTTTTTCTTTTTTCTTTTTTTTTTGGCAAGTCTAATTTCAGGCTCCATTTCTGCCACATGGCGTTTCCTGATAATCTTACCTTTTAATCCATACCTCATGTTATAGCCCTTAGCAATACGTCATCCCTTACTGTTCTTCTAAGGATTTCCCATCCACACATTTGGTCTCACCAGAAGCAAAGATCGGATCTTGGCTTTAGTTGTTCATATTTCTCTAACACCATGCTGTCGGGCACAGCATGCTCAACATTTATTGACTCAATTCGAAATGAAGTTCATTAATCTTCATCTCAGGACTACGTTTTGCCCACTTAACACCAAACACAGGACTGAGTGGGGTTGATAAGCCAGGGTACGTGTCTTTGTTTCCATTATGTTCTGTAGATATAAAACCTTTCCATCCTCATCATCAGGGGTAGGGAATGAAGGCCCCAGAAATCATTTGTCTGGCCCTGCCAAGGCATTAGGAGTGAGTTAATTAAATGTTTGACCAAATAAGGCAGGCTAAGTTTTAAGTTGATAATTCTGTATGGCTGGCAAATGATGTTGTAACTATCCAAATGGCACTTGCAGAAAAAAGGATCCCCACCTCTGCTCTACAACATGTTAATGACCACCCCTCATGATCATTTCAAAGCCTGCCCACCAAGCCTTACCCAATTCCTCCAAATCAGATATGTTCTCTCCCAATTCTCAGCCTCTACCCCGTATGTGGTATGTTCCTCTCTTAGAATACACCTTCATTGTTCATGTATAGTCCCATCCAGTTGGAGAGAATTTTTAAAAGCACCTTTTTTTGAAGACCTTTGTGGTGGTGAATTTTATGTGATTGGGCTAAGGTCATGGTTGGCAAATTGCGGCTCTCGAGCCACATGCGGCTCTTTGGCTCTTTGAATGTAGCCCTTCCTAAGCCTTAAGAGTACCCTAATTAAGTTAATAACAATGTACCTACCTATATAGTTTAAGTTTTAAAAATTTGACTCTCAAAAGAAATTTCAATCGTTGTACTGTTGATATTTGGCTCTGTTGACTAATGAGTTTGCCGACCACTGGCGTTAAGGGATGCCTGGATAGCTTGTAAAATGTTATTTTTAGGTGTGTCAGTGAGAGTGTCTGGAAGACATTAGTGTTTGAATTGGTAGAGTGAGTAAAGAAGATAACTCACCCTGGTCAGGTAGGTCAGTTGGCAGGGGCATCATCCCATAACCAAAAGGTGCGGGTTAGATTCCTGGTCAGGGCATATACCTAGTTGTGGGTTGATTCCCTATCAGGGTGAGTATGGGAGGCAACTGATTTATGTTTCGCTCTCACATTGATGTTTTTCTTTCTCTCTCCCCCTTCCTCTCTCTCTAAAATCAATTTAAAAAAATCCTCGAGTGAGGATTTTTTTTAAAAAAGAAGATAATTCTAATCAATGTGGGTGAGCACCATCTGATTCCTTGAGGATCCAAATAGAACAGAAGGCAGAGAAAAAATGAATTTCTTTTCTCTGCTTGAGCTCAGATGTCCATTTGCTCCTGGCCTTGACATCATTGCTCCTGGTTCTCGGCTTTTGGACTTGGACTGGGACTTACACCACTGGCCCTGGTTCTCAGGCCTTCAGGTTTGGACTGGATCTACATCTCCAGCTTGAAGATGTCAGACTGTGGGACTTCTCATCCCCCATAATCATGTGAGCCAACCCTTCATAATAAATCTCTTTATCTATATCTATATCTAATCTATATCTATATCTATATATCTTATTAGCTCTGTTTCTGTGGAGGACCCTGCCAAATACAACCAGATACTGCCAGAGTTGTGAATATAAAACACAAACCTCTGGTGAATATGATGCAAAGGGAGATTCCTAGACTTGTATTATTCATAGCCTGTACAACTTTATCACTTTTGCTAGATTATAAACTCCTTGAGGACAAGAGTTCCTAACCTAGTACTTTGAACTCTGGGAAGAGAGTAGAGAGAAGAGCAGATTTAGAGATAGACAAGTTGAAGTTGAGTTTTAAATCCATTATTATTGGCACTATACCAATCACCCAAGTTCTCTGAGATTCAGCTCACTCCTGTGTCAGTGGGCATAAACGATTGTCCCTACTGGCTGCTACCAACTACCATAGACTGGGTGGCTTAAACAAGTATTTCTCTCTCACAGTTCTAGAGGCTGGAAGTCCAAGATCGAGCCCTGGCAGATTTGAGTTCTGGTGAGAGATCACTTCCTGGTTTACAAACAGTCTCTTACTGTTGTGAGCTCACATGGTTAAAGAGATAGATCTCATGTCTCTTCCTCTTCTTATAAGGGCACTAATCCCAACATAGGGGCCCCATCCTCCTAACCTCATCTAACCCTAATTACCGTCCAAAGGCCCCATCTCCAAATAACATCACATTGGAGATTATATTTTCAATATGTAAATTGGGGGGAGGGGCACAAACATTCAGTGCATAGCAACCACATAGTTTCATGGTGGTAGTGCTAAGAGTTAGATGAGGGCCTATAACAATACATTTCTTCATTGAGATCCATAAGTAGTGTGAACAATTATCCTGGTTTTCCTGGAACTGGGGGGTTTCCTGAGACATGGAATACTCAATGCTAAAACCAGAACCATAAATAAAGAGTTTGGTCCACTAAGCAACATCTCAAAAGCACATCTACAAAAAGGCTTCAAGTCCATTTCTTAACAAACACATCAATTCAAACAAATATTAATTGAGTAGTTGTGGTCCTTTCCCCAAAGTCATTTAGAATTTAAGGGGAAACAGTTATTATCAGGAAATAATTACAAACATATAAATAATTACAATAAATGAAAATATATTTGCAACTAAAGCCCCTGATGCTAAAGGATCATTAGCAGGAGGACCTAATCCATCAGAAAACTGGTTAGTTTTCCATTACTCCATTTCTACCTTAAGGATAAGCACCAAGTTGAATTCTCAGGTGGAATAAAGAACTCTCATGCTTTCCCAGACAGAGAAGGTAACATCCATGAGTGAAACAGGCCAGGTGCAAGATTACAGACAGTGGGGAAAACACCAGCTAGAGGCATTCATTCAAAGTCATTTAAAAACACTACTCTAAATGAAATAAAACAAACATACTGATCACTACTTTGAAATCTGATTTCTATTCAAACTTAAGAATATCTGTGTTTCTTCCTCTAACAAAAATGCAGGCTTTCTTCTATGATTGCATCCCTTGTAGGGTGGCTTACTGACATACAAAAAGCCCTTTTCTTAGAAAAAGCCCTCCCCACTACATACACCTGAACATCTAGGCTTCCCACCATTCCCCCGCGCCCCCCCCACCACCATAAAAAACAGATCTGGTTGGGGGAGGGGTGCACCTGTTCCAAGCTGGGTCCATCAGATTTTGTCTCCTGGAATTTTGAAACTTGATAGGTGAGACAGAGACCACAAGTTTTGGGATCTGGACCCAGGTGATAGATAGAAACTTTCCCCCACCAATGAATGGTGCATCATCACCTTCTGACCTTTCCAAACCTTGGCTGCTCAACTTCTCCTTTGATTTTTAAAGATCCTCTGATAGTCCCAATATATTTTCTATCATTCCCTCTCCACTACCTCCTTTTGTTTAAATTAAGCTAATCAGAGTTCATTTATGTCACTTACTGCCAAAATAACTTAAGTAATATTCACTTTGTTCCTACCTGGACTATTATATCGTACCTAGTCTCCAGATTCCTTATATATCATCCTTCATATTAATAAACCCACCTGCCAGGTAAAGGATCTTAAATCTTTAGTGCTGATTATGTAGAATTCTGCTCCAAAGCCTTAAATGACTTCCTATTGTCCAGAGATAAAAATCCATGCTCCTTAGCCAATTTTAACTTCCACCTTACTTGCCACAACTGTTCTTTATGTATCCCGCTTTGGAGGAAACCCAAGCATTTCATGGTTTCCTGCTAAAGCCTTATAATGTCCCACTTTCTGGCTTTTGCTCCTACACTTTTTTTCCACTGGGAAAGCAGTAATTGCTCTTATTTCTGGCTGCTTTCATTTCCTGGTAATAGATCCTCCCCTTCCTGGCCAATAGGAGTGCCTCTGGCCACAGTGATTCCTTCAGGACTCAGTCTCATCCAATCAGATTTCTTCTCTGAGAATGTTCTCTTGCAGCTAAAGGAGATAACTATCTCTCTTGACCTAAGGAGATACAGTGATAAAAGTTGGTGAATTCTGACCTATTTTAGATGATGCTTTCCTATCTCATGGTGTGAGGTGGGGACAATGAGCCATAATGGAGAGGAACATAGGAGGGAGAAAGAGAGAGAGAGGGAGAGAGAACTGAAGATATCATTTGAGGCTGGATCTAGATGTGCCAGATAACAGGCACACCCCCGACCTTTCCAGCTGAATGGACGAATAAATTCTTTTGTTTTTGCTTATGTTAATGAGAAATGGTTTTCTATTGCTTAAAATCACAAATATCTTAATTAATGTAAAATATTTTTCTCCCCTAAATAGTCACACATTCAGACCTTCCAAAACTAAGCACAGAGTTCACCTCTTCCCAAAGGTCTCGCTCCCTCCTCAGAAGCCCCATCACTTCCTCTGAATCTCCCATTCCACCTTGTTATTATAGAGTCTCTCTGTGTGTGTGTGTCTCTCTCTCTGTCTCTCCGTCTCCTTCTCTCTCTCTCTCTCTCTCTCTCTCTCTCTCTCTCTCACACACACACACACACACACACACACACACACACACATACACACACACACACACACACACACACCATTTCCTTTGCTAGAGGGTAAACTCTGGGGGAACAGGAACCGTGTCTGAGTTGTTGCCACATGGCCCTCACCACAAGCACCGCATCCAGCATATGGCAGGTGATTAGTGACCATTTGCTAAATGCAGGTTTTCATCTGGCCAGAGCTGGAGTCCTCGGCAGCGTGGACACTGCCCCAGTGTGCTGGACGGCACCTCAGGACCATCAGGACAGAGTAAATACATCCTGGCCAAAGCAGCAGCCTGGACGCTGCCCAGTCTCACAGTGGAACCTGGCATCCTATGTACATCCAGCAGTAACAATGTTTCACGTCCTGCCACAGACTTCTGGGGTGGAAATGCGTCCCCAAAGACTCAGCTTTGCAGCCCCACTCCCTGCCCTGAGAGTAATATAGTTGCCCATAATTGCTAGCCACATTCTTGGTGGGGAAGAAAATGCTGTGTTTACCTCCTAACAAGCAAAGAAGAACTGAGAGATCAAGGAAGGTTTGGGTTTTTTCTTTGTATAAATGATAGAAAGAATATAGGTTTTGATTTTCTTTAGCTCCTCTTCCTACTTGTTTTCCAAATAGCTTTTATAAAAAAATATATATTTTTATTGATTTCAGAGAGGAAGGGAGAGGAAGAGAGAGATAAAAACATCAATGATGAGAGAGAATCATTGATTGGCTGCCTTCTGCACGCCCTCTACTAGGGATCAAGCCCGCAACCTGGGCATATGCCCTTGACCGGAAATGAACCTGGGACCCTTAAGTCCACAGACCGACGCTCTATCCACTGAGCCAAACCAGCTAGGGCTCCAAATAGCTTTAAAGAGTTCATTTTAGCCCTGAGCAGTGTGGCTGAGCTGGTTGGAGTGTCATCCGGTGCATCGATAGGTGGTGGGTTTGATCCCCAGTCAGGACACATGTGGGAGGCAACCGATGGATGTCTCTCTCTCTCTCACATTGATGTTTCTCTCTCTCTCCCTCTTTCTGAAATCAATTTAAAAAATAGTTGTTTTTACAATGACAGGGAAATAACTGTAAGAAAAGTAAGAAGGAAAAGAGAAAACAAAAAAGTAGAAAGGGAAAAAGAAGGAAGCAACGTTAAGGAGAAGGAAAAGCCTGGGGAAGGCAGAGAAGGAGGGACAAGAGACTGGAGAGAGAAGTGTGGGGAACGGAGGGCTGGTGTCTTCTCACACTTACATAACAAAACAAAATGGAGTTTGAAGCTGAGCAGGGCCCTTCAGGAAAGCTGGAGAGGGCCATGTGGGAGGCGATCCTCGTCAGTGGGATGGGAGTGAGAGTGACAAGATGGAGCGAGTCCAGCGCTGGTCAGCAGCAAGCAGGAAGGGGAGCAGCGAGAGCAGGGCCCACGCTGTGGTCTGGCTCCACGCCCTCCATGGCGACATTGGGAAAGTAGGTCAGTTTCCGAGCTGGCGGGGAGATGAATGGTCAGCCAGGAACAAGTGATGGGAAGTGAGGCTGCGAGGGAGAGGCTGACCTGACACAGGACCTGGGAAATGCGGCACTTGCCAGTGCAACAGGAAGAATGGAAGCCAGTTCCAGCCAGCGCTGCCCAAGAGCCCCTTTCCCCAAGGATGGAAATGTAATACCTCTGACACCTGACGTGGCAGCCCATCTTTGCGATGCCCAATAGGAGAGCCGCCCATCACCTGTGGCTACTGAGCCCTTGAAATGTGGAGAGTGTGGCTGAGGAACTGAATTTTCAATTTAATTTTTTTTAAATAATTTAAATTGAAATAGCCACATATGGCTAGTGGCTGCCATATTGGATAACTTATATCTAAGAACTGTGTGCATCATATTAAAGAAGGAATTGAGCCGTAGCTGGTTTGGCTCAGTGGATAGAGCATCGGCCTGCGGACCGAAGGGTCCCAGGTTCGATTCCAGTCAAGGGCACATGCCCAGGTTTCAAGCTAGACCCCCAGTAGGGGGTGTGCAGGAGGCAGCCAATCAATGATTCTCTCTCATCATTGATGTGTCTATCTCTCTCTCCCTCTCCCTTCCTCTCTGAAATCAATAAAAATATATTTTTTTAAAAAGGATTGCCAAGAGGAACCAAAAGACTTCTTTCCCAAATGTCATCAGCGTACTTCAGGTGGTGCACAGATAGATGCTTTGGGATGGTGCATAGGTTGACTTTATCTTTAGAATTAAATTTGTTTATTTTAATGTATATTTGAAAAATGGAGGTAGTACGATCAAGCACATTATTTCATAGATATCATTGCTAGGAAGAAACTATGGTGGAATTTTATATCACTAAAAAGGTAAATCAGTAAATAAAAAGTACTATGTGACAAATGTCACAGAAGGTTTACAGATATGACAGAAAGCAATGGACATATTTCATATAAATGGAATCATATAATATGTGGGGATTTGTGCCTGGCTTCTTTCACTTAGTGCAATGGTTTCAGGGTTCATCTATGTTGGGCATGTATCAATATTTTGTTCCTTTATGTTTGAATAATATTCCATTGCATGGATGGACCATATAAATGTATCCACATATCTGGTGATGGACATTTGTGTTATTTATACCTTTTAGTTATTGTGAGTGATGCTGCTATGAACATCCCTATACAAGTTTTTGCTTGCATACCTGTTTTTCATTTTGGGGGTATGTAATTGTTTAGAGTTATGGGAAAGTCATGGAACTAGAGAGTGGTGATGATTATCCATTGTGAACATACTTACTGCCACCAAGTTGTACAGCTTTAAATGGTTAAATGCCAAATTTTATGTTATATGTATTTAACACAATAAAACTTGGTTTTTAAAAAAATAATGAAGCTCTGACCGGTTTGGCTCAGTGGATAGAGCGTCGGCCTGCGGACTGAAGGGTCCCAGGTTCGATTCCGGTCAAGGGCATGTACCTTGGTTGCAGGCACATCCCCAGTAGGAGGTGTGTAGGAGGCAGCTGATCAATATTTCTAACTCTCTAGCCCTCTTCCTTCCTCTCTGTAAAAAATCAATTTTAAGAAAAAAGTAATGAAGAAAGTAAGTAGATGGATGAATAGAAACTGAGTTCATTCAAATTATATAAAAAGTAGTTTAAATTGAGAGATTAGATTTTTCAGGGACCCCAGAGTATCCTTTTATCCAAGAATCATTTCTACAACATCTCTGGCAGAAAGGTGAGCCTGACACCATAAACACAAGAAAGAAAAGCAAAATTAACAAGTGAGACTACATTAAACATGCATGGCAATATAAATGGTTTAACAACATAAAGCAAGAACTGTTGGAATGGGAGAAAAATCTTTGAAAACCATGTATCAGATAAAGGGGCTAATATCCAAAATATGTAAGAAACTTACAACTCAAATGGGCAAAGGACTTGAATAGACCCTTTGTCAAAGAAGACATACAAATGGCCCTCACCCCCCTGTTGTCTGTGTCCATTGGTTAAGCTTATATGTGGTGAGGTCATGAGTGGGGGGGGGGTTGGAAGAGCAAGGGGGGATAAGGACACATATGTAATACCTTAATCAATAAAGAAAAAAAAGAAAAAATATCACATGATCTCACTCATTTGTGGAATATAATGAACAACATAAATTGATGAATAAAAACAGATCCAGAGACAGAGAAGCATCGATCAAAAAGTCAAACCTCAGAGGGAAGGCAGGGGAGGGGGGGGGGAAGAGGGAGAGATCAACCAAAGGACTTGTATGCATGCATATAGGCCTAACCAATGGACACAGATATTAGCAGGGGGTGAGGGTTCGAACTGCAGGGTGAGGGGCCACTAGGGGGATAAGAACACATATGTAATATCTTAATCAATAAAGAATAAAAAATAAAATAAAATAAGTAAAAAATAAAAAAGACATACAAATGGACAACAGGTACATGAACAAGTGCTCAACATCACCAATCATCAGGGAAAAGCAAATCAAAACAACAATGAACTATCACCTCACACTTGTCAGAACAGCTATTATGAAAAGAAGAGACAACAAGTGTTGGCGAGGATGTGGAGAAAGGGAACCCAGGTGCACTGTTGGTGGGAATGTGAAGTAGTGCAGCCATTCACTATGGGGTAAGCATCCAAAGGAAATGAACAGAGGATACGGAAGAAATAACTGCACTCCCATGATGTGGCATCATTCACAATGATCAAAACGTGAAAACAACCTAAGTGTCCTTCCACAGATGAATGAATAAAGAAAATGTTAGATACACATACTTTTCAGCCACAGGAAAGGAGAAAATCCTTCTATTTGGAACAACATGGATGGACTTTGAGAGTATCATGCTAAGTGAAATAAGTCAGACAGAGAAAGACAAATATTGCATGACCTCACTTACATGTGGAATCTAAAAACAAAAACAAACAATAACAGCAACAAAGCCCTAACCGGTTTGGCTCAGTGGATAGAGCGTCGGCCTGCGGGCTGAAGGGTCCCAGGTTCGATTCCGGTCAAAGGGCGTGTGCCTGGGTTGCGGGCACATCCCCAGTGGGAGATGTGCAGGAGGCAACTGATCGATGTTCCTCTCTCATCGATGTTTCTAACTCTCTATCCCTCTCCCTTCCTCTCTGTAAAAAATCAATAAAATATATTTACAAAAAAGACAACAGTGTTC
>NW_006300047.1:3126462-3128169 GCF_000327345.1 Myotis davidii | reverse complement strand
GGGGGTGGAGGGGTGAGTGAAATGGGCGAATGTGGTGAAAAGGTA
Source organism: Myotis davidii (assembly GCF_000327345.1). Classification (NCBI taxonomy): domain Eukaryota; kingdom Metazoa; phylum Chordata; class Mammalia; order Chiroptera; family Vespertilionidae; genus Myotis; species Myotis davidii. Next base: position 3,128,124 of record NW_006300047.1, on the reverse strand, counting down.
CACATTTTTAGTTATAAAATAAGTTATAGGGTGTAACGGACAGCATGTTAACTATAGTTTATAATATGCTTATGTAAATAGGAAAGTTGCTAAAAGAATAAATCCTAAAAAATCTCATCACAAGAAAAAAAAATGTGTCTAGATGCTAACTAGACTTATTGTGGTGATCATTTCACAGAATATACAAATATCGAATCATCGTTGTACCTCAGTACAGGTACAACATCATAACTGCATTATTATGCCTCAATAAAAACTCCTCATCTCCTAGGGCTGCTGTGACTATTAAAAGAGCAATGCACACAAAGCACTTTGTGAAGAGCCTGGAACAGAGTAACTGAAAAATAATCATTAGGTATCATGTTATTAATGGGCACAATTAAAGGAGGAGGGATCTGGGCCAAGGAACAAACGTTGTGGAATCCCGTATCTAATGGGCAGTAACAGCTGTGCTATTCAGCAGATGTGAATGGTAATATTCTAAGACAGAGAAATCAATAGACCTGAATGGTCTCCACATAGGGCTTTAAGGTTATTCATCTAAATTGACAGAACTACCTCCTACCACACTTGACCCTCACCACACACCGCAGAACCCCTTCCTGACAGACAGCTGTCCATCTGATGGGAGGTGTCCAGTATCTGAGTGAAGAGGGCTGCTTCATTGAGAGCTCTAAGTGCTTAGCAAAGACTCCTTCTACTGAGTCCGAATTACTTCCCAGCAACGCCAACCCACTGGCTCTAGTTCTCCATTGCAACAAAGGAGACTAATTCTACTCCTATTTCCAGATGGCAAACCTTTAAACTCTGAAGATGACCCTTGTGTCAGCCCAGACATATATTAGGCACTGGCAGATACTTCTCTCTTCTCTCTTATCAGAATCCAGAATTTTCAGAATGTTTTCAGAATAAAATTCCATCCCAGGGACCTTTGTAAAGATTTACAGGCATTCGTTACAATGAGTTACACAATCTTGTATTTCTTGTCCAAGAAGTAATTGAAATAAGTTTCTTACGTCTCCCTTCTATATATGAATGATTAATAATAATATTAAATTGGGAGTCCAACATATGTTAAGCGAAGTACTGGGTGTGTAACATAAGTTATCCCATTTCATACCTCAACGGCTCTGCACTTAAGCTGCTAACACAATCAATTTCAAGAGTGTTCACATGTTTCAGAAATTGGGTCTTGTGTCCTGGAATGAAGCCTATTCTATGCTTCATTTGCACTTCACTCATAAAAACGCCCCTTGGTAGGAGCTATTTGATGTACACGGTCCCTTTTCTTAGCTTTTGCCTTTAACTAGGAGGTCACGTTTTGCATTCTCCAACTCAGTCCTCAAAGGCTTTCAAACTGCTTAAAATGTAGAAGGCAGGTCCTATTGTGTGGGCTTGAAGTTTGGGAAACGTTTTTCCCATCTCGCCTTTGGGAAGAATAATGTACTTCATCCACAGGAGTTCTTTCTACTTGTTGCTGATTTTCAAAAGAAAAAAGAAAGGAAGGAAAAGATTACATAACTCCATTAGGGGAGGGCACTGGAATCAAGTGTGAGAAAACAATGTAGAACAGAGGCTCCTGAGAATCCAGGTTTTCACGAGGGGTAGAAAACCATTCTTGCTCAAAAGATGACACACTTCCAATATTAATATAAAAATCAG
>NW_006300047.1:3111352-3126361 GCF_000327345.1 Myotis davidii | reverse complement strand
AAAAAATCAGAGACTAATTTCTTCTGGTTGAAGTAGAGCCAGCAATCAAAAATGCCAAATCATCATTTTAACAAATGGCAAGTCTTAGTATTTCTCTGCTGGACAGAAACGCCAAGAAAGACAATGAAACTTTACAGAATTCCCAGTTTCCAGTATGCTGGCAGGCAAACCCAGCAGATGTACCACCAACAAAGGCAGACCAAAACCTGCCTAGCAGGAGCACCACTTGGCAAATGGGCGGCCTGCCACCACACTGGTGTCTATTTCAGACAACAAAATTGCCCAACACTGTCTAATGGAGCTAACTCAACCAGCTGTGTAGCTGACAGGTCTGCACCTGCCTACAGTGTCATATCTGGCTCCAAGCAATACAGTCTATGCGGGTCCCTCTCACCACACTAAAGCGCAGGAGAAAATGTCCCGATACACTATGTCTGGAACCAGTTTCCAGTGCCTATGATCTGCTGGGGTAGAAGCTGAGCTTATCACAGATGTACAAATGGCCCCGGAGTGAAAGGAGCTGGAACCTAAGGGGCTTTCAGACCCAAAGCTGAAAGAGAAGTCAATGACATGCACTTGCCCTTAATACTATGTTAGCTCCACCACCTGGATCGGCAGCAGCAGTCAAACCAGCCCCTGGAGATGTAGAGTCTCAATTGGAAACTGAAGCATGGAGCTACAAAGGCAGCTAAGGGGCACACAACACCAACAGCGACATTTCCCACAAGCAGGGCGATGCATATGTTTCCATTTATTTGCATCCTATTGACTATGCAGATCGGAATAGGGCAAGCTGATGAAGCTGAAGCTGCAGCAAAATACAAGTTGGGGAACCAGGACTCAACTGGTTAAGAAACACATCAAAATTGGAAGGTCCGGAACTGAATCTACTTAAATCACAGCAACCCCTTTCCTTAGGAAGACTGGCAACTAGCCAAACATTTTGATTAAAGTAGAAAATAGCTATTTTTTTTTCTATGATGGCAGCTTTACAGTCTGATTATTTATCAAGGCAATTGCTCCAATTTTTCTTTTATTGCCTATGTTCATCTTGCTCATCAAACTTCTAGCAAGAGAAGAGATTTACAACTTGGAATATGCTTAATGCAACACGATTCCTATTAATATCAGAAATATGTCATCAATAGAGACAGTTTAATTGGTGATGACAAGTGGGTTTGGAGTTAAACTGCTAGGGTTTGGGAACTACCCCTGCAACTTGCTGGAAGCTGGACAGGTTGTTACTTCACCTCTTTCAACCTCAACTTCCTCTTCTACTAAATGAAAATAATAACAGCACCTACTTCGGAGCGTTGTCGTGAGGAATAAGCTAGTTAATAAATAAAAGTAATTTAGCACAATGTGCCAGGCATACTCGATAAACACTGATTGTTGTAGAAGGGGTAATACTATTAGTTGTTATTATCAACATCTTTGCTCCCTGAGATCATTGGGAGAGTTGGGACAATATCACACTTCCAATCCTTTGCAACTTTATCTTCTAGACTTGGAAGCATTACAATTAAGTCGATGTCTTTGTGTGATCTTGATTATATCTGATCACCTCTAGGAACTTTATAATCTTTATCTGTTAAATGAAAATAATCTCATAGGACTCATAATTGTTCCAAGGATTAAAGGATATGTTGTATTTGAAGTTAAAACACTCTACATAACATTATTATAATAATAATTAATTATGGCGATGTAGAAGGGGAACCAGGCAAAATGATGGTCCTGTTAGCCACAGACCCTCTCACACAGCCCAAAGCTTCCTCATGACAGAAGGCCTTGTGAAAAGTAAAAATAGAAAGTTACATTAAAGTGCCACCCAACTTCTCAAGGGAACCAAGAGGTTGGGAATGGGAGCTTTTTCATACACCCTGACTTTGCAGATATTAATAAAGTGAAATCTTCTCATTCTTCCCTTATTTTCAAGTGCCTCCCGTTGGGAAGAAAGAGGATACGATGAAACCATTCAGGGCCGCGCAGCACAGCTTTAAGACCCGCTGAAATACCAGGACAAGTGCAACGTGTTCCCCGCTCTGTGGGTTAACAGAGACACCTAGTGTTCCAGTAGGGAGCTGGCTCTGACCAGGGGTTGGCTCAACTCAACCAGAATTATCCACCCCCAGCTCTTCTCCCACCATCCTCCCATTTCCACCCCTTCAAGGCCATCCTCCCTCCACCTCCAGATCTCAAATGGAAACCCTTCAAGCGTCTCCTCCAGCTTTAACAGGACAGGAATGGAGTTGATCACAGAATATCTGAAAGGAATTATCCTCTGGAGGATTAAGTAATTGATGTGAGACAGTGACTAACATCCTTTGACAGCCACTACTCCATGGTTTTTCTTGCATTTCAAACACTCAACTGTGTCCCTGCCTTATAAACACCGAAGTCTTTCCAATCTCCAGGACTTTGCACACTCTCCTCCCTTTGCCTGGTATGACTCTCTCTGACTCGTCTCATGTCTGGCTCTTCATCCTTCAGCTTAAGATGGAATGTTACCTCCACAGAGACACATTCTCCCCTCACCCTGTATCAGTGATGGCGAACCTATGACATGCGTGTCAGGTGACACTCAAACTCATTTTTTTGGTTGATTTTTCTTTGTTAAATGGCATTTAAATACATAAAATAAATAACAAAATATAAGTCTTTGTTTTACTATGGTTACAAATATCAAAAAATTTCTAAATGTGACACGGCACCAGAGTTAGGGTTTTTCAAAATGCTGGCATGCCGAGCTCAAAAGGTTCACCATCACTGCCCTATATAGAGAAGTGCTCCTCCCATTCTTGAGATTTTCCATCTCAGGACCCCCATCGCTTTCCTTCTCGGCAGCCCTAAAAATGTGTAATTATTTTATTTATTTGGCTCCCTTCTCATTTTTGTCTAAAGTCCCTATTAGACTATAACCATATTCATGTTTTGACAGTTTACACTAGATAAATTCTTCACATTAAAAAAAAACTCTTCAAATGAATGGACAAATGCAGCTGTGACTCTTGCCCACTAATGCCCTGACCTTGAAAAGGTTACTCACCTTTCCAAAGCCTCAGTTTTCTCATTTATAAAACAAGGGTATGCCTACATCATAGGTACTTAGAGCACTGGACATGGAAGGCCCTATTCCTCTACTGCAACAATTTTAAGATGCCCATTTTTTTGCATTTTAACTTTTGTGAAATAAAGATCACTTTATCACTGCTGGAGTCTTAGATTATAGAAAATATGGTAACATCTCACCCTTCTGTAGGACCCAAGTGCTTTTTACATTAAAAAATTTTCCCCTGGAAAGACATGGTTATATGGCTCCATGTGGCTATTTATTTAAGGAGCAAGTTAACATCAACACTAATGCATTCTACTCCACAATGTCACCGCTGCCTCCCTCTCATTTCCTCGCTAAGCACTCCTCCTCCCCAGTGTCTTAGATAGCAAGACTACATTTCTAAATTTTTAGAAGTCTGTTTTTCCTTCAGAAAGCCCCAGGGAGTTAGGATAATGAAACACAATTAAGCTATGCAGAGCAATCCTGCCATCGAGGTGACATTTTCTGTCCCAATTTCCTTGGTCATTCTGAGAATTATATTATTACACAAGCACTAACGTTCATAGGTCACTTTGCATGTGCTGGGCATTGAGCTAATTGCTTTGCATTCCTATTTAAGTCTCATAAACTCCTCACTAAGAATGGGACCAGCATTATCTCCATTTTACAGATGACAAAAATGAGGCCCAGATGTATTTAGTTACCTGCTCCCACCGCTAATAAGTGGCAGAAAAAGCTAGAATCTGATTCCAAAAACCTGTGGATTTATGGGCTGACATTCTCCAAAAACTACAAACATATACAGAGCACAAGTTAGATCCATCAGGGAGTTTTCTGTCTGAAATTAAAGGGCCATCACTGTTTTGTGGAAAACAATCTTTCTAAAACTTTTATTTATAATATCCCCTTGTTGGTCAAATTGGGCTTTACTAAAGGCAACCATGTTCATTTAAAGAGTTTGACACATCAACTAATTAGCACAATACTACAGATTAGCTGCCAAATATGCATATACATCAAAGTTCTTTTGGTTGCCATTAGCAGAAATCAACTTGAACAAATTTACACCACGAAGGGAGTCTGGTGGTTAACATCCGAAAAGATCAATAATAATGTGGACTTCAGGGGAAGTTTTAGTCATGGCTCTAGCTGGTTCTCCATACCACAATTCCCTTAGTTCTTTCCTACGTGTGAGTCACGTTTATCCTCAGTCTGATCTCTTCTATTGTAGAAATATGCCAGCAGAAATTCCAGGCCTCACATCTGCATGCTTGCCATATGTCAAATAGTCCCGAACTTCTCTCTTTTAGATCAACTTCAACAGGAAATGAAATGGCACAAGGGAAAGAAAAAGCAATGAGACTCCAGATACAGCCTGGGCAAGCTCAGGGGTCTTTGCAGTAGTCTACCTCACTCACCTGCTAAAACTCTCCAATAGTTTTCCATAGCACTAGAAACAAAACCCAAAACCTCCACCCTGATCTAAAACACTACAGAACGTGGTCTCCTCTCCAAACGCATGTCCCGCTCGTCCATTCTGCTTCTACCATTCTAACCATCTTGCTATTCCTCAATCTGTCCAAGCAATTTCCCAACTCCAGTCTTTTGCAATTGCTGGTCCCCTACCCAGAACATTCTTTCCCCAGATCTTCAGATCACTTTCTTATTCCCTTCTGTCAAAACTTCACCTTCTCAACCATGTCATCTAAAATAACCACCTGCCAATACCAACTTGACATTATATGTTTATTCATTGATTTTTGGTCTCCCCACCAGAACAGGAGCTTCAGGTGGGAGATTTTGTCTGTTTTGTTTATCATGTGTGTGTCTCCTACCTGTAGTAGGTGTGTTGCTACCTACTACAGGTAGGAGACACATACTAATAAGTGTTGAATACATGAAGGGGTAAACAAATGAAAATACATGTGTGAATGAACAGACAAATGAATGAGTTCCAGGCAATCAGTGGATGAACATGGGTAACAGATGCCAGGGGACTGTTTTTATTGTTTGTTTCCACCTAGTCAGTTGAAGAAAGCACTTTCTCTCAGTCCTGTGTTTAGGGCTTAGAGTCTATTTAAGAAACACTCTGTTTCGAAAGCAGAAGACGTATGAAACCCAGCATCTGTAAATAGTTCAGAGGCACGATGGTTTCCACCCCCACCCTCTGTACTAAGGGGTAGATGTTTTCCAAAGGTTTGGCCTCCCTGCATATGTGAATGCAAACTTTAAAAATCAGGGCAGACAACCTCATTTTGACCTGGTTTGTACCCAGTATCAAAATTAAAACTGGCTTCCCTCTTCCCTTCTACCCTTTATTTCCTCCCTCCTGCCTCGTCAGAATGACTGAGACACCCCTGCTGACATTTCTGCTCAATTTTTTTGCCTCAAATTCATATTCATTAGCCCTCCTCAGGGTGCACAGAGTCTGAAGGGACTCATTCTAGAACAATTTAAAGGAGGTTGATGACTATGCAATTGAGCTTTTGACTATTATCATCACAATTCTCCCAGCTTCTCCCTCTGTCCTCCACTTGCTTTATTCTTGGTGGTGCCAAACATCTATCTCCATGATACTGACAATAACAATAATTGATATTGATGCTGAGAATAGTAACATTTTCAGAAAGGTTCTGTGGTTTAGAAAATGAGTTCCCATTCATTTTTGTGATAAATTAACTCAAAAGACAAACAAATGATTCTTGCCCACAGTGGGAAGACCTGTGTATGTGCTCTACGCCGGCACTGGGAGTCTTCCTAGGGCCTCATGGAAACATACCCGGAGCCTCGTCTTTCCTTGAAAAGCCAGAAAATCAGAGATCGGTGCTACAGTCAGAGAGGCAATCCTAATCCCAACTCTACCAGGTGACCCCGGGAGAGTCATTTTTATCTCTGAGATATTTTTCTCATGTGAAAATGGGAATAATAATAATAATAATAATACCGCCTATTTTTTGGAGTTGTTGTGAGAATAAAGTAAGTTAATGCATGTAAAAATGCTTAACATAGCATCTAGATCAGAGCAAGTGTCATTATTCACTCATTCAACATATTCATTAATGTCTATGCTATGCTAGGTACTGGTGTACACAGATAAAATGAAGTTCTTCGTCATCATCTATCATCATCATCACATTATTATTGATCACCAAGGCCCTAGAAGGAGAGGACTGGGGCAGTGGAAGCCACACACAAAGGTCTGGGCGAAAAAAAGATGGGGCTCTTAGCATGCACTTGCCACTAACCAGTCTGTCATTAATGAACTCTGTGTCTTTTCAGCCTCAGTTTCTTTATCAGTAACAGAGCACAGAGACATGATTTGTGATTTTGATGTTATAAACCCTGTTGAAAATCATCAGTTACAACTAATAATGTCTTTTGCAAATCTAATCTGAGTATTATAAATTATTTATTTTAAAAATATAAATTACAGCAGACTCACTGTCATCACTTGCTTGCACTCGAATGTTTTCTTGAAGGGGGAAAGAGGGGCTGGAATTACACTTACACCTTAGGGATCATGATAATATTGCACAAGCATCCAGAAGCTTCTTTATGTACAAAAAAAGAAAAATATTTTAAAATGATTGGTCTCGGTGATTTCCAGCATCCCTTCCTAGTCAAATATCATGCAATTCAATTCCAGATTATTGTACCCAACACAGATGAAGAAGTTGAGACCTGGGTCTCCAATTGGCTGATTATAGATCTTAGGACTTTTCAACCTCCATTAATTATATGAGCCAATTAATATCTATTCTCTTCCCATCCCTACTCTTTCTCTATTGGTTGTGTTTCTCTAGAGAACCCTGACTAATGCAAGTTCTATTTCCACCATCACATAAAAACTTTCATGATGGCAAGGAACATGACTTGCTGGAGAATTACACCCACACCCATCTGGACTCAGTTTTCTATTCATTTTGTCAGTAAACCCATTCTTTATGCCCTTACATTCATGCACCTCTGTGTGTACATCAATTCCTGACTGTCCTGAGCAAAAATGAACCGAGCAAATAGCCATGTGTCCCCATGACTTCATTACTTGAGGATCTACCTTGTGTCTGAATGACAAACAGTTTCCCATTATTGAGGCAAGAACTTTCTATACTCAACCCAGTCTCCCAGGAGGTTTTCCAATCTGGCTGGTGGGAACAGACCAAAAATAACCCTCACTATTCCTGGACCCAAGTGAGTGCCAGCACTGCTACTTCTAATCTTTGGGGGTGGTCCCTTCCCTGGCCCTGATTGCTGTCCTCACCCACTTGTATTGGTCAGTACTCAGCTTTGTAATCAAGAGGGACCTTAGGCAGATCTCCTGGGTCCTCCTTTTGTGCAGGTCTTACGTTCTTCTAAACTCATCTCCATCTGGTCAGCTCAGAGATTTCCCAGGATTTACCTGGGTTCCCATTTTTAAGTTCCATACTGGAAACTCAAGGCAGTGAGATGGGACTCATGTAGGTTATTTTCTATCTTCTTTTGCCTGCTATTGAGTGTCTTAAAAAATCATGTCATATAGTTTTCCCCATTTTTGGTTGCTTTGTTTAGCAGATTAGAATATATCACTCTATCTTGGTCAGGAGTAGAAGCCAACAGGATAAAATTTAATGAAGATAAATGTGACCATTAAATCTCTCAAATATACCCCTAGCAGTTAGAACTTACACACCCAAGAGTTATTTTTGCAGCAAATATTGAAAACCCCAGAATCATTAAAAAATCAGATTAGAACCATATATTTTACTGGGTTGAAATGGAAAACTAATATCTTCAGCGGTGAGCCTTCACAAGCAACATGGGTTTGCTCAGACTCCATCACCTGCCAATCATCTGACAGATTTCAGGATATTGCAGAAAAGCTGGACACTCACCCTACCTCTTACCAGAACAAATATTTTCTTCCGGCTTCAGAAGAACCTCTATAAATGAATCTAATCTGACAAGTGAGAGCCCTCTTTGGGAAATTCAGTAAGCTCATGCCTACTGCAGAGAGGGCAAGCCATGTAGGCACAAGCAACCCCAATTCACACCTGTCAATTGACAGGAGAAGTTAATGTATGACCTTTGGCCACATAAAATGACCCTTCGTCCCAGATGACTTATCTCCCAGACATCTCCAGCTGAAACTTTAAAAGACAGTTTTATTTTGTTTTGAGAAAAATGTGAGTTAAAGATTAGAGGCACCTCTCCAATCCCATGGAGACTCTAGTCACGGAAAATTAGCAGTTCTTTCTGTGATTTTGCCAGCTGTTTGCCCAGTGAAGCTGCAAGCATATGGAAAGAGAGAGACCTAGCTGTCCTCAGATCTTTGTTGTATTGACTCATGTGTAAAAAACCCTGGAGGTAAGACATCAAAACCTGTCCGTCCGGTGTGGCTCAGTGGTTGGACATCGATCTATGAACCAGGAGGTCACAGTTTGATTCCTGGTCAGGGCACATGCCTGGGTTGTGGGCTCCATCCCTAGTGTGGGGTGTGCAGGAGGCAGCAGATCAATGATTTTCTCTCATCATCGATGTTTCTCTTTCTCCCTCTCCTTTTCTCTCTGAAATCAATAAAAAAAAATTTTTTTAAAGATATCAAAACTTCCTGTCGTCACTCATTCCATTATCTATCACTCAAGTTCTTGTTTTGAAATGATTATAAATAATGATAAAACTAATAAAATAAACACAAGACATATTATGATATAATAAAATACTTAAAGAGGCCATGAAGATCATATAAATGAGTAAGCGGTTTAGGTGGGCACTAAGGTAAATTGAGCAGGCCCTCCTTGAACTGAAGTCGCTTCCCACATCCAGCTGACCATCTCCAGGTGGGAGGAAGCTTCCAGTACAAGATGGTGACCTAGGAGGCTGCTGAATTCACTTCCTCCCACGACACACTGAATCTACAGCTGCACATGGAGCCTTTGATATACATGAGCTACCCAGGCACAATTCTCAGTGAAAGAAATCCAGAAATTAGCTGAGCAACTCCTACAGATCCAGTGAATGCGAAAATGTCACATCAGAATGAATAGAAAAGGGCTGATACACACTCCATAAACCCCACTCCCAGCAGGAACACACAATCAGGAGGGAATGCACAATACCCAGGTTCTCCCTGAGGAGCGAAAGGTTTGCACCCGAATGCAGTGCCCCAACCTTTAAGACGTCCAGGCAGGAATGTGGGATTATCATCAGTTCTTCATATTTTTCAAGACTAGCTAAAAATATAGTTTTTTCATGAAATCTTACAATTTTGAAAACAGTAAAACCATCCTGTGAGTCAACAACAACTTCAGGGTCAATTTGCAACTTCTGAAAGTAGTATAATAGGGTCTAGATCCAAAGAAAACTGGATTTAAATTTTGACTTCATTTTATATTAGCTGTGTGGCTTTTGTCAAGTTAACTAACTTCTCTGGTCCCCAGTTTCCTCATCTATAATATCAGTTATTATGATTTATAATTGACCTGCTGGTCATCTACTCAACACCCATTCCCCTCTTCCTCCTTCTTAACAGAACTCATATTGGTTGAGCCTTCATGCCTCCCAAAGACTCTATGGCCTTAAGGAAATCTTACCTCATCCCCAATTCTAAGAATAGGTCTGGTTTGTTGTAACCTAATCCTATTTGCCTTCTCAGTAATTGGGTCAGGAGTCCAGAATTAAGCCATTTAGCATATGGCATTGGTCCAAAGATGGGCATAAGACCTAATTTGGCCACATAGAAGTTATCCCAGGTATTGCTGGCAGAAAACTTAAAGTCATGAAGGAAGCCATTTGAGAACAAAAATGACAATTCCCAAAGAGGAGAGTCAAGAGATCACAGGGAAAAGAACCAGAACCTTGATCATACTGCACCTGAAGTCCACCCTACCTCTGGAAATACAATCAAATCATTCAATCACAGAACTGAATTAGTTGATAATTATCTACAGTAAAAACATCCAAATTCATACCTAAGGACTTAAGATACTGTACCTGAAGTGACTGGCACAAAGGAGGCACTTACTACATGGTAGGTTGTAGCATTAGAGAACTTTAACAGTTCTATTATATCCCATTTTAAAATATATATATACTTCCATAATATAACTTATGAAACTCGAAGTATCCCCTCCCATAATAATGTATTATTTCAATGTAATTAAATTTATAACATCTTGTTTTAATCGTGATGGAATGAAAGGAAATGAGCACAGGTCGCAGGAGAGCTGTTCTCCACTATGCAGGATGCTGAGCAGTGTTCGTTTACTCCTTGCATTGGAACCAACTGAAGCAAATCCTCAGGAAACTGTCTGTGGGGATTCGGGCAAGAGTACACCAAACATCAGCAGATCAGCCGATTCATTCACCAAACGTTAGGACTTGTCTAAAACTGTGGCTGGCCTCCCATGCCCAGGCAGAATCCAGCTAGCGTCACCAAGACGAACAGAGACTCCTCCGTTCCTGGGATCCAGCCAGCCAGCCTTGAGGCACTGGGAGCCTGCACCAGGCTCAGTCACACCCGCAGGCAGGCAGCCCTCACATGGAGGTAGGAGATGGGGAAGCAGAGAAGTCAGAGGACAAAGGCAGAGAACAGGTGAAGAGGCCCATTCTGGCTGTGTAGCTCCCACCTGGAAGGGATGACAAGGAGAACTTCTGTCCTACATATGAGGAGGTCCATAGGCAGACACTCTTCCAGAAGAGCCAACAAAGCCAGCTTGCAAAGGAACCAGCTCTGAGCACTGGCCCCTCACACTGGGCCCCATGCTCCTCTCTTGTGGTGGAGAGAAATCTTTAACTTCATTGTTTTGTGTGACAGCAGATGTTTCCCAGGCATGTCAAAAATGAAACAAAAAGTAGAGGTTTTCCCCTTCCTGAGGTGTCACCTCCCTAAGGTGTCACCATCTCTAAGATCCAAAGCTTGACTCACCATCTATGTCACAGCTCCAGCCCAATATGGTATTGGTTTCCTTTGAGTCAGAGGATTCCTACTCTATTTTCCCGGTAGTTCATCCTATGATATATTTTACTTTACAACGAGGTTGCACTAAACCCAGGTAGGTTAGCACTGGCCATGGATTATAGAGCTTTGAAAGGTCCATAGTACCATCGCAATGTCTAGCATATAGCAGACACTGCACAGACATCGATCTGGCTCCACAACAAAATAAAGACTGGGCTAGGAAGTCTCCATGGGGGAAAGGGAGCTGAAATTCACAGCTCCTTCTCCCCAGTATTCTCCTCCCCCTCTGGTATTATTTACTAATCAATGTGAAACTCATCATGGTTTGAACCTGGTCCCTCCTCTGATTCTTCATTCTTCCCTACGTGATCTCACCCAATCCTCAGGCTGTAACGGCCACCAATAAGCTCAAAACGTGTGTATTGTATTTTCCGTCTGACCTCAGGCTCTTCCCTCCAATTGACTACTTGTGATCTCCACATGGATGTCTCAAACGTGTGTTTACTCCCCCTGATTTGTTTCTTCACCGGTTTTGTAAAAGGCACCACCATCTATTCAACTGTACAAGTGAAAAATTATTATCATGTATCTCTTTTATCGTCTCATAGTCATCTATCAAGTATTGTTAGTTTTACCTCCAAAACATGCATTGAGCCTACCTACTCCTCCCATGTCACCATCTTCTCTGCCCTAGACCAGTGGTTGGCAAACTGGCCCCTTGAGTGTGGCTCTTCCACAAAATACCATGTGCGGGTGCGCATGTACAGTGCAATTGAAACTTCATGGCCCATGCCACAGGGCCAAAAAGCCGCATGTGGCTCGCGAGCCAAGGTTTGCCGACCACTGCCCTAGACTATGTCATAGCCTCCCAACTGGCCCGGTGCTTACACATGAACATCCTATGGCCCCAGGATACTCCCGACCAGCAGGCACCAGAGTAATGAAAAGGATCCTTTCCTTTGCTTTATCTTTTCCCAGAAGAGAGTTGCAACAAATTATTAGTATCTGTCACCAAATTAACAAGTTTCAAATGAAAATTTTCCCCAGAGCCCTGAAGGAAATAGATCAATACATCTGTCTGTTAGGCAGGCTGGTCTCCACCTCCAGACTTGCACCGGGACTAAGGCAAATTCGAACAATACTTACATTTTCTGTATGACCCCAAACCAACCTAAACCACCGTTCTCTCAAGGTGAAGGCACGGCCAATTTCGGTCCTTTCAAGTTGCCAGCATCAGGTTTCTACCATTTGTCAAGCTATTCACTGGATGCCAACTGGAAATGATTGACTTGCATTGCAGGGCTGGCATACGGTGCTTTTGACTCCCAGCCAAGAAAGAGAGGCTGTGTTCCAGGAGAGATGCCACAAACCGAGATGACGCCGACGAGAGGCTGTTGACTTAGCTCTCAGGCTGAACACCCAGGGGGCACAGCCCACTTCTCATGGGTCCACCAGGACACATGAGGGGCCCAGCTCAAGCTATGCATCTGGTCCAAAGAAGCAGAATTAACCTCTGTAGGGTGCCAACTACATCCTAGGTATTAAGCTAAGTGCATTGCGTGCATTTAAATGTTGCCATAACCCTCTATGGTTAGAATTATCTCTGTTTTCAATCAAGAAAATGAAGGCTTAAATCAGGGAAGTAGCTTGCCCAGGACAACCCAGATAAGGAGAGGCTTTGAGCAAAGCACTGTCCAAACTCACATCCCACTAAGTCACAGAGCACCATAGAACATGCTTTCAGGTCTCAGCATGGCACATGCCCTGGCTTCTCTCACTACATATCTCTTGGAGGCTCAGCCTGTCCCTGATCCTGAGTCCAGAGACCCAATCAGTTTTACAGCACAGACCCACAGCATGGCTTGGTCTCCTGGGTGCCTGGTGTCATTGCCAGAAATGTTTGTGGAGCATATGGTGGTCCAGCAGACAAATATTTGCAAAAAGTTATCACATTCACCCTGTTTTAACTCTGGTCAAGCTTGGAATCAATTGAACAGGCTCTTCTACTGGCATCAAAAAGGAACCAACGGTGATCATTCTCGTTGTCAAATAAAAATATGCCAACCAGGCCAGTGCAGTCTCTTCACGGGTCATTAATCAGGAACTTTTCCTACAACTATTTTAGAAACAAAGGCTGAAAAAAGCATCAGTGTAACTTGGATATGAAGTAAACTCACTCTCACTTACATACCTTCCATTCCTTTCCTATCAGCTGGATAATAATTTACAAGGTTGTTGCTTCTTAAAGCAGAGGCCTGCCTGCATAAATCAAGAGGTAAATGTAAAAACACGTAAGTGGTCATGTCAGGTGTCATCAGTTAAGGCCAAATAACTTTCCCTCAATACTAATGCATAATACTCCCAGGAGAAGATGTTCTTTTCTTACGTGTTTGGGCCATAGATCTACTTGAGCACTTCTATTTGGCTTGCTATGCAGTAACTTCTCCATTTCCTACTCCCTCGACTAACATCAGAGCCACAGGACATATAGTTGCAATTCAGTTGTTAAAAAAATGAGACTGGAATACACCTCCATTTCTCACATTCCTGCCTGTACATAGCTTGCAGTGTAACAGTATCAGTTAAAGTAATAATAATGATGATGATGATTATCATCATTATCATAAAATAATAAGAAGGCAGTAATGACAGTTGTGAAATGCGTACCACCAGCCAGGCTCAATGAGAAGTGTTGTACATAGAGACTTTCATTTAATTCTGCTTTAATAAGAACAGATGACTATAACACACACACACACACGCATTTCAGATAAAAACCTGGGTTCAGAGTGGCTAGTAACTTACACTTGGTCAGTATGTGGCCAATTCAAAACCAATTCTGTGATATTACCCAGCCCATGAATTTCTCTATGCCACACTGATCTTCTTCGCCCTGGCCAGATTCCTCCCAAGGTAATCCCTTGGCAAGAGGATTTAGATCTGAAATGCATCTACCGCCCTAGCTGGTTTGGCTCAGTGGATAGAGCGTCAGCCTGTGGACTGAAGGATCCTGGGTTCCATTCCTGTCAAGTGTACATGCCAGGTTTACAGGCTCGATCCCCAGTAGGGGGTGTGCAAGAGGCAGCCGATCAATGATTCTCATCATTGATATTTCTCTCTCTCTCTCCCTTCCTCTCAAAATCAATAAAAATATATTTTAAAAAATTAAAAAATGCATCTAGCTATCCCTTCTGTGATCTCCTCCTCAGTAAGTGTAACATGTGTTCCCTCCAATGAAGAACACATGAATACATGCACATACATTTTATCTATTACAGTAACCACGTACAGACTGCTTTCCATATGCCAGGCTGTGGGCTAAGACGTAAATACTTTTCTTATCCCCGTATTTCACCTGAGGGAGCAGACCTGGAGGAATTAGGTAACTTGCCCAAAGTCTTAGAACAGAAGAGTTCTGATCAGGGATTCAAACCAGTGCCCACACCCTTAATCACGAGGCCACAGTGCCTCCCAGGCAGCCCCATCCACCAGTGAACTGGACAGATCTTGGGACAGAACTGGACAGGACAGCCTACGTCCCACCCCAGCAAAACAGGTCCTGGTTTACCTTCCCAGCGCTGGGAGTCACCAGCGAAAACTCTGTGCTTGGCGAAAGAACAGATGTTTAATAACTTTGCAGTAGCGAGGAGGAGGTTACATAACATGGCTGAGTTATTTTTGAACTTTGGAAAATGCTGACTGCTCTTTTCAGAGTGCCTTCTGTAAAACCAGGAATGTTCAACCTAAAGACTATTTCCCCCTTGCCCCTACTCTTTTCATTCCAGAATCCCAGAAACGGAAACAGGTCCACAGTCAGATCAACACGTCACCCAGGGCAAGCCCTCCTTCGTACCGGTCCAGCGTCACGAGCAATCAGTCACTGTTGCCATAGCCTAACGACACCAGCTCTGTGCAGACGATTACGAATAATACCCATAAGGACCACCGAGGGGCATCACCACTAGCCCCGAGATGTGCTCAACCAGTCGGAGTGGGACCCAGAGCCTCTCAGCAA
>NW_006300047.1:3081261-3111341 GCF_000327345.1 Myotis davidii | reverse complement strand
CATCAGGTGTGGCTGCACCTGACGCTCTTCTGAAGCCAGTTGCTTCCCCCCCACACACAGTGGGGGTAGAGAGAGCTATTTCTTCACTAGATGCTCTTCCAAAGAAGACATTTTAATCCAGTTGAAATGTAACTTTTAAAGACTGGCAGGAGAACCCCTAACTCTAGAGTCCTGGGCTCCACTGAACAAGTGATGGGTCCAACTCTGATCTCTGCCTTCAGCCATCCAGCAACCAAACGTCCATCCAACGGGGGTGATTAAATCACAGACGCTTAAGTAACTTCTACAACAGAACACAAAACAGCAACTGAGAGGAATATGTTGAATTCTATGTATCTTCATAGATCAATCTTGAAACCATAAGGTTGAGGTAAAGAAAATTCTAACACTTTAGATACCATTTGGTACCTAAGAAAGAACTAAATTGGGTCTAAAGTTGCACATATTTCAACGACAAACGTACATGGATTTGAATGACATGATGTTTATTGTAGTGTTTCCCCTCCCGTGGAGAGGAAGGGAGAGAAGCAGGACTGGACAGAGGTATGATCAAGATTTCTACCTTATCAGCAATGTCTTATTTCTTTTAAAACTGTGAAACACATATAACGTGTTAACCTTTGTTCTCTGTGGTAAGTACTAGGGTGGGCATTTTATTGGACCCCATACTTTCCCATAGTATTCTTTCTGAGAGAGAGAAAAAGAGAGAGAGTGTGAGTTAGAGTTCCTGTTATCTGAGTTTGTCTTCAGACAAATCTTTCCTGTCCTCATCAGATTGTACATTCTCTGAGGGGCAAGGTTACACCAGACCTAGCACAGGGTCCATTTGGTGGGAGGGGTGATTTCTGGAGGATGGAAAGATACAGTCCCCTTAATCCTTTTCTTAACAACCGCCTTCATTGGGCTTTCTCAAGCCCTCAGTGCTCGCCTTGCCTTGGAAAAGGCCACTCTCCCGGGCATGCTCAGGAGCACTGTGATGATGAGGAAATGTGATCAGGGCCTTGCTTGTGCCGGATTCCAACCCCACACACTCAGTGAGCACCACCGCGCTCCATAAATGGAGAAAAGTTTCATTAAACACCAGGCAGCAGATGATAACCTACCACACCTGACATGTTCCTCCTCTGGGGCTGAAACATCAGCTCCAAAATTGCCTCCCTCAAAAGCCCGACTCCTGGAAATAGCATAGCAGCCTTCACAGCAGGGTTGTTTTAGGAATGGAATTCAGGGTGGTCACTGGAAGGAGATCTGAATGCCTTGCCAATGATCCTTCTCAAATTCCTTTTCCTGTATATATTATATTTCAATTGCCCTAAAATTGAGTTGTGTTACCATCGAAATTATACATTTCTCAATATCCCAGCTGCAGGGCACTTCTTGTAATGAAGAGTGAGGATCATCAGCCCAGCGCTTGTCTCTGGGCTGGCAGCAGTCCTGCCTCTGTGAGAGGCGCCCGTGTGTCCTACAGATTGCCCCCAGTTCCCTCCTGCTCTTTGAACAATTATTTAAAATGCTGGAAGTGGCAATGTAGAAACAAGATCATTAAAGAGAGGGGTGGAGGGGAAAAGGGAAAATTTCAAAGGGTCATGATTTCCTAATTCAAGAGTTGTTCAGGATTATGTCTATTTTATGCACCGATTACACACACACACACACACACACACGTACATATATGCACACGTGCAAACATACACACACCTCCAGCCCCAGCCCAGAGATAATCCCTGAACTGGAGCAGATTCAAAGTCCTAAAACCTTCCAGAACCATTTTAGAGAGAGGCGTCACTCTGCTAATAATCAACCAAACTAGTCTGCTGACCCTCATTTCTGGTGACCAGGAAACCTTCACTGCTCACTCTGACAGTCACTTAGTCATTACTAGGTGCTGGGCGCTGTGCTAAGCAACACTTTTCATGCATCGCCTCATTTCACCCTCACAAAACACCTAGCACGTTGGTTCTTGATGCATGACCCCCAGACCAGCAGCACCCGCATCGCCCAGGCACTTGTCAGAATTACAAAGTCTAAGGATCCACCCAGAGCTTCTCAATGAGCTCAGAGCATGGGGCCCAACAAGCTGATTTAACCAGCTCTCCTAGTGGTTCTCATGCATGATGAAGTTCAGAATCGCTGCCTAGAAAGTCAGTGCTGTTATCATCGCTCCTCAACAAACTGAGGCCCAGAAGAGTAAAATGATCGTTCAAGTCATATAGAAAGTGGTTGGCACAAGATTTAGAACCCTGACAAATCTGACTCGAGTCCAGTCCCTTAATCACAGTGCCACGCGGCTCCTTATCTGAGGGTCGAACATGGATTAAATCAGCAAACAGCAGGCAAAAGCATGCAAGACGGGTGTACGAGTGTGATCCTTCTACATCTTAACAGCTGAGTCATATGATGGGCCACAAAGAACAATGATGCTTCTTCCAAACATACTTTAACTTACATGTCCACCAAAATGGGAGTCGTTATATAAATTACGATACATCCATGTGATGGAATATAATGCAGTTTTGAAACCGTGTTTGCCAAGATTTCCAATGCCCTATAGAAATATGTAGGACACAAGAAGGGGAGAAATTCAGCTATACACTCAGCCAAGGACTAGGAGCACCACTGTGGGCAGTTTTCCAAATGTTAGCATGTTGGTGAGGATGTGGGAAGTGAAGTGATTTCATTAACGGCTGGTGTGAATATAAATTGATATAGCTACTTTGTAGGACAATCTGGCAGTAGATACTTAAATTTTAAAATGCACATGCTCTGTGACCCCCAAGTTCTGCTTCTCGGAATCCACCCTAGAGAAATACTTGCACATGTGCATAAAGAGACACGTACGGTGATTAGCACTGCAGTTTAGTTTCTAATGAAAAGAAACCTAAAAGAACCCAAATTTCTATCATTATGAAGGCTGGATAAATAAATCATGGTATATTCCTATTGAAGAATGCAATGAGTAAGTTACAAAGAATGTAGGTTTTCATATGTGTATGTTTATAAATGTATAACTACGTACACACATATCTATATATTCATATATATGTATATACACACATATATCTACACATATGCACATACATATTTGCAATATATCTATAGATAGAGAATTGATGGATGGATGGATAGATAGATCTCAAAAGTAAGTTTTCATGGGATATTGTTAAGTAAAAAAATTAAGTTTCAAGAAACAATATACGAAGTTACTTAAAAGCAAAAGGAGAGGAGAAGAGAGGAAGAGGGGAGAGAAGCACAGAATCAAACAAAATAATCCCATTCGCACATACACACGCTCCTGATTTTCAGTGCACATTTTCAGCAATGAGTACGTATTGCTCCTAGTATTTAAACAAACAAACAACAGCAACAAAAACACAACTCTGATCCCAAGCTGAGAGAGACAAAGCAAAGCGCCGCCTCTTACTGGTGCAGGGTGTGCGGCGGGGCGTCCGGTTTCTCCGTCTGCCCGTAGCAGCTGGCCTTGGCCTCTGGGATGTAGGAAAAACTGTCCAACATGGAAGACGCGGCAGTGGTCAGGATGCCCAGGCCATCCCTTACTCTCGCCTGCAGGCTGTAGTCCCAGTCATCATAGGAGACTGAAATGAGTCCCGATGGAAACTCTTTGGGGATGAGTTCTGTGTTCCCAGAGACCAAGCTGGGGACAATCCAGAAGAAATCATACCCGGTGAGGCCCAGGGAGCGGGCCTCGCTCAGAATGAGGACAGCCTCATCTTTGGAGCAGTAGAGCAAGATGACAGAAGAGTGGATCTTCTTTAGCTGGACTTGCGTCTTGGCATCGTCAAAGGAGGTGTCCAGGGTGATCACGTTCTGCATGTCCCAGCCCACGAAGCTGTTGTCCACTGTGGTCTTGATGAAGCTGATGAAGTCCCTGTAGCCGGGGTAGATGGTGGTCACCAGGGAGAAGACATGCCAGTCGTAATCCTGCATGATCTTCATCATGACCACGGCTTGTTGCTGGATGGACGCTCCAAACTGG
Organism: Myotis davidii; assembly: GCF_000327345.1. NCBI lineage: Eukaryota > Metazoa > Chordata > Mammalia > Chiroptera > Vespertilionidae > Myotis > Myotis davidii. The sequence goes on along the minus strand of NW_006300047.1, from coordinate 3,107,347 downwards.
AAGAAGGTAGACGTCGGATCCTGCCAACAGGTAAAAAAAAGAAAAGCAAGATGAGGCAGAAGGCAGTTTATACAGCACCATCTGTCTTTATAGGCTAACAGAAGCTCCTTCCTAGAAGTGAGGGGAAATAAATCACATATCTATTCATTCGCAAACGTTCCTGAGCACCTACTGTACACCCCACCCTGGAAGAGATACTGAACATACAAAGAGGAGAGAAGTCCTGGACTTGGAGCCCACGCCCTGATACACTGAGGAACATCTGTTACTTCTGTCATCTCATCATCTATTCTCCTCATTTTCCTCTAGTTCATCCCATCCACCTCGCCCCTTTGAGTCCATATGTTTCCAACAGAATGAACTCTCTCTGGCCCCCAGGCTCATGGCTGGGAAATGAAGCCGTCAGAGACAAAACAACATCAGTAAATAGAGACAGATTCCTGATGACACTTAGACCACCTGGAGCCTGCCGTGCCCGTAGCCATTGACTCTGGACCTGTTGGTTTATAAGCCAACAAGTTCCCATGTTCACCTGAGCCAACTGTAGTAGAATTTCTGTCCCTTGAAATCTAGACTCCTGTGTAATATAGAGGATAATAAATGCTGGTGGCCATCTATCTGCTCAATCAACAAATATTTGGTGAGCACCTAACTGTGCAGCAACAGCTTGGAGAAATGATGCATACGGCAGGCACAGACATCGCCTCTGTCTTCATAGATCTGCTGGGAATTTGAGAAAGAGCAACTTCCATAAACTGGGGGCTGAGAGGAGCACGAGAGAATGTTGAAGGAGAATCCAGGTGTGGAAAAGGGGAAACGGGTGGATATTAGAGTCAGAAGAGCCCCGAGAATACATCTTGACTATGCCAGGAACTACAGATAAATGCATTACGGTTTGTGAAACAGAGGGGATGAGATGATGTTGAAGAGCTTGGCAAGAACCCCATCACATATGGCCTCAGGGGTTATGTTCAGAGGCTTACACCTTATTCGGAGCACAAGGTGGAGCTGCTGGGTGCTCTTATACTGGGAAGTTGGGTGGTGACTTGTGTTGGGTTGAGGGGCTTCTAATAGCCCAACCCCCCCCCCCCCAAGTCTATGGTCTAATCCAGCCGTGGGCAAACTACAGCCCGGGCCGGGCACCCGGCCCATTTGAAATGAATAAAACTAAAAAAAAAAAAAAAAAGACCGTACCCTTTTATGTAATGATGTTTACTTTGAATTTATATTAGTTCACACAAACACTCCATCCATGCTTTTGTTCCGGCCCTCCGGTCCAGTTTAAGAACCCATTGTGGTCCTCGAGTCAAAAAGTTTGCCCACCCCTGGTCTAATCACAAGAACAAGTTTCCATTTGGAAGAGGCAGCTGATACATACAGCTGTACAATTTACAAATGACCTTCACACCCCTTAACTCACCAAAGCTGCATGAGGACCCTCAGAGTGTGGTATATTGTTAGCAGGGGAAACAGGCCCAAACTGGTCGCAGCCAGTAGTATCCAAACTCAGGCTCAGATTCCACGTCCAGCACCCTTTGCAACACAAACCACAGCCTTCTTGGGGTCACTGAAGATCAGCTTCACCCACGGTGCAAAAATGCCAATGAAGCCAGGTCTGTCTCTGTGTTGTAACAAATCGGGATTTGACCAACGCTAAGATGTATTTCTTCCCGGGAACTAAGAAAATTCTCGAAGAGTCCTTGTTGTACCACAGCCATGCATGTTTTTATTCTGCATGCTGTGTCTACCACGTGTATTCCCACAAACTTGGAAGTACGAATATGGGAATGGGAACTCCATTGTGTGTGTGTGTGTCTCTGTGTGTGTGTGTGTGTGTGTGTGTGTGTGTGTGTGTGTGTGTGTGTGTGTTAAGAGTGAACAACTCCATTCATATCTTTCAGAACAATACTTTGTAGCTGTGTGTCTTAATTCTGAACAAGTCTGAATAATTTTTGCTGTGGGCTCTCACTGAACAGGAAGTTTTATCTGAATGGGCCAAAAGCTATAGTTCTTCGAAATACTCCCCTTTTCCAAAATGCAGGGGTTAGGGGGATAATTTGAGTGCAGTGTGGCTTGAAGAAAGAGAGGAAGAAAAAAAAACAGGAATAAATGCCTTCTGCGCCCCTTCCGATATTACAGTTCTATGAATTTTACCTAATTAAGTCAATTAAAATGGGAAACAGGTTTAAAGACTTTGGGTCGTTATTCAAGTGTTCCATATCCATCATTGAGGAATTCCAGTAGCTTTTGGAGAATTCCAATATTCTTGGATGGATTAATCATTTCAAATCGTCCTCAACAGGACTGTGGACTACTCAAGGGCAGAGATTCTGCTGTCCTCATCTCTCTGTCCCCAGCACCTGGCAGAAGGCTTGGCACATGACACATCAGGTAATGGAGGGTGAGGAAATGCGTGAGTGGGTGAATGTGCGAAAGAGGTCTAAGGAGAATGTCCTTGGGTTAAACACAAAGTGAAAGGGAAGAATTCAGCGTCTGAGGTTGTGCTTTGTGTGGCTCTTGAATGTCATGTCCAAAAACTAAAACCTTTCAACATCGTCACCCTACTACCATGAGGAACCCCTTCTCCATTAAACACCCGAAATACATTTAGGGTGTCCTGTATTTATAATGAGATATAGGAGCCCTATAAGCCCCACCAGGTATCCATAGAACCTCAATTAAATACCAAAGAAGGCAACAATATACAGAACGCACCCACAGCAGAAAGCACAGAAGTGAAGTCAGAAGGCAGTTATAGTCATCAGCCTTATGTGCTGTCACATAAGGGGAATGGGACTTCTTGGAATGGGACTGAAAAGTTCCAAACTTAATTACAAAAGAAATGTAATAAGGAGCAAAGATGCCTCTGAGGAAGCCAGTACAGTATGACCGCAAAAGGCAATGGGACCAGCATCTCCTTGCACTGAGCACACAAGGAACTAAGGAAGTTCTCAGGAGGACATATGCTAAGGGCACAGCTAGAACCTAATTTAAAAAAAGGTCTCTGGCCCTAACCGGTTTGGCTCAGTGGATAGAGCGTCGGCCTGCGGACTGAAGGGTCCCAGGTTCGATTCCGGTCAAGGACATGTACCTTGGTTGCGGGCACATCCCCAGTAGGGGGTGTGCAGGAGGCAGCTGATCTATGTTTCTCTCTCACTGATGTCTCTAACTCTCTATCCCTCTTGCTTCCTCTCTGTAAAAAATCAATAAAATATATATATTTTTAAAAAGTCTCTGAGACAACCCACATACACAAACTTCCTTGGAATAGTTGCTATTGGTGGAGGTGAAGGTCAAACATGTTACATGTAGGAGTTGAGGGTATGTGGGATGCTCCAACGCCCTCACTCCATGTACTATGAGCTAGACATGACCAGTGTACCCATGAGCAGCTTTGTGCACAAGGCAGAATTGTATGCAAATGCAGTTTTATCTGGTTCTCCACATAGAGAGGAGGGCACGGCTGCATTGGGAACTTTATGAAGGAGAAAGATAATGATAAGGATAGCAGTTCATTGGCCAAGAGCTTGGCACAGGCCATCTGGGGAAGAGTATGTGCAAAGTCATTGCCTTGTGCCATCCCCACCCTCCTGTCTTGCCATACTTTAATCCAAGTTCAATCTCTCCTGTTACTCTCTTGTGATCCTCACTAAGATCCTCTCCCTGGAGGAATAGCAGTGTAACTTCTGGGGGTCAGACTACCCAGGTACCAATGCTAATTGTGTGTCCTTGGAAAAACTCACTTAACCTTTCCAAGCCTCAGTTTGCACATCTGTACAATGGGTATGGCAATGGTAATATTTACACCAGCTAACATGACAGACGTGCTTACTATATATGACAGTCATGTGTCTAAGACTTTTTTTGGTGAGATTATCCTTTAATCCTACCCCCCCAACTTCCTAAACTGGTATTATCCCCATTTTAGAAATGAAGAAACAGATTAAGGGTAGAGTGACTTTTCCATGGTTACACAGGCAGTGAATCAGGTTTATCTGCCTTCAAGATTCCAATCTTTTCACCCCTGCACCATGCTGTTGGCAATGATAGCATTTTCTCATTGAGTTGTATAGAAACTTCCAGTACAGTGCCCACCACCTATCAAATGACCAACAAAGGTACTAGTAAGTCACTGTTATTTCCCCATAGCCAGGAATCTCAGTGTCTCACATCAGGGGCTCATGCTACCCCCTCCACTAAGGCAGTAATTCACACTCTGAACCTGAGAATCTCAATAACTCACCCTATTCATTGCTGCCTGATGCTTTAACCAATCTCCTTCTCTACTCTATAGCCAGTCACCTATGGCCTCCCTAGACCTATCACATTAAATTTAGACTCTCTAGCCTACCCCTGCATGCTCACCAATCAAACCTTGTAGTTGAAATAGCATGGGCTCTGGCCTATCAAACCTCAGTTCAAGTCCGCATGGGGTTGCTGTGAGGATGGGATGAGCTGGTAGAAGTAACGGGCTCTTCTATCTATGAGGACCCCAACAGCTTGGGGTTCCTCTCCATGTGCTCTGCCCTCTAGACCACATAGACACCCCAGAAACCTAAGGGGATCCTTATCCTATTTCAGAAACTGGTATCTCCAGATCCACTGGCATGCTGCTCTTGCATTCCCCCTGCAAACCAGCCCACTCTCCCTGAGCACAGGAAGCTGTGTGAAGAAGAGAAGGAACTGTCTTTCCTCACAGTGATGAATAATGCTTTGGAGAGAAACCATCACTTGTGTCCTTCATGGACCTCATGCAGTTACCTTATACCACTTTCATTTCCTCTGACATCTGCAACAAACTGCAAAACCCACTGTGGACAAAGGCATTGTAATCCCCTCAGAGGGATGGACTCAAGAGTTATTTGCAACACATAATTGCACAGCGAGGCACTGAAGAGCCTCACGTTTAGCGCTGGATTTTTCTAAGGTGGTTTTATGGACTGGCAGGAGGTGATGGGGGAATCTGGCCACATTCCCAGGGCCTGGCAGCTGATATGCCAAATGGCCCTTTCTTTGGGGGCCCTGACCATTCTTCCTGCTCCCTGCATGGATAGCAGAGGCTGTCCCTCCTGCACTTAACCTCCTGCCACCACTTGGCCTGTCCTTTTCGGATTCTGTAGCGCAGCCTCTGACCACCTCTGGCACCAGCCTCCTCGGCAGCGTGAAGCCGGGGGAGAGGAACAGATTTCAGACACCCACTTTGGTTCTGAAGCAAAAGCAGTTTTCCCCATGCTCGCTGCTCTGCAGAACACAGAACAAACTGTTTTAAACACAAAGCGAGGGAGGCAGGGAGGTGTGGGATTCTGGGTGTCTGCTCTCAACTCTGTGCTTCAGACCCACATAAGGTCTCACTCTAATGTTCTAGAATGTTCCAGGGCCTGACTGGGTGCTCAGGGTCAGATCTGACTCCATGGGTATCAAAATCTGATATTTAATAGAGTCTATTTCCAATTTTCATTTCACTTACTCATTCCACAAAGGCTATAAAGGGCACCCACACCCATTATCTCTTTTTTCTTTTAATATATTTTATTGATTTTTTTACAGAGAGGACGGGAGAAGGATAGTCAGAAACATCAATTTGAGAGGAACATCGATCAGCCACCTCCTGCACACACACACACACACACACACCCCACACTGGGGATGTGCCCGCAACCATGGTACATTGCCCTTGACCGGAATCAAACCCAGGACCCTTCAGTCTGCAGGCCAATGCTCTATCCACTGAGCCAAACCAGCCAGGGCCCATTATCTCTTTCTGATTCTAAGCCCCCAAGAGATGAGGTATTGCAAGTGGTTATAACAATCATGGATGGCTTTTATCATGAGGACACAGGAGGAGAGGTGAAGAGATTTTCCTAAATCTACGTAGCTCCAAGCTGACAACATCTGTTATTGCAAAATGCCATGCAATGTTTCCTTACACCCAATAGTAGCTCTCATTCCTGGCTGCACAGAGAATCACTTGGAAAGTTATTTAAAAGCACCAACACTTGTGCCCCACACCAGTCCAACTGAAATGAATTTCTGTGACCTGAGTATATGAACTCCAACACTGATTTATTTGTTTTTCTCTGTCTCATCCCAATGGCAGGATGTTATTCAAGTCAGTGTCTTCAAAGCCTGGCACAATGTCTGACACACAGTAAGGGCCCAGTAAATATTGGGTGAGGAAATAAATGAGCAGAAGCCTCCTTCCCAGGAAGTATAAGAGAAACAGGGTCAACCCTGCCCCCATTTCTATAACTTATTTTCCTTCTGCCTGCCAGGGTGGGTACCAACAAAAAGGATAATGATGCGGGTGACCCAGCAGAGATCAAGGGAAACTCCTTGGGAATTTTCTTTCTCCCGTCAGAGGATTGCCTTGGTGAGCCATGATTTACTGTCTGCCACTCTTGTTGTGTATCACCTGAGCTTTTAAACATTTTCATTTCAGTTTCCATGGATGAGATAAAAAAGTAAAGGTATCAAACTTGATAAGCTTGAGGATTCAGATGAATAGCATTCTCACATCCATATAAGCTACATCTCTCCTACGGGAGGATTTCTATCCCATCATCACCCATCCTCCTCACCCTCCTCCTCCACCACCATCATCATAATCATCCCCCCACATCACCATCATCATCATCACCACCACCACCGCCATCATCGTCATCCCCCACCATCATCATCATCATCAGTCACCATATCCATCCATCTTCATCATCATTATCCACCACCACTACCATTATAATCATTCCCCACCATCATCATCATCATCATCATCACTCACCATCATCATCCTTCTCCTACTCATCATCACCATCACCATCACCATGGTTACAATCACAACTAATAGTAATTGGACATATCCAATATGGAGTGAGAATGTAGCTTGCCCAAACTCACCTAGCTTGAACTTGGCAGGGCCAGGATTCAAGACCAGGCAATCTGAATGCTTAGTTACTGGAAAGGTGATTTCAGGTATGCGGAACAGGAAACAAGTGTGTGTGTGTGTGTGTGTGTGTGTGTGTGTGTGTGTGTGTTGAATAACCACCACCCAATAAAAGAAAAAGAAAGCCTCCAGAAATGAGAATAAATGTCAAAGATCTCCAATCAACTGGCAATCAGGTTACGTAGGAGACTGAGGCTGAGGGGAGAAATCATCCTCAGGTCCCATTTCCCATCATCCACAAACACAATATCTCATCCCAAGCAATCTCTGCTCATTGGACCATTTCATGACTCATGTGTTAGCCTTCATTGTTTTCCTATCAGGAAAGAGGAAGGGGTCTCTTCCCACGTTTACTACTGCAGTTAACCACCACTCAAGCTCAGATTACTTCTTCATCACCCCCCAGGTTTATTTCTTTTTCCTTTCCCTATTATACCTGCTTACGTTCAGACTGTCAGCAGTACTCTCTCAGACTATGGAGTCCCTACCCCAGTCTCACCCACATGCCACACCGCTAACAGAGCTCTTTTTAATGTTCACATTGGAGCACTGTGTCCCCCTGCTTAGTTTTTCTCAGCAGCTCCTCCAACGTTCAGGATAAAGTAGAAACACACACCAACCCCATGACTGTTCAAGTGTTTGGGGCTCAGCATCTGTCTCAGGACTGAGAGAGGTCAGGTACTCCATAAACATGTTACAAATTGAATTACTGAGAGAGCTAATGAAGCCATGTAATGATGCTTGGAAGGAAAACCAAAGGAAGCCTTCATATTTTCCCCTGTCCATCATTCCCCAAAACACATCAGCTCCATCACCCACAAGCACAGAATTCCACTTCAATCAATCTGCACTCACTGGACCTTTTTATGATTTATGTTCTATTCCCCAGTTTGCTTCTCTTGTGAATAAATCCGCCAGCATTCTTCTAGAATAGACTAACCCTCTTGGCTCTGCTTTCTCCTCCTCTCTCTTCAAATGAGAAGTTTAATCTTAAATTCCTGGTGACTGTTGGGTTCCCAGCGAGGGTAGCTATCCAAGGTGGCCGGAGTGATCTGATTCAGAAACCAGGAGAGCACCACCAGTCTTCACTCGGAGTCTGTTCACTGGTCTCTTGGAACACAGTGGAGGGGATGGGTGTTAAGTAAGGTAATTTCTAAGAAGAGCTCTACAATTTGGGGACCAAGGAAGGGAGCCTTTATCCACCTCCGAGCCTGGGCTTCCAACACAGCACCGACTGGCCACATATGACTATTTAAATACAAATTTAAATATTTGGTTTCCCAATCACACTAGCCACATTTCAAGAGTTCAATAGTCTTTACACTTTAAAGCCGATGCTCTCCTACCCTTGCCAGCCTCATCCCTAAAGATGCCAATTCAGTTGGTCTGGGACAGGGTCCAGGACTTTTTTCATTCCCTCAGTGAGTGTAATGCGCAGCCAGGGTTGAAAACACTAATCTGAGCCTTCAGTGTCCAGCCCGGTAGCTGTGCCTCAGCTCACTTGGGGAATTTTTTATGCTTCCAGATTTCTCAGCTCCACGCCATCCCCCACTGCATTGGAATCTCCATTAAGGAGCCCTAGATAATATGTACTAATATTTTCCCCAGAATATGCTGATGGACAGCAAGACATGGTACAGCCAGTCCAGCTTCCCTATTTTCTAGGTGAGGAAACTGAGGCCCCAGAAGCTTGGACGACTTGTTTCAAATCAGTGGTACCATGTGAACAGACACAGGGCCTCGCGCCTTTTAATTTGGTGCTCTCTTTGCTGTGTCATGGAGCCATCAGGTACGAAATGTTTTCTACAAAGAACGGGCTTTGTAGGAGGGACACGGGCTTTGCTGACAGCCCGCCTGAGATCTGCTTCTTAGCATAAGTGAGTTATTTAAGTTATACCTCTGTTTCCCCACCCGAAAAATTGGAATAATAGTAACAGTCACAGCCTTAATGGGTCAGTGTGCATATTTTCAGAGGTAACGCACATAAAGCACTTGGCGCATAGGAGGTGCTTGTTCAGGTTGAGTTGATGTTAATAGGGGTGATGATGGTAGCCTTGACCATTAAACCCCCAAGTACCACATCCATCATGGACTTCTTAGTGTCTCGCTTCCTACTTATTTCTACCCTTCTGAATCGCCAGCACCTTTGTCGTTACCTCCCATCTGCATTAGCCTTTTATTATATAGGATATTATATATATTTCAGAGAGGAAGGGAGAAGGAGGAAGAGATAGAAACATCAATGAAAGAAACATCAACACATTGGGGATCGAGCCTACAACCTGGGCATGTGCCTTGACTAGGAATTGAACTGCAACCTCTTGGTCAACCACTGAGCCACCTGGCCAGGCTACTGATTGCCTTTCATTCATTCAATGAATTTAACAAACTCTGGTTATGTGCCAGGCATTGTTCAGGGGAAGTGAATCTAGAGAAGAAGGTTACCAAAGCAAAGGTCCCTGCTTTTATGAAGGTTCCATTCTTAGGGGAATAGATAGACAAGGAAGAAGGAAATCAATACATAGACTAGTTTCTAGGAAAGCAGATGAGCAATGGTTCAGGAGTGGCGTGGAAAGCCCAGGAGCTCTGCTTTAGATCACCCGGTCGGCCCCATTGGCACTCACCAAAGGGGTGCCAAGGAAAAGCCAGCCAGAAAAAGCTGAGGGCAGGGGTGCAGGTAAGGAGAGCCATCCAAGCAGAAAGAACAGCGTGTGCAAAGGTAGGAAAGGGTTTAGCCAGTTCAGGGAACAGACAGAAGGTCAAACAGCTGTCATTTAAAGGAAAGTGGTGGGAGATGAGTTAGGATAGTAAATAGAGGCTGTATCACATAGCATCTGTCCAGTAGATCTGGAAGGGCATCTGGATTTAATTCCTAGGCCAATTTCATTCCAAACAACACCTCTGTTAAATGCACCATTAGTGTCTCCCAGCAGGGGAGCTGGGAGGGGCGTGGAACGGAGCATGTTGGGGTTTCATGTGAGCCAGCCCTGTTCTTCCCTTTGGAATTCTGATCTGTGCCCAGGGGGCAGCCTACATTGAAGATACCGTAAAGCATGTAACTGTCAGCTGTACCCGTTAGTCGATTGGTACCCTAACCTCTAATGAAAAGGCTGGAACTCCCATGTCTACCTGGGCATTCCAGACTTTTTCTCAGTTCATCATGCAGAGCTAAGCTCTACCTCCAGCAAGTCATACAATGCTGGAGGAGAGAATGCACAAATGTATGGAGAGATGTATTTCTTGACTACACCAAGAACAGCCCAACATCCTCTGCATCCATCAGAACCGCCGATGATTGATGCTCTTGGCCCCAACCCGGCTTTCTGGATCGTTAGCAGGGCTGGCCAAGAAGGGACACCTGCTGAGATTGAGGCTCTTATTCCTATGCAAGGACATAGCAAAGGCGGAAGCTGGCTTCACCCAAGTGCTCTGTCAAACTGCAGGTGAGCATCGAACTCAAAGCTTCCAAACAGAGTCGTTAGCAATTACAGATCCCCGAGGCTACACAGGAGCATCATTTGTTGTTGTTGTTGCTGCTATAGTTATGTTTTATTTTGTGTGTGTTTGTTTTTTGTCAGTTCCAACCGTAGCTAAGCCATTGGCCTTGCTCTGTGCACCTGAAGCCATTTTTTTCAGATCCCTTTTCTTAAAGAAGCATGAACCTCCCTGAGCCATATTATAGGCATTTGTTATTCTGACCACCAACCATCCTTTCTTCCTTTACTGATAATAGTGAATTTCCACTACGAGCCATCCTTCCCCTTCTCTCAGTCAAACCAATTGGCTCATCCAATCCTCACAATGTCAGCAATTAGTTCAAGGGTAGGAGCATGTCCTATCCTGGCCCATTCAGACTGACTCCCAGGATTTGTGGAGAAAGCAACTAAGAAAAGACAGTTTCTCTTATTGATAGACGTGAGTTTCTGGCAGCCAGCCTGCACCACTATATTCCATCCTGAGAAGAAACCACCAAAGCCAAAGGCAAAGTTGAAAGACGGAGAGTCACCACATTCAAACATCCTTGTTGAGCACCTTGTTCAAGCCACCCCTGCAGCCGAGTACCAATGCTGTCACTGCATGTCCCAATTAACTCTTTCCAGTGGTTCTCAACCTGTGGGTCGCGGCCCCTGAAAATACATCCTGCATATCAGATATTTACATTATGATTCATAACAGTAGCAAAATTACAGTTATGAAGTAGCAACGAAAATAATTTCATGGTTGGGGGTCACCATAACATGAGGAACTGTATTAAAGGGTCGCAGCATTAGGAAGGTTGAGAACCACTGGAGCCAATTCAAATTAGCTTTTCTGTCACTGGCAACCAAAGATTCCTGGTGCCACTGACTAGGGAAAAAAAAAAAGAGAATAATGTGATTCATTCCTCACTCACCTTCCAAACTTTGACCAAGAGAATTCAAACTACACAATGGTGTGTTTCCCTTCCCCATCCTTCCCTTTTCTTACCCATGCTTTTCCCCTTGGAACAGCTGCCTCTCTCCACATATCTCCCTCTTCCTGCATGAGCTCTTTATCCTTTTTTTATTGTTGATTTTTCCTTAATATGCAGCTGTGATTGGTTTCTTCTCACAGTCTGACAGCCACCGCCACCACGACCCAGATGAAAGACATGACAGTTGCCACCAGTAATAATCATTTGTCATTAAACTGTTGCAGGGAGGAGAAAAAGCAAACCGGCCGTGTTCGTTACATCTCCATCTCTGGCTGTCACACTCGGAGGGGAGGGGCTGCTGTGGAACTGCAGGAGACAGCTTTACTTTTGGAAAAAGGAGAGTCTCTGGCGTTCCCACAACACCTGCTGGGGGCAGGCCCTGGTGGTAAACATCAGAGTACAAACGTCCTCTTTAAAACACCCATTTCTCCAGGAAATGTCTACAGGCAGCTCTGAGAGCTGAGCCTGTGGAGAAAACTGCTTCTCCCTTTGGGAGTCTGTATGTTCATGTTCTTAAAGGCCCAGAGGTTGGTGCCAAATAGACAGAGTGTTCAAGCCTTGGCTCTTACTCTTCCTAATGTCTGGACCTTGGGCAAAATCCTTAAGATCTTCGAGACACCACTTTCTCATGTTAAATGGAGAGAACATTAGTCCCTACTCTCAGGAGGTTGGTGGGACTGAGATAATGTATAGATTGCTCTCAGCACATACCAAGAGCTCGACTCACGGGAGCTGGGATTAGGCTGTTGTCACCATGAAAGAACTACAATGACAACAGTGAAACCCAAAAAGGACAGCCCACCAGCACAGCATCAATGCAAACAGAAGGGGTGCCCTGTGGCATGTCCCAGTAACAACCTGACACCAGGCTCCAGAGCAGCTTGTACTGTGTGCCGGGCACGAGCTGAGGAGCGACAGGTAGACAGCTCGGCCCAATGTTAAAACTCAACCCCTTCGTATAGTTTCAGTTTTGCAAGATGAAAAGAGTTCTGGCTATGGATGCTGGTCTTGGTTGCACAGCAATATGTAGTACTTACTACCACTGAACTGTACACCAAAACAGTCAAGATAGTCATGTTTATGCAACATATATTTTCCCATAATAAAAAATGTTTTAAGGGAGGAAAAAAAAACCCACAACTCAACCCCTTCAGTGCTGAGTGAACCAGAACCGCTCCTCAGCCAAGGAGAGTTTCAAGTGCATTTGGTCCTCACACTGTCCTTCCCATGAAGCATTTCTGTTCCCATGCTGCAGCTGAGGAAGTTGGGGCTTATGAGGATATGCCTTGTTGCTTTAATAAACATAGGGAGCACCGGGGCCTTGTCCACTGCAGGCGCCACCCAGGGGGTGCAGGCTGGAGCACTGCCCACAAGCTCCCAGATGGCACGGATGTGCTGGTCCAGGGACCGAGCTTGAGGAGCAACATTGGAAAGGCTCAGTGGTATGGCCATGGTCCCAGGCAGCATTGGTTCAGATCCGGGGTCTGACCCCATAGCAGCCTTCCGCCAAGACGCCAGGGAGGGGGCTCTTTCTCCCAGGGAGGAGTGGGTAGTGACACAGACAGTGTCTGTGGTCCACAATCCTCACCTGTGAGCTTCCATCGGGCCTCCCCTCTGGGGCTGCGACAGCCGCATGTCACAGCCTGTCGGCACTGTCTTATCCGACAAAGTGCTTGGGAGAGGCTGTGAGTCCGAAGGCACTGCACTGCATGGAAGGAAGGAAGAGGGGCTGCTCTGGGGTGAGCCACCCCACTCCTGGGAGAAAGCTGGAGCCCCCCAGGAACCAGCGATTTTGGGGAGGTAGGTGCCCACACCCATCTGGGTAAGAAATGATTCCCCTGGGAGCAAAGCCTCCCTCTCTCCTGCGTGCGGCCCTGAGGTGTTCACACTCGAGGGAGTGGCTGAGTCTTTCCCAGCCTCCATGTTTTCATCTTTGGAATGGCCCCAGGGGGACTGGTTACCTGGAGGGGAGGTGGGCATCAGGGACACCGAGATACACAAATCTCCGTGAACTGCAAAGTGGGGGCCAACGTGCCAGCTCTTTGGGTACAAACCAGCACGGCCGCCTCCTCCCTCCCCTCCTCCCCATCCACCCCCACGGTGCTCCCGGGTACACGCTGTCCAGGCCTCTACGGTGGATCTCATCACCCGGTATTTTAAGTGCCTGTTTAAATATCTGTCTCCATGTGACTAGATTAATGCTAATGCACTTCTGCAGCAACAGCACCCAGTCCAGCTCCTGGTTCATGATGGAACCCAGAACATGTTAGCTGGAGGCATAAGTAAGCAGAGGAATGAATGAATGAAGTGGGTTGTAGGTATGACAGAGTGACGGAATGAATGAATGAATGACTATTCATTAAGAGTGGCTGGGTGAGGGGCGCATCCATGGAGTTAGGAAGTGGGTACAAGTGAGCGCTGTGTGGATGGGGGTGTGACGTGCAGGGAGCTGGGGGGCAAATCTGAGTTTCTGAACCACAGGAATCTTTGGCTACCCAAACATTCATGACCTGAAGGCAGGAAACAAATACAGGATTTAGGGGGGTGAGGTTGGCATTCCTTGCTATCTGAACTCTTGCTACCTGCCCTCCAGAACTCAGGAACCAAACAGTTCCAGAGGAAAAGCTATCCCTCCCTATCCAAACCCAGGAATGGAACAGATTCCATCAAGAGCCTGTGTCCACGCTGCTGTCAGCACTGACTCTGGGCTCTCGTGAGCACGGGACACACTGCTTCCCTTCCCCCAACTCCACCTCACTCCCAGGCACCCTTTTCTGCCCTCCCCTCCCCGTTACATACCCTCAGCATAGCAGCCAGACACAAAAGACCACAGACTGCCTGGCTCCATGTATTTGGCACGTCCAGAACAGGCAAATGCACACAGAGAACAGACCTGTGGTTTGCCAGGAGCTGGAGATGACAGGAATGGGGAGTGACTGCTAATGGATATGGGGTTTCTGTTTGGGGTTCAGGAAATAGATAGTGGTTCCCTGACATTGCAGATGTACTTAATGCTGCTGAATTGTACACTTTAATATGGTTACAATGGTAAACCTTACATCTATTTTATCACAATGATAAAGACAGAATACATAAAGAAAGCAAGCAGGCCCTACAGCTGGAGCTGGCTGCTTCATCTAGGTCCCTTCAGTCTTGTAGCCCCTCTGGTGAGATGAAGGTCCTTAGACCTCATGGTCCCTGAGGAAGAACGCCTGGGAGCCTGCAGGAGCACGCTGCCATATCTTCCTGCTCCTCCCGGGTATCTGAAGTCCTCAAGCAGCCTCATGGTCATCAATCACCCACTGACCTCACAGAACCTATTGCTTGAGGGGCTGTGACAATGGTCTGCTCTAGACAGGGCAGGCGTGGTCCTTCCTGTCCTCTCACAGGCTCAGACGGGATGGTACAAGCTTGGCCAGAGCACAGACCCAGCAGGATCACGGGAGGAGAGCTGGTGCGGTGGAAGGCACACGGATATCAAGATGAGGCATATCACACCTCCGTTCTGCCCCGTGCTAGCCTTGTGGCCTTGAGAAACTGACTCAACATCATCAAGCCTCCGCCTGAGACAGGAAAAGCAATCGCCACCCACCTCACGGATCAGCTGAGCTCATGTACATAAACCTGTCAGCACCATGCCTGACCCACGCCGGCTACTACCTACCGATTATTGCACGCCAGTCCCTTTTCCACATTATCTTGTTTAATCGTTAGCACGACCCCATGGAGTAGGCAGTATTCATGACAAAGTGAGTTCATTTCAATGCTGCTGGATGTTAAAGCCCTAGCTTGCCACCACTGGGCAATGTGCAGCCTGCTCTTCTTCAACCGTAACCTGTTTGCTCCCTCTCCTTGACCCAACGCTGGCTCCTGTTGCCTATACTCTAATGTTGCCTAAAGCTCCTTCTTCCCCAGCACAGCACAGGTCATTGCCGGCTTCTCCCTCTGGAAGTAACGCCTCCACAGCAGAAGTATGAGCCCTAAACTAATGCCAAGAGATTTAGCAAGCTAATCTGCCCCATTTCCCTTGGACATAATATTCTGCTTTCTAATCACTTGCCCATGAAGTTCACAGATCCCGGAGCTTCCTGTCACACATGTAGACTGGGGCATCTGAAGGGCCTCAGATTTATGCATTTCATGCTCTCAGAGACAAATAGACCAATTATGGAATACCACTGGCTCTTCGATCCGGGCCACCGTAAATGCTCATGTGCGCATGTGCATGCTCCCGCACATCAAAAAGCCAGCATTTGTTTGTTCTCTGCGACAAGCATTAAGCCGAGATCCACTTGAAGCTCAAAAAAGAAGAGGATGAGTTGTGATCAGAGTTCACCAACACAATTGTCCTCTGAGCACAAATTAGGAGCATAAACTAGGGGTTGGAAGGGAGTGATTTTAACAGAAAAATTGATGGTTTGACTGTTTTCCTGAGAAGTAACATAAAAGGGGAAATTGAGCGCTAGCCTCTGAAGAGGGTTTCAAATCACTATTTATTATTTAATTATTTATTTATTTATGGGGGAAAAAAAACAGTTGACAACGGTCGGGCTCTGACCTGGGGCCTCCCAGTTGCGGCCACACTCAGTGCTGGCTTCATGCAGGGCCCAAGTCAGCTGACTCCTCCTCGAGCTCAGCAGGTTTGTCTTCTCCAGCCTCGGACACAGGAACTTCAGGGCCTCAGAGGCAACGGGAGCCCTGACAGGTCACCCACGGCCCTCCAGCCCCAACACTCCCCCCACCCCCACCCTCAGATAGCTCACATTTGTTTCAGCCCTTGCAGAAGCCATGGGAAATCGGTAGATGGGTCCCTTTCTTCCCTTTTTAGAAAGAGAGGCCTGAGGCTGGAGGGTAGGGGAGGAGGTGGGCCCAAGGGGAGGTCATGCCTTCTGGCTCATTGTGTAGAGAGCCACTGAATCTTGTTCCAAAGCACTTAACACCTTTACGTTCCAAACAATTTCTATGATTTATTTATTATGTTTATTGTTTCCTGTCTGACGACTGTCCCTGACAGAATATAAGGAATATTTTTCCTGTTCATTGATGCATTTCCAAGTATTTGTAACAGAGTGTGCTGTATAATGGAGCGTAATACATATATTTGTGAAATTGAATTGAAGATATTCAAATTGTTTTTGGAAGGAAGGGAGAAAGTCAGGCAAGGAGAAAGTAGGGAATATGTGAAAAGTGCGCTCATAGAAAGGAAGACAGAGAGAGAGGGAGGAAGGAAGAAATAAAAGAAGGAAGAAAGGGAGGGGGTGAGAGGATGGAGAGACAGAAAATGAGTGAGGGGGGAAGAAATAAGGAGCTAAGGTTTTCTACAGTTGATGAAAAGAATCCACTGAGGAATTTTAAGCAGAGATGTGACATAATCAGATGTTTTCTACTGAAGGGACCACTCTGGCTGGAGCATGAACAGCTTGCCGAGGGGAAGACTACAGGCAGGAGGAGCAAGTCAAGAGGCCACGGAAGTAATGCCAGAGAAAGGGGAACCACCTGAACTTGAATAGTGTCAATGGAGACAAAGAAGAAATATTCCAAAGATGCTTAGGAAGTCGATTCAATTGGCTTTGGCAGCCAACTACCAAGGTGGAGAACAGGTGAGAACACTTGTACCCCTGGCACCTAGCATGGTATCTGACATACAGAGGTGGCTCAGTAAATGTTCGTTAAATGAAGGAAGGATCAAGGCAGACAAGCAGGCACTGGCAGGAGAAGGGAATAAAGGTTTGGACGAGCTGCTTGTGAGATGCCCAGGTAGATGAGCCCAGCAGGCAGCAGGTCTGAGAAGAGAAAAGAGAATAGAGCTGCCGTGTGAAAGACAGGGGCTGTGCTCCTGCAGGGGCTTGTGGACAGCGGTAGATGACATCTAACCCATGCAGAATGAGGCGAGCCTTGAGAACTTTAGGAAAACATTAGAATGTATGGGCTAGCAGAAGGAAGGATCCATGAAAAGGAGACAGAAAAGCCATGCAGGAGAGACACAAGGAGAAAGCAGGGGAGCATGAAGGCTCAGAAGCCAAAGGGAGCAGAGAGCTGAAGGTGGAGGGAAAGGCGGGAGGTGTCCGAAGTGTCCGGGAGGACAATGACCAGAAGGGATTGCTGCACAGGCAGTGAGAGGGTCACTGGGGCTTTCACAGGAGTGGAGGCACAGAGGCCAGACCTCAGCGACCCAGAGGGCAAAGGAGACACAAGAAGTGAAGCAGACAGTGGAAGAAGACCCAACACTCTCCAGCTAATATTGCTTCCTCTCCAATGCCAAGGTGTTTTGAGGCAGAGAGAAAAATCCCTCTGCTACTGGGATCAAACTGGGGGCAGCTGGCTCCTCCCCTGCCTTCTTTTCCCATCCACTGGGTCCTTGACATCCTTCCTCCTGTGCCGGACAAAGAAACGTGTGCAAGAAAACATAGGACGTCCTCAAACAAGTCCCTCCCTGCTGAAGGACAATGAAGGGAATGTTCTCCTTATTGTTTTATTCCAAATGCAGGCTTGCAATATACCCGCAGTGTTGAAGAATGGGGTTCCTTAGTTCTTCACTTTGGGCATCCTTTTCTCTTTGCAAAGAAAATATAAAACCTAATCGTGTTCTGCTCTCCAGAACATAAATGAAGTAAAGGCCAAACGCAGTCAGCCTACTGAGACAGCCTGAGCCTCAGACAGCCTCTGGAGCAGAGACGGCCGCTCTCTGCAGCTCCCACACCCTGTGCTATCTTCCTGTTGCCGGCTCAGTGAGGGTTGCCAACACCCTCTCACTGGAACAGGACAAAGAGAACCGGACACGTAGGGGCCACTGAGCACTCGGCTCATTAACAGCCCGCTCAGATGCCTCTTTCTCTAAAGCTCACGTGAGATGGCGACTGGACAATTCTGGCATAAAAACCCAACTCTCTTCACGTGTTTCATCCCTTGCCAACCAAATTTCAGGCCACAGATTAGAAAAACAGAAGCACTGCAGGTACCAAAAAAAGCTGGGGATTTAATGAGCCTTTTGCCTCTAAATGACTCTATCTCTCCACACTCAGATGAAATGCCTCAATGAAGCGAGCCAGGCTGTGGCACAAGCCCCAAGACTCATTCTCCATCAAAGTCCTCCTTTCTCTGGGTCATAGCATGTTCATCATGTCAACCAGTGTCAAGTTTATAGCCAATGGTGAGAGATTTGTTCCGTGGTGGTTTCTATGCGAGTAGTGGCTGTAACCATTGGGTTGCCCTCCCCTGAGATCATGATGCACTTATTCTGCAGGCTGTCTGGTTGGGATTGGGAATGAGTTTGGCGTCATCTCTGGAGGCATTCTGTGTAAATCCTCGCAACCAGTGCCTGAGTCAAGAGGCGGTTTCTCTGTCTTGACACCTGAATTTCTCTCCACTCTGGCGCTGACCACTCAGTGTCAAATGGCTCCCAGGACAAATACCACAAACCGCAGTGTGGCCTGTAGATGCCAGCAGGGCCCTGTTACCTACCTGGGTAGGCTCATCTCAGACCACACGCTGCCTTGCTTTCTCCCCGTCCCCTGCCGTAACCTCTGAGCCCCCTGTGCCCCCCGCAGTGCCTTTGCCTGTGCTGTTCCATCTCCCTCCTCAGTCTCTTACTCATCCTTTATTTCACTGCTTGATCATCAATTTTTAACAGTGGCTTTCCCTGACTTCCTTGATTAGGTAAATGTCCTCTCTCCTATGTTCTTCCTTGGATTTTCATAGCACTTAATGTGGTTGTTAATTCACATTAAGTCCCCCCTAATCCACAGGAAATATGTTCCAAGACCTCAGTAGGCGCCTGAAACCACAGACAGAACCAAACTCTATGCATACTATGTTGTTTTTTCCTAAACATGCACGTCTATGATAAAATTTAATTTATAAATTAGGCACAGTAATAAATTAACACAAACAATTACAACAATATATTGTGATAAAAGTTATGTGACTGTGGTCTCTCTCCCCCTCTCTCTCTCAAAATCTTACTGTACTGTACTCACCCCTCTTCTTGTGATGCTGTGAGATGGTACAGTGCCTATGTGATGAGATCAAGTACACAGAATGGGGTGCAACTTAACACTTATGGATTGTTTTTTTCTGAAATTTTCCACTTCACATTTTCAGACCATGGTTGACCATGGGTAACTTAAACCACAGAAAGTGAAACTGCGGATGGGGGACTACTGTACAGCTCTTTTGAATGCCCACCCCCACCACACACACACACACACACACACACACACTAGAACTATGTGTGGTGTTCGGTTTTGTTCTCCTTCGTCTTACTAATCACTATATCCCCAGCACACAGGGGCCTGACTTGGGTTTTGGTTTGGTGTACCGACTCATGGTGAATGAGGTTAGGAGTCTTGCCCAAGTGTGTCAGTGTGCACGAGGGCCTCCAGACACACAGCATCAAGGAGGACATTTAACTGCGGGTCTCTCTCCGCCTCCAACTTCAGCAGCCAGGAAGCACAGTAGGTTACATGACCTCTGGTCAGGACAGCCCAGCAGCCTGAGTATCATGCTGACAAGTCCCGGCCAGGCATCGGGGGCCGGTCCCTGCCATTATTTCCATGTCATGTCTTAACATTGCTGGAAAGGTTTTCCTGTTCAAGCTGGTGATCAAGATGCAAAATGATTTTGCGGGAATGAGCACTCCTGCCTACTACCTGGTGAACACTGAGGACTGTTCCAGGCAAGTTCAGTGCAACAGGCAGACTTTGTTCAAATGCAGCTCACACCGAGGGGAGGAGCTTGAGCAGAATCCATCATCCCATGGGCTCCGTTGTCTGTCTTTTCTGTTATTGTTTTTGTTATTGTTTGCTCATTTTAATTCCTAAAGTTTTAAAACTTCTGCTTTTACCAATAAGCAAAATCAGACCATATTTTAAGCAACGATGAATAAAAACTCAGATTCTCAAGGGTTCTGCGTGAGTCTGGTGTGTGAGGTGTGTGTCTTGGCAAAGACATTTCATTTCACTGATCCATGGAACCTTGGTTTCTTCATAGAATGACAAGTAGAACCAGCTTCACCAACTTCCCAGAACTCTACAAAGGACCAGATGTCAAGTGTCACTTAACTGTGTTTCCCTTTAGTTAATTCATTCCTTCATCCTGTTATTTATTCATCTTTGTGTTGAAAGCTGGGGATTCAGTGGTGAACCAAACCAGCCCTGGAACCCGCACCCACAGAGCTTATGGTAGATGGAAAGACAAGCATTCGTCAAACAACCACGCACATGTAAAATTGCTTTGACATTTGCATTTTAAAGGAAAAGTATATGGTGCTTTAAGGGCACAAAATGAAGGAAGTTGAACAACCTAAGTGCTCAGAGATTCTCCCAGGAAGGGATGCTGGGACAGGAGTGACCGTGGCAACAGGAGAGGGAAAGAATGCCTCCCGGGAAGATGAGCTTCACATTCAAAGGCAAGAGTGGGGGTCTGAAAGGAAGCCTTTGGGGCAAGGGGGGAGAGAGACCTGTTTTCTGCTCATAAAACATATTTTTATTCCTTTATACATAAAGAACAAGTTATTATCTCTCTCTCACCCCTCAGTTGCTCAGGGATCTTTTCACAGTTTCTGTCTAGTCTCTTTCAATAATTCCCTGGCTGCTAATCAGAGAAAAGGTGCTAATTACCTTATTAGCACTGTTTTGTTTCTCTGTGACCATGAAATGCGTTTAACTTCCTCCCACATGGGAATAGCATTGGCCTGTCACTCTGACCCTGTGTGTTCCTGCCTGGAGCCTGTTCTCAGCTACGAAGGAAGAAGACAGACTACCCGGCACCAGACCCTCCTTACTCGTGGGGAAGGTGAGTTAAGGAACCTGTTCCAGGATGAAACTGCAAGCCCAGGGCTGCGTTTGCTGCCTGACAGTCGCCACTTGCGCCATGGGCCACCTAAGGAACATGGTATTTCACTTCCTCAGCATTAGGGTGCAGATACTGTGGTTTCCTTTAAGGAACCTTCTTTTTCATGCCTCCTCTAATGAAACCTCAATTCCCCTTGAAAGACATTATCAGGAACAAAATTTCAATCCACAGTTGTGCTCTGCTTATATTGAGCAGCCAGGGTGGCAGAAATGAAATAAATATAAACCCCGAGAGGTAGCTTCCCAGAGAAAAGGAGATTACTAAGATTATGCAATCACTTCATGCTTGGAGAGGGGCCAGAATCCCCAACCGAGGAAGGTGGGCAAAGAATGGGGCAATCTCAACTCCTCCTTAATTGAGCGATTTCTCGACCAAAACGATGACCAATGACAACTCTGAAGGGCTAGGTGGCTCAGAGAGGCATTCTCTGGAGCTCTTTGAACCTCACCTGAGGACTGTTCTATAGACCTGGGCGGGAGAACATCACCTGAACCTCTTCCAAAGGCTTCCAGCAACCGCACACTTAGGGTTCTAGAGTGTCACATGGGTCACCCTCGTGAGCAACACTTGCCAATGAAAACCCCCTCAAAGGATAGGTTGGCTCAGTTGTGGTATTTGTGGTGTGTGCTTCTCTAGGTTACCCTGGGAAGGAGGGACAGCGACTAAGCCTGTTAGGATCCTAGCTCTGCTCTCTCTGAGGTGGGGGACTTTGAGCAAACTGCTTAACGTCTCTGTGCCCTGGTTTCCTCCTGCTTAAGTGGGGATAACAACTATACCTGCTGCCTCAGACTATGAGGATTAAAGGTTGCAACTACGTAAAAGCACTTGGCACACCAAGAACTCCCAACAGAGTTAGTTACTATAATTGCCATCATATGTCATCTAGTCCACCCTGAACTGCTATCACATGCAGCCTCCTTGAATGCTGACTTGCCACAGAGTCATGGTTCCCCATGTTGGGCAATGTTGGGCCTCCAAACCCATCTCTGTTGGCAAACCACACTGTTAGTTGCCAAAGTTATTATTGATTATCCCTCACACCTATGAATGATGCCACACACATGCATATATATACACAACACACACACATAAGTTCAGTCCTGCTGTGCTAAATTTACCCGTGGTCTCCTGGGTCCCTAGGTCCATAGATTTTTATTTGTAGAGTATACCCAAGGTGTGGCACAGGAAGCAGTATTTTTAAAGCAGATTATGAATCATCAGATCCTCAAATTCGTCCTTAGGATGGATCCCATAGGATGGAAGCATCTTGCCAAAACAATTATCAAGGAACACAGTGAGCTGGGGGAAGAATGTTTACTCCTACACTGTGCACTAGGTATCCATTGCCTATCTTAACTTTCATACCATATTGCAAACTACTTGAGGACAGAAATTAGCACTTGAATAGCTTCATACTCCCACCTTTCCCCAAACCACATATACTAGTAGTAGGTGCTCAATAAACATCTAAAGTGCCTCAGCAGATTGCAAAGTCCACACAGGCATGGCCTTGCTCACTGTTGTATCACCTATGTGGGCATATAGGAGGTGTTCAACAGATATTTGTTGAATGAATTAATGATGAATATAGAGGAGGTATTATGTAAAATGCACAAAGAGAGTCGATGTTAATTTGTGTTGACACAGACAAATGTTTAGCTTATGCCTCATAGCACACATTTTTATAATCATCTTTCCATGAAGCCACTGAACACCGCGGGAGCCTCTGGTCGGGTGTGCTCTGCATCTATGCTGCCCCATCAGCACTCACTTTCAGTCAAATGTTTGGTTTTGAGTGCCACAAAAATGAGGAGCCATTCGGACCACAAAAATAGGCTTAATTTGCATTCATCGGCTGCAATGCCCTGGAATCTGCCTCCAATGATTCACAGCCCTTTTTTCTATTTTTAAGAATTTAATTTTCTTTTCCAGAGGAAAAAACGGGCCTCCACCGAAACCCCCCAAACTATAAAAATTAACTCAAAATGGATCACAGATTTCTGTGTGTGTGTGTGCGTGTGTGTGGAAGAGAGAGGGAAAGACAGAGAGAAACATCGATAAAAGGGCCCGGGCCGGGGAGGAGCCTGCAATCAAGGTACATGCTTTTGACCAGAATCAAACCTGGACTCTTTTGTCCGCAGGCCGATGCTCTGTCCATTGAGCCAAACCAGCTAGGGCTCACAGCCTTTTTTAAAACATCTTCTCCAACTTTCTATGAGACAAAAAGGCTCCATTCCTTTGCCCACCCCTGGCCCGCCCACCAGCTCTCATCTCTGAATCTGACATTGTGTCTCCTCCTATTGCAAATCCTCACGCCCCTAAAAATCCTCCAGAAAGCTCAGAATGGGCTTGTGGGTCCCACCTGGTTCTGAGAATCAAGTTATGGCACTTCGATTTCAGCATCCCTCCCATTTGCAGAGCAAGCCTCCTTAGTATTTAAATATGCAAGCCAACCGCAAGCACTGTATACGACCTGTGAACTCCTCACCTGGGATGATGCATTCCAGCCCCGCTCCCATTTGTTATACAGGCTTCCTGCTGTGCTAAAGCAAGGAGCCCAGGGGATCTGCAGGGAATTGCTGGTGGTGTCCTCGTGGCTTTCTTCATTTATTAATTAAAAAGTAGCCCATAGCAACAAACCTAGGGATCTGCTAAAGGCACGTAATTCCAACAATGCCAACACTCTGAGGGGTAAGAGATGGTGTGGCTTCAGGATTGGGTCCCATCTCCACTGGCTCAGGTAGGGGACAGTAGAGCCTAATGGTATGGAACATGAGCTTTGCATAGTGCCCTGCACACAAGAAGGGCTCAATAAATAATATCTCACAGCAAATAATCCATTCACTTCAGTTGAATGAATATTAAATGAAATGCATCAAAGCCACTGAGTTTATAACAACCCAGGAAAAAGTTAAGTGGAAAGTAAGACATAATTTTGCAGGTGTACCACGATCATTACTATAGTAAACAGATAAATAATATACTATATAAAATAGTATAATGAGATTATACACCACAAAATAAAATAGGGATTGTCTCAGGGAGGTGGCAGATGGATGCCTTTATGTTTTCTTCCTTTGCTTTTCTATATTTCTCAAATTCTCTATAATTAACCTGTATTTCCTTTATAAAAGAAAAATCAATTAACTTTACTTTTAAAATAGACAGCCCAGCCCTGGCCAGGTGGCTGAGTTGATTGAAATGTCATCCCACAAACCAAAAGGTTGGGAGTTAAATTCCTGGTCAGGCTGCATACATGAATTGTGGATTAGATCCTGGTTATGGACCTAAGAGAGGCAGCCAATCAATGTTTCTCTTTCACTATGTTTCTCTCTTTCTCTCCCTCTCTCCCTCCCTCTGTCTCTCCCTTCCTTTTTTTCTAAAATAAATCAATATATATCCTCAGGTGAGGATTTAAAAAAAATAGCCCAGATAAGTGTGGGAAACATATTTGTTGAAATCAACCAGTCCATCATTTATTAATTGTATGACCTGGGCCCAACATGTAATTTCTTGGTCTCAATTTCTTGATTTATATACCAGAGATAATAACATCTACCATTCAAATAAGTGACTGTTATTGTTTCATTTACATGAGACAACTAATGCAAAATGCTCAGCACAATAGTGCCTGGTATGTAGTAAACATCCAATAGATATTAGGTAGAGAAACGCTTGTTCATGTGCTCATTTCCTTAATGGCCCTTCATTAAGCCTCTACTATGTACCAGGAACCACTGCCTCACTGAAGCTGTAGCCCATGAGGGAGACATTACAAGCTTAAATCACCAGGTCCCATTCGGATGTCAATAGGAGACCCATCTTCCAGGCCAGGAACTCATCTATTGATATGGGGTCGCTGGTAGAATGGGGAAGCAAAGAGCTTTTAATATGCGACATCATGGATGAACCTCAAAGACATTATGCTTAAAGAATCCAGCCACAAAAGAATGCACCCTATACAATTTCATTTATAACATGACAGAAATTTTATACCAAGTTCAAAAATGGGCAAAACTACTCTATGGTGATTGAACTCGGAACAGTGGTTATCTTGGGATCAAAACAGAACTTCCTGGGACACCGGAAATCTTTTTAACAAAAGAATGCACCCTATACAATTTCATTTATACATGACAGAAATTTTATATCAAATTCAAAAGTGGGCAAAACTACTCTATGGTGACTGAACTCGAAACAGTGGTTATCTTGGGATCAAAACAGAACTTTCTGAACACTGGAAATCTTTTTTAAATGTATATGACTAAATTGGACCCATCTAGATAATCCAGGATAATCTCTCCATCTCAAGGTCACAATAAAACGTCCCTTTTGCTGTGTAAAGTAACCTATTCACAGATTCCAGAGATTAAGACCTGGACATCTTTGAGAAGCCATTATCCTGTCTACCACACATGATGTTACTAAGCACAATGCCTTGCTTATATGTGCCAAAGAATGGTTAGTTGCTATGATATCACTATTCTCATTACACCAGATTCAAAGGAGAAGGAAATGATAGAGCCTTTGGGGCCAATAGGCCTGCAAAGCTGAACCAAATAGGCTGGAAATCTGGAGGATGCTCAGGTCTTTCAAAACTGCTCTGAAAGATGAACAAATCTAAAGTTAGTTTCCATTGGAACAAAAGTTTCTAATAATGTAAGACCTTCTCACTAAATACTACCCATAGTCAGATGCTGGCAGAACAAACACTGCCTGGTGTTTCAGCATTTCCATACCAACAACCAGAATAGATTCCTCTCCTAACCCTCTGTGCCATACCAACCAGCTGGTCTGGTCTGACTCATAAATGGCTATCGCCTGGTGGTGGGGGACGGGAG
>NW_006300047.1:3077993-3081015 GCF_000327345.1 Myotis davidii | reverse complement strand
GACTCGTAATAGGAGTAGCCTGAGGGATGAAAGTAGTAGCTCATGCATATCTCTGAAGGTCACGAAATATAAACCTGATATAAAATATCTGTCATCAGTGATGCATCAGCAAAAGTCCCACTGATAATATCAAACAGAGTCATAAAGTTTTCTGTCGGACTATCAGTGTACATGTATACATTAAAAAATAAATGTATTTTTCATCATCATATACTGTGTTTTTGTAGCTCGAATGAATTTTATTATTTCTTCAAGGTTCTTCACATACGTACACCTTAAGAGATATCAAGTAGGCGTAACATGTTCTCAAAAAATTAGGGTTGGCACGCCGAAGAATTTTGAGTCAGAGATTTTGCTGGTTTTGGCACGCACTCAAAAAATGATTGCCCAGCCCTGGAATAGAGGCTTTTTGGATGGATAGTGAACTTTCTCCTCCACTTTAAGAAGATATTGCCATAGATTCTGACACTGTTTAACAATCCCCACCACGCTCGATGAGACTGCTGGCTCCATGAGAGCAAGGACCATGCCTGGACTCCCATGCCTACTTCAGTATCTGGCACAGACAGGACCCAGTAAAAGGTGTTGAATTAAAGAATGAATGAATGGATAGAAAATCACTGATGGGAAGACAAGCAAACCAGTCTCACAACCAAGGGTTAGCATTCTATGGCCCATGGCCACACCCACAGTCTATTTTATATGGCCCCCAAACACAGCCACACTCAGTCCTTAACGTATTGTCTGTACCTGTTTTCCTGTTCCAACAGCAGAACATGTGGCTTCTTTGTCTGCCAAGCCTAAAATATTTACTATCTGGCCCTTTCCAGAAAACTGCTTTACAATATATTTTGGTAGCTCATCAGGATAATCTTGGGATCTTTTATATGCAGCTTCCTAGGCCCAGAATCTGAATTTTAACTAGTTCCCCAAACTCTGAGAATTCTTGCTCTAAAAGGGTAGTGATCTGATTTCGCTAAACAGGGCTCTAAACATTTGGATTGAACCCGGATCACTAAAAGGTTTGTTAAAATGCAGATTGATGGGCTCTGCCCCCAGAGTTTCTGAGTCGGCAGGACTTGTATGGAAATGAGCAATTTTTTATCATATTCCCAAAGGATGCTGCTGCCGCTGGCCCAGGGACCACACCTGAGAAGCACTTCATGGGTTACCCAATGTCAATCACTTTTTTAAAGTCACTTGTGTTCCACATGTTAACAGTAGATTCTGGGTTGAGGAGCTCCCACATTCTGCAATTTGGAGTGAATTCTTCATGCAACTCTGTGGCAATAAAGAATATGAACTATGAATGCACTGGGAGGCTAACGCAGCAACCTGACAGAGAGAAAGGCACTTGGTGGCTGCGACTGAAATACAGTTTCGTACAGTGTTTCATGGCCTACAAAGTTGATCCCCATCTATTATCTCTTTTAAACCCTGGAACAGTGATGGCGAACCTATGACATGCGTGTCAGAGGTGACATGCAAACTCATTTTTTTTGGTTGATTTTTCTTTGTTAAATGGCATTTAAATATATAAAATAAATATCAAAAATATAAGTCTTTGTTTTACTATGGTGGCCAATATCAAAAAATTTCTATCTGTGACACGGTACCAGAGTTAAGTTAGGGTTTTTCAAAATGCTGACACGCCGAGCTCAAAAGGTTCGCCATCACTGCCCTAGAACAACATTGTGGGGAGGCATTGCTATTACAACCTGATCCTCCTGCCCGTTTTTCAGGAGCAAGAATAAGGCTCAAAGAGGTTAAAGATGCAGGTAAGTTCTTCCCCTCCACTCCACTGGCCTGTTTAATGAAAATGCCTCTAAGCCTCGTCTAACTTCCTTCTTTCTTCTCCTTCCTTATCTCTGACTTCTTCCCTCTATTGACCTTTTCACACTGGGTCAACCATGCCCAAGTCTCTCCCTTCCTAAAAATGAACATTTTATAGCACTGCCTCACCTCCTAGATAACAACGTGACCACTCATCATCCCTTTGCTGCCAAAGAGCAAGCAGCCCATGCTCTCCAAGGTGATCACTTGTCTCCTCTTTCAGCCCAAGAGCAGTCTGCCCTCCAGCTCCACATCCTCACCTGTCATTCACTTCTCAACTCACCATCTGCTGTTCTTAGTCCTCACCCCTCCACAGAAACGGTTCTATGCCAGTGATGTCCAATAAAAATAGAATACAAGCCACATAGATAATTTTACACTTTATTACACAAACACATGGAATCATTTTTAATAAGGCTTCCTATTCAACCCAATATATCCAAAATACTGTCATTTCAATGTGCAATTGCTATAAAAATAATTAATGAAATATTTTGCATTCTTTCTTTTTCATAGTAAATGTCAAGTCCATTGTGAATTTTACATTTACAGCACATCTCAGCTCAGTGTGGCCTCATGTCACACCGCACAGTAGCCACATGTGGCCAGTGGCCAGCAGATTGGTTAGCACAGGAGGTCTCTGTGCTCAAGATGGACACGTTCCGCAAGCCCTTTTCGGAAATAAGGTTGGTGTATCTTTCATCTGCTGTTACCTCTCTTTTCTCCTGGCCCACTTTTCTCCATTATTTTCTGAGAAACTTTTTTTCTGCTTGTCCTTCTCATACATCCCTGATCATCCCTTCTCATTGGCAACTCTTCCTTCACTCACCTGTTAAAGAGTTGGTGTTCTTGAAGGTTCTGTTTTGTGTCCATTGGGCCTCTCTTAGTAGGTCAGTTACTTGGAAATTTTATCCTTCTTTATGGTTTTAACCATATGCTGATGGATCTCAAATCCACATCGGTAGGCCTGCCCATTCCATTAGGCTTCTATATACAAATATCCAGGCCTTCATGGGACCCTGTGAGCCAACTGAACCCAACGAATTCTAAAATTAATCTTATAATCCACTATCAGAACCTGCTCAGTGAATAACACATCAGTCCATGGGACATCAGATCAGAAACCCTGGAGCAGTGGTTCTTAACAGGAGGTGCTTATGCTCCCAGGAGTCATTTGGCAATGTCCGGC
>NW_006300047.1:3073166-3077280 GCF_000327345.1 Myotis davidii | reverse complement strand
ATAATAAAATGTGCAACATCATTAATTACTAAGGAAATGCAAATCAAAACCACAATGAGATATCATCTCACACCTGTTAGGATGGCCATTCTCACAAAACAAAAAATAATAATTGGTGATGAGGGTGGAGAAAAGGGAACCCTTGTGCACTGCAGGTGGGAATGTAAATTGGTGCACTCACTATGGAAAACAGTGTGAAGGTTTTGCAAAAAAAAATTAAAGTTAGAATTACCATATGATACAGCAATCCCACGTCTGGGAAATGAAACAAAGTTATTGAAAACAGGATCTCAAAGAGATATCCTCACTCCCACATTCATTTGCAACATCATTCACAATAGACAAGATATGGAAACAACTCAAATTTCCATCAACATATGAGTGAGTAAAGAATATGTGGCATTAGATACATACTAGTGGCCCAGTGCATGAATTCGTGCACATTGAAAGGAAATTAATTAGAAGAAATCTTTTAATATCACTATTTAAGTGTCAACCAAATTCACAATTGACAATGACAGACTGAAACACACACATGCGATCGGCGCCAGGGAGAGGGAGAACAAAGGGCAAAATATTTAACTGCAGTAGTCTTTGACTATGTTCTGCGCAGTGAGAAACCTGAAGTCCTTTTCAAGGTCCACCATTTCTTACTTCTTTTCAGTCGGGTCAGGTTTCTAAGCTTTCTAAATCTTTGTTTTTTGGTTAATGAAAAGAAAATAGTATTCCACCAAGTCTCCTATCTACTTACTCCAGGACTTCTGTGAGGATCAAATGAGATGAGGCACGGGAAAATGCTTCACAGACATTTGGCTAAAGTGTAAAATGTTTCCACCTGGCTATAAAGCAAGTCATGTTCCTGGGCTGAAGAAACTCCAAGGAGACTAGTCACTAGGGAGGGTAAGCTGGGCGTTGCTATGTGACGTCATTACCCAGTACCCATAGCCACCGTTTCTGGGCTGGGCTGGGTTGCATTTTGCACCATGGGGTCTCAGTAGTATTGACTGCAATTTGGTGGGGTGTCACTCCAGGGTGGTGGTGGGGCCTGTGTCCCACTTGGGGGAAGTCAAGTGTTGCTTTGTGGGCGCCAGCTCTGCAGTGCTGCTATTTCTCTATAAACACCCAGTGTGTGTCACAGCAACTCCTGCGTTGAGTGCCTTCCCCCTGGTGGTCATTACACATCATAGCTACCGGTCAGACAGTTGGACACTGAGCTTATTAACCTTTTATATATATAGATGATGAAATATTATCCAGCCTTAAAAAAGTAGAAAATGCTGCCATTTGTGACAACATGGACGGACCTGTAGGACATTATATTATATTAGATGAAATAAGCTAGACACAAAAGGACAATTACTATATGGCACCGCTTAAATGAGAAATCTGAAATAGTCAAGCTCATAGAAGCAGAGAGCAAACTGGTGGTGCCGGGCCTGGGGAAGGAAAATTAATGGGGAGCTGCTGTCCAATGGGTATAATTCCTTATGGCAAGATGAGCAAGTTGCAGAGACCTGTTATAAAACACTGTGTCTGTAGTTAACAATCCTGTACTGTACACTTAAAACTTGTCAAGAGGGTAGACCTCATGTTCAATGTTCTTACTATAAAAATAATAAAAGAATTATCCAACTCAAAACATCAAGTGTTCCACTGCTAAGAAACACTGCTTCTAAGAGTAGCCTATGGACTCACTGCATTAGCATCACAGGAGCCTAATAGACAATATATTCTTACACCCCACCCCAGACCTCCATACCATCGTCTATGAACTGGGGCTCAGAACCAGTGTTCTCACAAGCTCTTCAGGTGACGCTAAAGTTGGTGAATCACTGCTCTAGGTAGAGACAGCGTTAATGTCACAGACTCCATTGAGTTCCTGTTCTGTGCCAAGCATCAGAATAGATGACAGAGTAAAGAAAGCGCCATTTCAAAGTCTGAGTTGGCACATGACTTCAGCTTTCAGGATCCAAAGTCATGGGCCTCGAGGTGAATCATGTAACTCTCTTTTCCCCTTTATTCCATTATTCCAGAGGAAATAAACCCATAAACCTCATGGTCCAAAACAACAAGTATATGATACACTATCTGCTCTTAGTCCTAGAGCTTGGAGCTGATTTCTTGATGTTTGAAACAGAAATTGCACAGTGCCCATTAGAAAGAACTTGGAGTAGAACTTGGAGTGGGGAACAACGTAGGAAAATCCTCAAACCTTTTCATCCTATTACACTCAGTTTATAATTTTAAAACAAGAAAGAAAGTGCTCTTGAGACATGGGGATAAAGATATGAACTGGATATAATAAGGAAAGAGGCCTTGAAGATTGTTTAGGTTCAGTCAGCTGCTGGTGAGCTCTAGAAAGAATTCATTTATCTGGAATCCAGAACCAGAACCTTAACTGACAGTGTGAATTTCAACAACAAAAAAATCATTCCAGTTCAAGAAATGTGATTTAGCATCTCTATGAGCCAGGCACGGAGCTAGACACTGGGGACAAAATACACAAAGCAGTCGAAGCCCCCAACCTTGGGAATACAGGTGGTGAATTCTCAATGGGAGAGGCATTGAATGTATCAGATATGGTCCCTTCCCCTGGGAAACTCAGATCAGTTAGTGAGGAAGACAACAGGTCTTATAATTGCAGGACAATGTGATAAATACTAAAATGTGTAGAGAAGGCCATGGAATGACATTGAGATGGGAAGTTCATGTTATTGAACTTCACATCTTGAACTTCTTATATAAGAAGGCAGCAAGTTGAGCAGACAGACATTTGAGACAGGTTAGAAGCTAGTTCAGTATCAAGTGGGGTAAATGAAAGATGGCCACACGTTTCTTGCCATCCTCCCTCCTGACAGGTGGCTCTTTCTCCTCCTCTTGCATCTGGTTGGCCTTCTGACTACGTGACTAATAGAAAGTGTCTGATATAAAGAATTTACTGGATGGATTTAATATGAGAGTGAAGGTGACTTACAAAAGAATCAGGGAACTTGAAGTAAGATTAATAGAAAGTACTCAACCTGAAACAAAAAGAAAGAAAGAAAAGAGAGAGAGAGACTTTTGAAAATTAGCAAAGTCTAATGCACATGATTAACATGTGAAAGAGAGAAAATGGGGTAAAAAAAATACTGAAGAATAATGGCTATAAATTCCATGAGAGACCTAAATTTATAAATTCAAAAAGCCCAGAGAACCACAACCAGAATAAATGTGAGGAAAACCATGCAAGGCACATCACAGACTCATGAAAATCAAAAGAAAAAAAAATCTTGAAAATAGCAAGAGAAAAATGACAGGAGCTCCTGGTTCAAAATTTTCAGTCTTAAGATTAGACACTACAAAGCCCAGAAGATAGGCAAAACCATCTTTGCAGTGTTGGAAGAAAACCCCTAAACTCTGTATTTGGTGACAATGCCCCTCAAGAATGTAAGCAAGTTAAAGATTTTTCAAATAAAAGAAAACAAAGAGAATTCATTGTCAGCTGACCA
The DNA here is from genome assembly GCF_000327345.1 of Myotis davidii. Classification (NCBI taxonomy): domain Eukaryota; kingdom Metazoa; phylum Chordata; class Mammalia; order Chiroptera; family Vespertilionidae; genus Myotis; species Myotis davidii. The sequence continues at coordinate 3,073,792 of NW_006300047.1, read as the reverse complement.
GCACTTCAAGAAATGCTGGAATTTCTTCAGGCTGAAGGGAAATACATCAGAAGGAAATCCAAATTCCTTCAGGAACGAATGAAGAGCATTAACAATGGTAAATATCTGAGAAAGTGTAAAAGACTATTTTTTTCTCTTAATTTAAAGAAATACACATACCCATGACTGTTTAAAGCAAAACTTTTTACATTGTCTCCATGGTTTTAATGTATGCAGCTGCAATGCACATGTAGCATAAAAGGGGGTGGGGTGGTAAATGGCTGACACAGTGCAAGGCTGGCTTGTGAAGTGGTACAATATTAGCTCTAGGAACCTATGATAAGCTAAGGATGTTTAATGTAATCCCCTCATAATGTAATCCCCAACCCGTGGTCAGCAAACTGCAGCTCATGAGCCACATGCGGCTCTTTGGCCCCTTGAATGTGGCTCTTCCTAAGCTGTAGGAGTACCCTAATTAAGTTAATAACAATGTACCTACCTATATAGTTTAAGTTTTAAAAATTTGGCTCTCAAAAGAAATTTCAATTGTACTGTTGCTATTTGGCTCTGTTGACTAATGAGTTTGCCGACCACTGGCTAGAGTGCTGACATAAAGCACAGGTTCCACACCAGGAATTCAGCTTTTG
>NW_006300047.1:3070284-3072645 GCF_000327345.1 Myotis davidii | reverse complement strand
AGTAATAGCAGAGACATTTCATAGTGATAAGAGGGTCAATTCATCAGGAAGATGTAACAAACATACATGTGTGTGCACTTATAACAATCCCAAAACACACGCGAGTGCTAAGGGGAGAAATAGACAACTCTGCAGTCACAGTTTCTCTTCAACCTCCATCACTAGCATTTAATATATATTCTAGTGGAAGGGAGAGGAGAGAGAGGGAGAAACATCAATAATGAGAGAGAATCATTGATGGGCTGCCTCTTGTACACCCCCCACTGGGGATTGAACCAGAAACCTGGGCATATGCCCTGACCTCGTGGTTCATAGGTCAACGCTCAACCAGGGGGTCACACCAGCCTGGCTCAAACACTCATATTTGCCATTAGTTATCCTTTGTCTATAAATCAATTCACTTTTTTAGGATGAAATTAGGCTATTTTAAGGGAAATTTTATAGCTTGCATAAATGGGGAACTCTGTGTTACACAATCACCAAGAAAATAAAACACACTGTATTATTAAATCCTAGTGTTCTTGTGTTATTATTCCATGCCCACTCTGAGTCCATGTTCTTCAATCTCATCTGCCTTCATCATCTAGGGACCAAGGTGCCAGGCAACGAGGGACCATCCCTACAGTTAGAGCCCTCCGAATGATCCAAATTAGCCACCCTAAACTGTTTACCCCATCCTGTCTTGCCCTTCCTTCAGAAACCCCAAGAAAAGCTGTAGCCAAACATTCCACTCCTTCCAGCTCTGCTTCCTGACCCAAACCTAGCGCTCCTCCCTCAGCCCTGCGTGGTGTGTCTCTCCTTTCTAGGGGAACTGTGAGTAATGTGAAACTTGTCTTTCAATGGCATTGACCTCTCCATATGGTCGCTCGCTCAGTCAGCGTTATAAAGTAAGACCCAGGCACAGAGCAGTGTGCTGGGAGCAATCAGCATACAATGTGTGCTGTCTTTCCGACGTGACTGATGTCATCCACGGAGTTACAGAAAGCGGAGTGAGTACTCCAGTTCCAGCGACGGAATCCCAGGCAGGCAACCCCGACCTCACAGGAATCTCACAAAGAATGCACTTCCACCAAAGCTGTTCAGCCGGCAACTTGTACATCCATCCCTCAGAGGGAAGCCACTATCCATCAGGTGGCCAGCCTGGCACCACACCGGATGAGAATTGAGATCTTGGAATCCAACTTCTCAGGCCAAGGCCACATTAGTGGAATACAGAATAGTGTATCCTGCTTATGCTCCATACACGGTTATAAGTGAACGTTGTCCAAGGCTCGAAACGAGAGGGCCATAGCCAATTTTGCTTCTCTTTCCAACAACAAATAGGGAGTTAATACTCCACATTCCCTAACCCATCGCAGTGACTAATCTCTAATCAACCTGTTTTTTAGGTGGCCCTCACTCAGTGTGAAGCTGGCTTGCAAGACACCAGTTTCAAAAATTAAACAGACCAGGGTTTGAGTTCGGGGTCTGCCGTGTGCTAATTGACTGACGTGAAGTTATTTAAGTCTCTAAATCTCCATGTTCTAATTTGTAACACTGAGGAAGTATTATTTATCTCACCCTAACTGGGAAAATTATAATGAAAGATAATTACCTTCATGGTATACCATCTTCAGACACTATGTTAACCCCTCCCCGTGAATCAGAGTGCATATGTAGGATCTAAAAAAGAGTTGTGAGCACAGCCAGGTGCCTGGTGCAGGGTACCACCCACTTCAGGGCTGACAGTCGAAGGCAGAACTCAAGCACATGTTTAGGCAACTCTGCCACTGAATGTTAACTGGTACATATGTAAATACAGACTCCCCACTGACACCACCCACACACCACTCCATTCCCATGGCTGACTTTCCCCAGGGAAGTCCACTTTGCTGAATGTGTACCTCTCTTGGCCTTAGTCCCAGCTCCAAGCAAACTGAAAATCCATTCTAATTCACAAAAGAAGGATGCTCTTAATTAGGTTGCCCCTGGAGCTTGGACCACAGAGGTAATGAAGCAAGAGCCCTTTGGCAAGAACGAGGCAGCCAGAGTTTGAGAAGAAGGCAGTACACTTGGACTTGAAACTTGGGTCCTGGCTCTGCTGCGTATTAACTGTGTGAGTGGGGACTCCTTCACATCTCTCAGCCTCTTCCTATGGCAACATGAGACCATTACATGCTACGTTTCTAGACTCTAAGGTGCTAAAATGTAAGCAAAGCACCAACCACTGACTTGTCAAAGCATCTATAGAGAGACTGTGTGTTCAGGGAGTGGAGCTTCAGAGGACGGTTCAACTTCCCCCTTCGCCCTCTCCTCTTACTCCCTCCTTCTCTCCCCCCCTCCTCCTCCCTCTTTCTCTTCCTGCCTCCTCCCCTCCCTCCT
>NW_006300047.1:3051601-3069548 GCF_000327345.1 Myotis davidii | reverse complement strand
CAGTTCTGGAGCCTGATGAAAAGAATCTGAGCTTTTGTTCTGTGACTTACTAGCAATGAGAGGAGAGGGCTGCCTCAGTGCTCCCATCTCTAAAATGGGAGGAGCACTGAGAGCAGCTCCATGAGGTTATTCTGACCAAATTAGACCCATCTCGGGCCAGTCTCCCCTCCCTGCACCTCGGCAGTTTCCAGACTGTTGATTGGCTTCTGGCCTCAACACCTTTGCACTGGCTGTTCCCTCTGTCTGGAATGCTTTCCCTCCAGCTCCTCCCATCATTAGTGGCTCCCTTCCATCCTTCAGGTGTCAGCTTATGTGTCGCCTGCTCTGAGGTTTTCCCTTTCAGAGCAGGGCCTTTGCCCATTTGTCTTTACCACAGCTCTCTGCTTATCTTCTCCCCAGAGCACTATTCAAAATCTATGATTCTCTTACCTGTGTATCGATGTCTCCCTATCCTGGAACGTAAGCTAGAATCTGATCTTTGCATACGATGCCCTCATCGCAGTACGAGGATGGGGAACGTCTGGCTCTCAGGCCATCAAAGGCCCGAGAAATCTTTTGGTCTGGCGTTGCCAAGGCAACCGCAGGCGGGACTCGAAATTCAATAAATCTAGGAGCTTTTTTCATAGCAACTAAGTTCATATTAAGTGAATTATTTCAAGCAAATGAGGATAGAAATATCCAAATGGCCCTTGGCAGAAAAAAGGTTACCCACTTTTGATCTAGTGCAACACCAGCTACCTAGGCATTTCATAAATATTCACTGAACGAATGTATTAGAAAATACTTGGGAACTATAAAGTCTGGTATACATATAGGAAACATTCTTTGTACATATTGTATGGATATATATATATATATACACACACATGTATATATGTATATGCATATATACACATATATGTGTGTGTGTGTGTGTGTGTGTGTGTATAATACAAAAAGTGAAATCACAGACTCATTCTGATGATATTGGAAAATTCCCCTGTGCCCTCCCCCACCCCCGTGGTCTCTACACCCCACCGCTAACCTAGAGGAGGAAAAGAGGTTGGCATGGGCCCCAGACTGAAAAGACATCAGTCACTGTGACTGTCAAGGACAGAAACGGAAAACACCAGCCCGGCTGTTTGTTATTAACTGCCTGACTTGACGGATTCTCCTCCATAATCTCAAGACAGCCTTGCCATGCTGCTCTCAGGGCCTCCAATACGTTTTTTTAATATTCTGTTACATCCTTTTTTCTAATTTATTTTTGAGATATGATTGAGATATAACATTGTATTAGTGTAAAGTGTGCAACATGTTGACTTAGTACAGTGATATATGATTACCAGTGATTACCACGGTAACATTAGCTAAACACTTCTACCACCCAGTAATGTTTAAAAGAAATTGAGCTGGTAGATTTTGACCAATCTGCAAAGCTTTGTTATAACTCAATTAGATCATTACAGGAACATTTGCATAAACTTAGGGCATTATAGTCCTTATAAACATGCCACTATTGAGAAATGTTGAAAAGAGAAAGAATATAATAATGAAATCCTATGTACCACTTCACCCAATTTCAACCATTTTTGATTCGTGACAATCTTGTTTTGTCCATATTTTTACCAATGTCCTTCTTTCCCTGGATGATTTTGAAGCAAACCTCCAGATATCACATCAAGTATTGCAGTATGTATCTCTCAAAGTCAAGGCCTCTTTCTTTACAAAACATCACAATACCATCATCACACTCAGAAGGTCTGTTAAATCCTTAATGGTATCAAGTGTCTGGTTTTGTTCACATTTCCCTGCTTGCCCTATACACTTTTCTTTTCAACATTTTATTTCTTTGAATTAGAATACCAAAAAGGTCCATATATTATGATTGGTTAATATACCTCTAAAGCAGTGGTTCTCAACCTTCCTAATGCCAAAACCCTTTAATACAGTTCTTCATGTTGTGGTGACCCCCAATTTCACTGTTACAAACTGAACATAATTAAAGCATAGTGATTAATCACAAAAACAATATGTAATTATATATGTGTTTTCCGATGGTCTTAGGTGACCCCTGTGAAAGGGTTGTTCAACCCTCAAAGGGGTCGCGACCCACAGGTTGAGAACCGCTTCTAAAGTCTCTTTGAACATATAATATTTTATTAGCTTTTTATTTTATTTCATTTCATCATTGGTTAAAAACCCGGGTCTTTCGTCTCTGTTTCCCACAGTCTGGATAAGCAGCATGAGACAACTGGATTCCCAAGATGTCACTGATCAGACCTCTATCCCTCCCATGTTTGTTGAGAACTGGTAGCTTAATTTAAAGGCTTGATTGGATGCAGATTTTAATTATTTCCTCTCCAGACTATTTCATAGGTGATGTATACTTCTTTTAGGGGAAAAAATGTCTAGTTATCTCCTTTTGTAACATTAACGGGCATTGATGATCATTGCCTAGATTTGTTAATTCATTGGAGTCTGCAATTCTATTATTCCTTTTCATTTATTACCTAGAACAATGCCAAAAAGAGAAACGTTCCCTCATTAACTATTTGGTTAGCCTGATGGATAGTTTATTCAAAAAAGGCAGGATAAATGCTGATTTTCTCCCCTTCATGTAGGTTTTTAAAGTGATGAGTTGGTTTCTTAGCCTCCTCAGAAAGTTCCCAATGCTTTATCTTTTTCTTTAATATATTTTATTGATTTTTTTTTTTTTTTACAGAGAGGAAGGGAGAGGGATAGAAAGTTAGAAGCATTGATGAGAGAGAAACATCGATCAGCTGCCTCTTGCACACCTCCCACTGGGGATGTGCCCGCAACCAAGGTACATGCCCTTGACCGGAATCAATCCTGGGGCCCTTCAGTCTGCAGGCCGATGCTCTAGCCACTGAGCCAAACCGGTCAGGGCCCAATGCTTTATCTTTTAAAATATTTCATTATAAACCCATAACTGTGTTATTATAAACGCATGGATTTTTTGTGTTTTGATCCCTTGCAATTAGCATCCTTAACGATGCCCCAAGTGTGCCAGCTCTGGCTGTGGGAACTTCCAGATGGCTTCTGAGTTCTTCAGGCCTGCTGTCCTGGGTGACTGCTTTGCTCTCTGCTAAGAAAAGATGCTCTAGGAAGGACCAGCCCCTCCCCTAGAAACTGCCACTTTCCCAGCGGGTTCTCTCTGTGGAAAATAGTATTAAAAACCAAACCCTGAGTGCTAGGAGTGCTTAATGTCACTAGGCCAGTTGCTGTTGTAGATTACATGTAATTTAGGTCATTTCTAAGAATCAGCAGATACTGGAGAAGCGCTGAAAACCTAGTAGAAGTTACCCTTTTATGGGAGACGATTGCATGTACCGCTCCCAAGTGTTTTCTGGTGCATTCATTCAGCGCTCATTTGTCCTCTTCTTCTTTTTTTTTTTTTTTACCATAGTGACTTTGTATGGGATTCAACTATGATCCTTCTATGTTGCTCTCTTTGGTGAAATTTTGTTTTCCTGCACTTTCAGGAGGAAGAGGTGGGCCCAGAGCGCTTCTCTCCTTCCTGGTGTGGTTCCCTGTTCTGTTTTGATCATAAAATGATTAAAAATGCGGCCTCTCATTTTTTGAAAGCTTCTTCCTCTGCTCCTCTGAGCCTCCCATCTGGACTACTTCTGCCATTTCCCCTGTTACCTATGTCCTGCCTTCTTTGGTTTTCGCTTTGAGCTTTTTCCCCTGGCATGCAGGGCTCTGTCCTGGAAGAATACTCAGGTTTGTCACTTCTGAGAGGTTGTAGGGTCATAGCCGCAGGCTATTCCAGTACCCTCAGCCCTTCCTGCAGGCCCCTGTACTCCCTCTGAATTACAGCCTGCAAGACACCCTCCAGTTTCTGCTGTCATCCTTAGCATGGTCCCCAGGAGGGCCCAATGATCATTTTAGACTTCTCAGAAGTAGCTGTCTTTTCCTCTCTTTTCTCACACACAGTGTCTAATGCCCCATGGGAATGGGAGCTGCTGGTGGTTTTATCCACATGCTCATTTGGAGGGTTGATGGGGACATCCTGTCTCAGAATTTCTTTGTAGATGCTACCCAGGAGGTTGGTTGGTTGGTTTTTTTTCCTTTGTTGATCTGCCTTTTATTGAGGCAGGGTTCAAAGATGTTCAAAATCTCAGCTGCTACTACATTCCAGATCTCCTTGGTAATGCTTCAGGGCAGGTCTGTGTCTTACCCATGTTGGCCTTCCCAGGACATGCACTACGCCTGGCATGTGGCCAGAGGGGAGGCCAGGGTTGATTTGGCTGATCTGATTGACCATGAGGATATCCTCTTCCCTCCTCATTACTTCTTCCATCCCCTCCTTCTCTCACACAAGCACACATGTATGTGCACACACACTCTAAAAAGTGACTTGACTCTCTGTGAGTCTCCGCCAGGAACTGAACTCTTAACAAAGCTGCCTGATTTGTCCAACTCTGACTCCCCAATTCAGTTGGGCCCAAACTCAAGGGAGAGCAGTTCCCTTGCCAGCAGTAAGAATAAACCAAATGGTGTTATTACAACATCCAGCAATGGAGCGAAATGATTTATATGTTCATTTCTATATGGTTCTCCATATGGCATGAAAAGAAATTTCAATTTATCCTTCTGGTTCTTAGCTGCCTTCATCATTAGGAAGTGATATTTATTAGTCAAAATTTTAAAAGGAAAATACAGTGGAATGAGGTTGCTCTCTAGCCAAAACCATATGCAATCACAGTCATCTTGATTTCAGCAAGTAGAGGATGCTTGATTATCTGGCTGAGTAACAACTTTGAAGGAAAACAGAAGCATCCATCTTCCTCTAGAAACAGAAACCATCAGCACCACAGTCCCTTCTGCCTGGGCACCAAGGTACACTGATAATAAAGGAAATCTGCCAATAAAGCAGAATTCTATAAGCAAGAAGAAAATGTTCAGGGTAAGGTTGTAATAACATAGGAAATGCTTCAGCTAGGGAGTTAGGTGACTAAAAACAGGACACAAATGAACCTATGAGACGGCCTTAAAAGATACTCATAAGAGAAAAAAAGGCTACCAAAATGTTACAGTGATGATGGGACTACAAGTGATCTTTTCCTATTTTTTGGTAGTGTCTGTTTTTAACAATGTGCATTTATTATAACCAAAAAAGGAATAAAGTATGCTAGTATTGTCAATGTTTTGTTTACCTTCAAGATCCTGATGTCACTCTCCCTCTTCCATGAAACCTACAAAAGGCATAAACCTTAACAGCATAATTCAATTATTTGGTGAGCATCAGAATCACTCAAATGAGAGGTGTGTTTTTTTTAATCTTTGCCTGAGAATATGTTTATTAATTTTTAGAGAGAGGAAGGGAGAGAGAGAGAGAAACATCAATCCTTTGCCTCCTGACCAGGGATCAAACCAACAACCTAGGTATGTGCCCTGACCAGGAATCAAACCCACAACTTTTTGGTGTACAGGGAGATGCTCCAACCAACTGAGCCACCCAGCCAGGGCTCAAATGAGTTATTAAAAGGCATATACCTGAATTCTACTCTAGCCCCACTGAATCAGAACTTTGGAAGATGGTGCCCAGGAATCTGTATTTTGAACCGGCATACCCGGTGTTATTAATGCAGGTATTCTTTGGGCCCTCCATTGAAACACTGTATTAGGGACCTGACTTGGGGACATAAGCTGATATTTTCTGTTAATGGCTGTTTGTTACTGCAGAGCATGTTTAAGTGCCTGCGACCAGATTACTAATTATAGAAAAGCAGCCACAACTTGTCTCAGAGCCCTCCAAAATTATTCTAGCAATAAAGCCGACCCAAAGACATGCTATCTCTTCCTCTTTAAAAACATTCATTATGGAGTTGCATAGCAAAACCTGTCCACTTCCATCTGTAATTCAGAAACTAAGGGAGAAGGAAAAGCAGCTAGAATAATGTCATTTTCTTGGTATGCCATTAGGCCCACGTATGGAATTGCACCCATCCACAAAGAATATCTACCTAATGACTGCTAGTTTATGCCCTGTCCAAATGCAGTAAAATAAATGAGGGCATGTGAAAATTCCTATTTAAAAAGTGGTTTACTAAAAATATCTAGTCTCCTCTGCCTTGTGCTAAACTGAGAAGATAAAAATGACACCAAATAGAAGCAAATTATTAGAAATTCAAGTTGTCTACATTTGGCATACATAAAGCAAAAAGAGGAGTTGTCAGTCACATGAGATCTGTTTACTTTGATTAGCCCAATTCAGAGGTAAGGTCTCGATCCTTCTAGACCAGTGGTCGGCAAACTGCGGTTCGCGAGCCACATGTGGTTCTTTGGTCCCTTGAGTGTGGCTCTTCCACAAAATACCACGTGCGGGAGCGCATGTACAGTGCGATTGAAACTTTGTGGCCCATGCACAGAAGTCGGTATTTTGTGGAAGAACCACACTCAAGGGGCCAAAGAGCCGCATGTGGCTCGCGAGCCGCAGTTTGCCGACCACTGTTCTAGACTATCCTGGTCTAGACTGGGTAGATACAGCCATTCTAGAAAGGAAAAGGTCCCACGTATGCAACCAATTTGATAAACATCAAGCGATTGTTTTATATAAGTCAATCTTTCCAGATTGGGGGCAGGGATTGTCTCTACCCACGACATGAATCCCAAAAAGTATAAGACTAATACTTCAACACATCTAGCAAATGGTTTACCTGGTAAATGGTTTACCTGGATCGTGTCTAATCCTTACAGTGACCATTTTACAGACAAGAAATCTGAGGCTTGTAGAAAATAAACCCAAGATTCTAACCCTGGCATCTCTGTCTCCAAAATCTACATGGTTCCCACTACACCTGTCAGAGGCAATGGAAGAATATCAGGTTCAAAGAGCAACACGGACCTAAGTTGCCCCTGATGTCAGGGGCAGGAAGCAACTGTGGAAGGAAGGACACACCAAGATGTTCTGGGCTTGTGTCTCCCCTGGCCACTGAAAGAAAGAGCCCCGTCATTATAAATGTGTACTTATGGGTATAAAATATCTCACAGACATGCATTTTTAGTAAAATCTTAGTACTTACTAGTAAATAGTGGACAAATCATTATGGAATACCACTCAATTTTTTTTTACAATTTGAAAGCATCCATGTAACCGCTTCCCAAATCAAGATACAGAGCATCACCAGAAACCTCCCTCCAGCTTCCTTCAAGTCTATTCCCCTCAACAGTTACCTGGTCATCTCTGTCTCTCTCTCCACACACACACACACACACACACACACTTTTAACAAGGACCAAGAATAAAGAGCACCTCTGTGTATCAGGTACTGTGATAGGTGCCTTAATTTTCTGTTTATTTCATTTTCACAACACCCCTCTGAAGAAGGCATTATTATATCCGTTACGTGGAAGAGGGAATTAAAACTCAAAGGTACCATATAACTTCCCCAGGTTGATACAGCTAAACATAAGCCAAGGCATGATTTGCTCTCAAACCAGACTAACTCCCTGCCCATGTTCTCTCCATTACACCACAGAACCCCCAGTTCTCCCACTCTGATAGAATGTAGCCCCAGGTCCCCAAGAACCTGATGTCATCAATCAGAAAGATGAGAAGGAAGAAGGGTGGTAATCAATATACCTACCTAGCTAAGAGTTTTAACCCTGTAACTAACCCCTATTTTCCACTTAATCAATCTTGAAACCTTTAGCATGTTGGTCCATTTTCCTGCCTTAATAAGGAGATACAATTTTGATGTGTGTTGAATCTTGAAGACTCTGGCAGGGGGTTGGTGTACTCACTCTGAACATGAATAATCTTTGCCCTTTGGGATAAAAAATATATATAAGGTTGAGGTACAAATGAATGCCAACCCTAGATTCTGCCGAGAAACAGAGTTCTGACTACATTCTTAACATTGGCATTTCTTCCACCTGTTTTGATCTCATAAAGGTCAAGTGTAGGAGAAATTCTGGCTAACAGAGCTTGTAAGGTAGGTTTTGAATAGCACAGCTTTCTTTTTTTAACAAATGACCTGTTATTTGTAAGATGCCAATGTTCTCATTACAAAGAAAATGGAAAAGGCGAATGCCTGGCATTTCTTAATGAGGCACTACACTGAGCACGTCGCAGGAGTTATCAGGCTTAATGCTCCCTGGTCTAATATCAGGTACTGTTAAGTCCATTTACAGATTGGAAAAACAGAGGGAAATGGTGTGCCCAAGGCAGAGAAACAATTGGATGGATCTTGGTCATCTGGCTATCCAAAGGAAAACCATGACAGTTACAAAAGACATGTGGAAGACAAATGGATTTCAAGAAGACAAATACAAATCCATCACAATGGCCTTGGAGAACATATTTCACTTCGCCCTACTATTAAATCTAGTTCTGAATTATTAAATGGTCCAATGGGTAAAATAAATGACATAATTTCAAGTTGCAACCATGGTTCTTAATATGAGGGCTTCTCAGATGACAAGACAGCTTGTAGAGAAAGCTGGAAGAAGTGGAAAGAGGGGTTTATATGTCTAGAAGCTCTCAGAGCTGAAGTTCCTACGTGAAGATGGAACAGGGGAGAGATATTCTATTTGCTCAGCAGAAAAAGGGCCAGCTTCACTCTCGGCCAGTTAACTGCAAACTGTGCCCTATTTCTTGGTGCCATTGAAGGTAAGAAACAGATCAATATGTATCTCAGCTTCCCAAGTTAAGGAGAAGGTATCTCTGGCGAAAATAACCTGTCCTGTTTTAGCTCCTTCAACCAGAGACAAAGAACAGAAACAACTAACATTTATTGTGAATAATTGCTGATGGGGCAGATTATATATTGTTCTTGATTTCACGCAGAGGTTCTGTTTGCATCAACCAGAGCTAATAAATCGGGACAAAGAGGAACCAAAGCAGTTCACAGGGAAATGTTGACACTGGACAAACCTGAGACAGTGGGGCAATGCTCGACTAATAAGCAGTATATAACAGGAAGTACAGTGAAAGCCACACCCGGGCCCCAACTTATCTCCTTTCTATCCTTCTTCCAACGTTACTTTTTCCTGCAATAAATAATGATGATAAACTTTCACACCTTTAAAAAAAACTATTTTGTTTCTCCTAAGAGTTGAGACTCTTCCATTTTGAATCTCTCCCATGCTTGGGACATTTCTCCATCCTTGTATTACAGGTGGGGGGAAAAGACAGAATAATTCGGGGTGATGTCAGGTCCCCATAGCACCAAAAAACTCTGTCAAAGGGAGAGCTGAGAAGAGAACCTAAATCTGCCCTATTTCCAGCCCCCCAAGAAAAGACCCAGGCTCCGCATCAACAGAGGCAAGAGCCCTCCGGACCCATCATGAGTCAGTACAGACAGCTTGTGGGAGGAAGCGGATGCAGCCCTTGTTCTCACGCTGTCCCTGATTTCAGAAGCATCACTGCCATGTCACAGTGTTCCATTACACTGTCCCTTCTACTCCGCTACAAAGAGTAGTTTTCTATCTTACAGGAATTGCAGATGGATACTTACTCTTGGACATTCTGGAGCAAAGGAAGAAGAAATTCCATCACCCGGAATCTTGTCCTGCATGCTACAATCTCACATCTTTGGCACACATGCTCAGCCCTAAAGGTAATGCTGTGAAACACCCCCTCTCCCCCTTTGAAAAACAAAATGAAAACTCAAGATCTTCAAGTGCAAGGTTCGTTTTTCCAATTTCCAAGGCAAACTGCTGAAGACAGCCTTGAACTTGTCAGAACACAAAACCCATTTATCGGCTCCTGGATAGTTTCTTTCAGTTATTTGAAGAGGTGACTTGGGTTACTCGTCTCATATTGCCTGTGCCCATGCCTTGTATCTCCTTCTCTCTAAGACAATAAAGCAAAATGCCATTGTTCGGGGGACTGCGGAGCCCCCACATCCCCAAGTGAGAGGTGGAATGAGAAGGGCTCAGCCACGGGATCCAATCAATTAGGAGGAAAACATTCTCTTAACTAAGCTCTGCCCCAAGGATCGACTTCCCAAGATGCTAACCTTTGCGTGCGTGTCAATGCAGTGGGGAGACGGGAGAGTTGATTCTTTATTCTAAATACAGGGGCAAGATGAAGGGAGCTATTGATTTCTATCAAAATAGACAAAGAGCAAACAGAAGACCACGGACAGAGAAGGATTTGAATACAAATGGAAACCGCCGGGTATACTAGTAACACTGAGAATTTCTGGACTAAGTTTCAAGCCAGGGTCACCTACAGTGCTGGAGCATGAAAAAAATATTGAACAAAATTCTAGGCTCAACCAACATCTCCATGTCATTGGATTTACATTATCCTGAAAGTGTTTCTTTTGCCTACAGTTGCCATGGTAATGAAGGTGTTCTTGGCCAGCATCTTGATGACAATAAATAAGCAAATAATCTAATTCCAGCTAGTTATAAAGGTTGAGGCAAATAAATGCAAGCTGATGTGACAGGATGTGACAAGGGAGGCGGCGCTCCTGGACACTGATCTGGCAATCCATGTCCCCTATAGGTCCAGGGATGGGCTTCAGGGAGCTGAGAAATCCCCTGGAATTGGGGGAAATGAAAACTGTTATGTGTATGTGCATGCTCCTGTGAAGAAAGCCCTGGGCTTTCTTCAAATTCTTTGCAGGGTCTTTTCACCCCTACGAAAGATTAGGAATAACTGCAAGGGAGAATCATTCAAGAAGGTCATTCTGAAGACCCGATGACAAGAAAAAAGCAAGCGTGTGGAGACTTGGGGCAGGTTGGGGAAAGGAGAAGGGATAGTGATCTAGGTGATAAAGATGGTCAAGAGAATTCGAGGGGAACAAATAAGGAAGGTTCATGAAGGGGATAGAGGAGGAAATCGGACTTTCAAAAGGTTTCCTAGGTGTTCACCCCCTCAGGATGTTCACTAAGACAAGAATTTTTTGTTGTTGTTTTGGCCAAGATAGCATGAGGCAGGCCACACTTTCAGGCTACACTGCATGGTGAGCAAATGTACCCAAGGTCTGGTCATCTTATAACCACCCACCTCCTGCCACACACACCACCCACACACACAGTGTGTATTGTGCTTCTAATGTTAGTGATTCTTGCACACTACATCCCTCCATGTCCTCACTCACTTTTCCTTGATAGGTTCCCCCAATCCTATATCCTCAGGGTGTTTTTTCAATGTAAGGAGTAAATGGTCCCTATGAGGCTAATTTCCATTTAAGGACGATAATGAAGTAATACTCATAGGATCCAAGTGGCACCTTCAATGGGACCAAGATATAATGGAGGGGGGCGCTTGTAGGGAGGCACAGAAATCAAGAAGCAAGAAGGGCTGGAAGTATATTGAACCAGAGTGACCAGAGAGGTAAAATCACAGATGAAGGAGGAAATGGAATGAGAAAGTCAAGGAGAATAAATAATAAGAGGGAAGATAGAAGGAAGAAAGAGAGCAGGAGGAAAGAAAAGGAGAAAGAAGGGTTTGGAAAGAAAAGAAAGTAACGGAGAAACAAGTGTGGAAATAAAGTAATAAAAGGATGGAAGGCGAGGATGCCAGGAAGCGAAAGAGCAAGACAACCAAATCAAAGGTAGAGTAATGGAAGGTGGAAGGTCACCTCCAACAATTCCATCCAACTGTGGGTCACTGTTTGCTTCGTTCTGCCCCCATGATTCAGCTGCAGAAGGGGCAGGCCTCCGTCTCTCCCACAGCATTGCACTGTGTGAAGCCCCTTCTGCTCTCCCTGCCATGAGGCACGCTCCCTGTGCTCTCCCGCACAGCGATTCTCTCAGCCGCGGGCACACATGGAAATTGAGTTCAACAAAATGTAGTCTGAACCCCAGAAGACCCACTTACACCCATTACCATAGTCATTAAGAGGAAATTAATTGCCTGAGGCCAGAGTGCAGAAATCCACCCAGACATCTCCTCCCAATTGCTCTGTCCCTGAGTGGATTGTAGTGGGCACACCTGTAAGTAATATTCCAACTGTATTTGCCTACACGGAATTTCCTTGTCAGCACTTATAATCGCATATACATAATGGTTGGGATTGCTGTAAAATATATGTCTCCCCAAAACACTGTAAGCTCCATCCATGGGAACAGGCCATGCCCATTTTTTAACCCCCCTAGTATTTGGTGCATACTAACTACTCATTAAATAATTGTGAAGAATGGGTAGATGAATTGGGGTGGGGATTTCAAACCAGAACTCACAGTTCTTAACAAAGAGAACAGAATAAAAGAAGCACAGCTCATTTTTCTGCACCGATTTCTTTACCAGGTTTTTTAAATGAAAACATAAAATTATATCCCACACCTATGAAGTTCCCAACAAAGGTGCCAATCTTAACACAATTCCTTAAGCTATGCTATTCCATTCTTTTAAGCAAACGATTTTTTTTTTATCACCACCATCCCCCAAATTTCTCATCTTGTCAACACAGAAAGAACAACTTGATTAAGCTTGGGAAACTTTCTCTAAAATGAAAACACTGTTTGCCCAGTAAGACTCAAAGCAGTAGCTTCATCCTGAACTGGCTTCTAGTCTCTCTAACACTGGAACAAACCCATAATCACCAGCGTTCAAGATGCTATAATTAAAGTCAGTTTACCACAATGGGGAGAAGGTTGAGTCTAAAAGCTCCCACTGTTCAGCACTCCCCCAATCCTGCTATTCCACACCAAAGGGTAGAGTAATGGTGTGATGAATGGTTTCACCCAAATTCTACCCCACGGCATCTCTGCCTCTCTGTGGACTTCCCTCTGTGCCTTTTTCTTGGCATTGTTGGTCTCTTTCTCTTCACTTCTTTTCTTTTTTTCTTTCAATTCATTTATATGCACACATTCAAAATATGAATATATCCTCCTTTGGCAAATCCAAACATTGAGAGACAAAGCAAAAGTCCCTTTGACCACCCCCTAATCATCCCCACAGTAGCCACTGTTGTGTTATGTATTATTGTATTTCCATGCAAACTTCTGCCTGTGCATTTATGTGCCTATATTTATATAGAGAATTATATGACCCCAGTTCACAAGTATTTAGATAAATAATAGGAAATGCTTTTCATTCTATAATGTACTGTTTTCACCCAAAACAATGTCTTAGAGATCTCTGTACATCAGTATGAAACTATTTCATTCTAACACGTTCTTTTTTCCATAGGTTAGCCATGACTTTGAAATTCATATTTAGTCCATGTCCACTTGTTGTTATTGCCATTGTTACATGTTACAACATGGATAAACCTCAAAAACATTGTACCAGTGCTGGCTGGTGCGATTCAGTTGGTTGGGCATCATCATATGCCCTGAAACGTTGCCAATTCGATTCTTAGTCAGGGCACAAGCCCCAGTTGCGGGCTCAGTCCCCAGTAGAGGGCATGCCGATCGATGTTTCCCTCTCACATAGATGTTTCTCTCTCTCCCTCTCTTTTCTTCTCTCTTTAAAAATTAATACAATAAAAAACAGTGTGCTAAGTGAAAAAAGCTAGACACAATATGTATGATTGCATTTATGTAAAATGTGCAGAACAAGTAAATGCATACAGATAGATCACAGATTGGTGGTTGCTAGTTTTGAAGGGGTGAATGTGAGATGACTCCTTATAGGAATGGGGTTTCCATTTAGGGTGATGAAAAAGTTCTGGAACTAGATAGTAGTGATGGTTACATAAAACCATGACTGTATTTAATGCCACTGAATGATACACTTTAAAATGGTTAAAATAGTAAACTTTACATTATGGGAATTTTGTTCAAATAAAACAAATGTAGATGTGCTGGATCGCAGAGTATATGCTTTTATAATTGTATTAAAGCTTAGCAAATTGCCCCGTAAAATCTTACCCCTTTCTCTCTGTTTGTATTAATATGTATTTTTTTATGTATCTTTTCCAATTTATTTTATCTGCCTCTCTCTCTCCTTCTCCCTACCTTCCTCTCTTTTTCTCCCTCCTACCCTCTCTTAGCTCTCTCCTTTAACCCCTTCCTGTCCCCTCAATACTCAGTTTCTATTTCCTTTTCAGGAGAGTGGGGAACTCCTTCTGACCTTCCTCTCTAAGTCTAGGAATGATTCTGACAATAGTCACAAATATTCCGCCCCCCCCTTCCTGCTGCTCATGGCCGGCCTCCTACATGGCTAGTTAAGGAACATAAACATGCTGGGAGAGGGGGAACATAGGAAATCCTTAACCCTGTAGCCAGGTCAGAGCCAGTGGAAGCACTGCACGAGTAGAACAAGCAAAGTTAAGTTAGAGGTTCCAGGGTATCCCAATTTCATTAAACAGATAAAGTATTTCCCTCAGAACACTTACGGCAGCTTCCCAGGCACCTGCTGGTGCAGATAGGACATCTTTATATCTAAGACTTCCCAGCTATGCTAGGGGGTAGTGCAGTGCAGTGGTTGAAGGCCCTGGTTCTGGTATCAGTCTGCCTGGGTTCAAATCTTTATTCAACTGCTTAACTAATGAAGTGACCCTATATATATTAACTATTCTCTCTAAGCGGCATTTTGTAATCTTTACAATGAAGAACTGATAGGAATCAAGAAAGAATGTATGCAAGACATTCCGCACAGGTGCTGTCACATGCTGTATTAGATTCTGTTTACTGCTGAAACAAATTACCACAAACTTTATGCCTTAAAACAACACACATTTACTAGTATTTTCCTACAGTTCTGGAGTCCAATCCAGGAGCCACAAGCATGCTTCTCTGTGTCCTAAGTAATAAGATGAGGGCCTCTTCAGAAGGTACTCAGAAACCTCCCAACCAAATCTTCCCCAATCTCATTGTTCATAACTGTGACTCATACTAATCTGTGAACCAATGACCATAGCCAGTAAATAGGAATTGTGTTGGTTAGTTTAAGCCTGTCACATGGCCTGCCTTCCCCAGAGGACATGAACTACATGAGGTAGGGATGGAAATCCAAATGAAAGTTATGGCAGTTGCCAAAAAAACAGAGGAATAAATTTGGAGAAGACAAACACAATGCCTATCACGCTGGCCTCTGAGAATATATTTACTTCAATGAGCCTCTGTTCGCTTATCTAAAAACTAAAATAATACCTGCCATTAATTCAGATTAGATATACTAATTCTTATTAATCATTTATCCGGGCATAGGCTTTACCCTGACAGCAGTTTTCCAATGAAAGGCAGCTACTAATATCATCATAATTATCAACACCATTATCATCACAAAAATTAGCATATCTTCCTTTGGGTCTTACCAAGTGAATGTTGAGAAATCTCTAAGATGGTCTCACATATCAGACAGGAGCTTTCAAATGGCATGAAACAACCAGGTAAAGAATGGTACAGGATGAGGCAGCATCGGGGTCCCTGGTGCTTTATAACCAGTACAGAGCAAATGTTACCTTTCCAACCCTTGAAATATGGTAGAAATAAAGTTTGGGAGAAGTAGAATAACTCAAATAGATGCCCACTAGTATATCACCAACCAAGGGGTGGGAGGATTTAAGAGATGAAAGCACTACTTCAGTCTGTGAGGGAACTCTCTTCCAGGGAGAGCTGGTTACAGAAGGAATAGCTATAGGGCAAGGCAATCAACCCATCATCTCTGGAGGTTGAATGACCAAGAGATAGCAAAGGGACATCCATGGATCAGGCAGGTGAGGGAGAAGCCTGTGTAGATGACTATATCAGGCCTTCTTCCCATCAGCCTGGAACTTCTTGAGGGAAGCTGCACCCGAAATGCCTTCAGAAATCAGGAAGGTAAAAAAATGGAGCCAAGCAGGGTGGATAAAGCCAGACCTAGATAAACCAAAGATTGCCACCTCATCCCCATTGCCACTACTCAATTCCCTCTGACTGTGGCCTACGAGAATGCAAGCTTCACCCAGATCTTTCAGTATTTTAAGACAATAGAGAAGTCAGAATTTCATGTGAAATCTTCCTATTTTAAAAGTTGGCAACTCATTCACATTTAAGATCTTGTGTGAGTCAAAGATAACCTGTTGTGACTCAGAATCATGCCACGGGCCCACATTTGTGGCCTCTGTGAGTAAGGTCATTTCCCTCTAAGGCACCACATGACCTTTATTATTCACATCAAAATTCATCAACACTTTACAAAATAAAATAAATTATTAAGCACCAACTATTAGAAATACCTAGTATATTGCCAAGGAATGACTAACAACGTTAGACATTAGAACCGAAACGAGCTCCTGATGTATGTTTTAAGGGGAAAGAGAACATGAAGCAGTCCATGTAAAATCAGAATCACATTTCTTGGAGGACTCCATGTGTCTTTCTATCTGGGGAGTAGGGAGTTCCTGATCTTCCCTCCATCCATTTGTAAGGTGTCCAGTTCAAAAGTAGAGAAGAAACAGAAATCCTGAACTCCAATTCCAGTGGTGGAGGCATGGACTACTCAACAGTAGAGTGGGAAAAAAGAGAGAAAAGTCATGTGGAAGGTGTTGAAGGTAGTAATTATCACAGAGCGATTTCAGGGATAGGAAATCTATTACAACAAAAAAGGAAAGGACAGCAGGATTACCAAAGAGAAATTACAGAACTATGCCAGTAAAGTCAAGAAAAGCAGTATAGAGCTGCTAAAACATTCATAGACAGAGAAACAATGGACAGGAATGATCACTGACTGATATGCATTATTTTGGCTGAACAATTTGGGTGGGCTTGTGCAGCCAAGAATAAGGTGAAAAAAGCAAAGAAATTAAGTTATGAATAAAAGGGATAAATGTGTGAGAAAACTGAATCCTACGGACTCATTGATTTTCCCACTGATTTTGGTCAAGTCGTTATGGATAGCAGATCACGCAGTCACCTCTCCATCTGCTCTATTTGTCCGTGTCCCTCCTAGGAAAAGGGAAAGATGGTGGTTTACTCCCCTAGTTCCTTGAATGTGCTGTCTCCCCCTGTTGCCCATAAAAGGGAATGAAATGGGGGCTGGAAAAGCTTCATGGAGGGGTTTGTTAATATACAAAGAAAGAGGCCCGTTATGGGATCTCTTAGTTTCCTATTGCAACTGTAACAAGTTACCACAAACTCGTTGGCTTAAAACAACAAACATTTATTCTCTTATAGTTCTGGATGCCAGAAGTCCTAAATCAGCTGCACCAGGTGGACACTGGAGTGTCAGCAGGGGTACACTCTGCTTCACCATCAAATGCCTTCATCTTTTCCTGCTGTAGAATCTCTTTTGCGTTTCCCTTGTAGGGATGTTGTGATTATATCATTGTGTCTAGCTGAATAATCCAGGATAATCTCAAGATCCTTAACTTTATCAACCCACAAAGTCCCTTTTGCCATATAAGATAACATATTCACAGAGTCCAGGGATTATGACATAGATTCTGACATGGCCATTTTAGCAGGTAATAATCCAACCTACCACATGAGGGAAGAGAGAGTATAAGTGGAGAGGAAAGGTGATTTTAATAACTGGAACTTAAATTAGATGCTCATTAATATTGTTGGAAAGATCCAAGTAAAGTTAGAAATTTATTTTTAATAAGTGTTAACTATGTTTCTCTGAATATGACATGGTTTTGAGATTGAATCACAAGGAGTACAGGCATATATGTAGGTTAGAAGCAGCAATTAAAAGAATCGTCAAAAAATCACATCTAGTAACATGCCTCACTTAAAGTACTCATTTCAAGTTATTCCTTCTTTGACAGCACTTATTTTAAATGAGTATTGATGTGCAAAGTAGCAGGCAAGATTTAGACATCAAAAGCTACTTATATTTTGGGTAAATGTAATATTAAGTGTTGGTTCCTCACCTGTTCTTTCTCTTTCCAACATCTATTTCTATTGAAAAGCTTAGGCAATTACACAAATTAACAAAGATGGATGTATCAATTTTTATTACTCACATTCCCTGCTATTTCTCATTCTGAAGTGAAATAAATGAAAAATTTTAGAATGGAGGTCACAAAAGCAAATGCTCCAAGCCTGTGACATAAGTGACGGAGGTGGTCCAGGCAGGAGAGGTGCAAACTGAAGGGCATATGCCCCC
>NW_006300047.1:3029771-3051571 GCF_000327345.1 Myotis davidii | reverse complement strand
GCCCCCCCCCCCCCCCCCCGAGAAAGCAGCCACTACTCAACTCTGTCTCATTATTGCCATTCCAAAGGCAGCATCGCCGGAGCTTTTAAGTTTTCTAGAGAAGCCAAAACCCCAGAATTCCATATAATACTTCCTGATTTTTAAATGTTGGAGACTAATTCAAAACACCATTCAGGCCAAAGAAAACAGATTAAAACCTGTATTTGACACTTTGCAAACTCCATTATAAATTCTGTTAAGTAGTTTTGACTTTTTTAAAAAATATGTTTTTATTTATTTCAGAGAGAGGAAGAGGGAGAGAGAGAGAGAGAGACACATCAATGATGAGAATCATTGATCAGCTGCCTCCTGCACGCCCCCTACTGTGGGCCCCTACGAGCCCACAATCCAGGTATGTGCCCTGACCAGGAATCAGACCGTGACCTTCCGGTTCATAGGTCAATGCTCAACCACTGAGCCACACCAGCCGGGCAGTTTTTACTTTTTAACCTGAGGACCAGAAGGGGCAGGTTTCACCAGTGGCACGATATACCGACAAACATGGCAGCCATATTTGTGTTAACTTCGTTTATTTCTAACACAACTATGTGCATGAATACAAACACACCACCGCTACCACCACCACCACATAAACCTTGACTGTTTTTTTAAAAAATTACTTTGGAAACCATAAGTTCCTAAAGGATAGCTTTTATTCTCATCTTACAGCTTTGGCCAGCATTGACCAATCATTGTTTTCCCTTCAGTGAAGATCTACGTAGGTCTATATGTTGTTATAATGTGTGATGCATGGGAGCAGGCAGGAAAGACGTGCCACTTCTGGGGGGCGGGGGGTGACATTCTCACTGTGGCTAGAAGATACCAACCATGTAAAATGAGGGTTCAGTGGTTGAGTGTTGACCTATGAACCAGGAGGTCACGGTTCAATTCCTGGTCAGGGCACATGCCCAGGTTACAGGCTCCATCCCCAGTGTGGGGTGTGCAGGAGGCAGCCGTCCAATGAATGTCTTTCATCATTGATGTTTCTCTCTCTCTCCTTCTCCCTTCCTCTCTGAAATCAATAAAAACATATTTTCTTAAAAAGTTGGGGGCTAACTGTTCTTGGCAGAGGAAAGTAGAAACGCTCAGGTCCCGAGGCAGGAATGAGCTGGTAGATTTAAGTTGTGGACAGAAGGCTATGGTAACTGGAGCCAGATGAGAGAGGAAGAGAGTGGGATTAAGAGGAAACAGAG
Organism: Myotis davidii; assembly: GCF_000327345.1. Taxonomy (NCBI): domain Eukaryota; kingdom Metazoa; phylum Chordata; class Mammalia; order Chiroptera; family Vespertilionidae; genus Myotis; species Myotis davidii. The sequence continues at coordinate 3,050,339 of NW_006300047.1, read as the reverse complement.
GCTATTGACAAGCGTGAAGTGAGAACATAGGAGGGCTTTAAATGGGAAGGTCTTGGGCAGGGAGTGACTTAGTCCTGTTTAAATTTTTACAAAGCTTCCTCTGGCAGGTCATTCCATCTCTGAGCCTCTTGCACTCTCTCTAAGATGTGCCTAATGTCTTTGTTTCTCAGGACACTTCAGAAAGTTAAAGTGGACCTGGGCAGAAAAGCCTGGCATACAGCAGGCACACTGTGGAAGTGAGCCGGAGCTGAGCAAATTAAGGATGGAGAGGCAGTAACTCTCCAGAGAGAAGTAGGGACTGCCGTGACGGGAGGACAACTGCTCTCCTGAGCCCTGGCAGCTCCCGTTCCTAAGAGAGACTCTGATTTCGGGGCAGTGCCTCCCCTGCCCTTGATTTGAGGTTTCATGCCCAGCATCCTACGGTGGCTTCCAACAGGTAAGCTAATTTGGTTGTACCATGCTGAGAAACCCATCTTCTAATACAAATGTAACAGGCTAACACGCAAAAATGGACTGCTGGTGACCACAGGGCTTAGCAAGGCAGACTCCTAGAGGCCTGAGCAATGTGCAACACCTGCTCCTCCCACCTCACCCAAAATCACACCACCACCACCACCACTACTGCAGTTCTGTTCAGCCCAAGAAAGCGGGTGGGTTGTTTCTAACAGTACCACCCAAAAGACCAAAGATCCAGCCCATGAAATAGGTGATTCCTCTCTGGGCACACAATGAAACAATCAGGCAATATCTACTCACAGCAGCAACACAGCCTCGGACCCAGCAGTTCTACTTGTAGGAAACTTTCTATAGTTACTGAAACGCTTGGACAAGAAGGTCTGTGCAGTGATGCTCAGGGCATTTTTGTCTGTAATGGCGAGAGGCTGGGAACAACCTAGATGGGTCAGAAGGGTCCATCAGGGTACATCCTCATGGGGGCACTGTCTATGCAGCTGATTAGACAGTGAAGCCAGTGTATGTACATGTACTGACAGAGAGCAGGTGAAGGCACACAGTGTTGTATGTGGAAGGCAAGGTGCAGAGCTGGCTACCATTTGTGAAAAGAGAGTGAGTGGTATATCTATTTATTGACTGAGAGCCTTTTTTAGTGCCAGACACTGGCGATACGGCTGTAAATAAGTCCTGGCTCCATGGCATTTGCAAGTGATGGAGAGAGACAAATAATACACATGAAGATCGGTTATATACCAGATGGTGATTAGATAGAGCCTCCATATTTGTCCTTGAATTTGGCTGAACCACATGAAACTGCCAATATACAACCACTTTGACCTATAAACAAGGTAATTTCATAAGGTTTTACCCAGTACAGACACAGACAAAATGATTTAAGAGAAATAGACAGTGGTCCTCCAGGAAGGGACATTAAGGCAGGGAAATGCTAACTCCACACCCAGTAGGTTGATGAATTTTTTTATCCCATGCAGATATTGCCTACTCAGAACAAATATTTTTGAATATATTAATAGAGCTGGTACACAGAGAAGTAGAAGGTAGCTAAGAATGGAGTGACACCCTAGCCTGTTTTCTCAGTGGTTAGAGCATTGGCCTACAGAACAAAGGGTCGTGGGTTTGATTCCCAGTCAAGGGCATGTACCTTAGTTGCAGGTTCCCCAGCCCTGATAGGGGCGCATGCAGGAGGCAACCAATCAATGTGTGTGTGTGTGTGTGTGTCTCTCCCTCCCATCCACTCTCTCTCTAGAAATCAATGGGGAAAAAATATCCTCAAGTGAAGATTTTTTAAAAAGAAAGAATGGAGTGAGGATTAAGAGCTAAGAGGAAGTGGAATTTTTCTAAATGCAAAACTAGGCAGGTGACAGTGACACACTGTAAAAAGGTATATTCAGTTTGACACCATCAGAGGCTTTTTATTTGCAATGCAACTCAATCGCCAAGGACAGCACGCTTCCTAGACCCAGATCAGAAGACGCCAGTGGTAACCAGGGAGAGACCTGGGCAGGACGGGGTGCAGTGGAATCTGTGCCTCAGCTCATCAGTGCACTGCCCAGGTGATCCCCATGAGTCTTTCTTACCTGCACTGGATTGGCAATCGGTGGGTGTATAGCAAATCCAGTGCAGATAAGAAAGAACCGGTGGGTGTAGACCTCTCATCGTCACCCTCAGTGTTCTGAGTGCCTCCCTCCAATCAACAAATCTGCCAAGCTGCTCTTTCCTGCCGGAAATGAAAACCAAAGAATGGTTCCAGCACATCACAGAGGAGCGTCCAGGCAGCTAGGTCATGTGGCCAGCGGCAAACTCCGCAGGGGAGGTCATGTAGGACAGAGATGATAGCAAGAGGCAGAGGCAGGTGGGATGACAGCCAAAGGCACGCAGGGACTGAACCTGAGGTTCCTACAGATGTGGCCTGGCGTGGAGCAGCCACTTATCTTTGGCAGGCCCCAAGCCTGGTCCCCTTTTCCCTATGAGGGGCAGCAAGGCCCTGAACAGACACGCGTGGCTTTGAACTCAGTTCAAAGTCCTACTCTCTACATTCTAGGTCTGTGCCCTCGGGCACACCAAGGAACCTCTCTGGACCTCCATCCTCCAGTCTGTAAAAGGCAGATAAAAAATAAGTGCTACCTGGTTAGTATCTTTATTTTATTATTAATTATCTTGCTGTTCCTTTCGGCATGTTTATCTAGCTTTTTAAATTATTCTGTGTTTATGCAAGAATAATCCCCAGCTAAGCGAATTCCCACATCCTTATTTTTCTTAGTCCTCCAGAATTGTCAAGAATATAGCTTGTTCAGAGACAAGAGAGAATTTACTCTTGAAGGGACCAACAATAGTGTCTACCTCTGAAAATTGTTGTAAAATTAAATGGGATAATGTATAGGGAATATCTAACACCATCCCTAGCACTTTGCAGGTTCTTAATAAGGGAAAGCAACATTATGATCTACCCAAGAATCCCATGGATATGCAGCATCAGCAGGTGATGACTAACTGAAACAGCAGACCTTTAACCCCAGGCACCTGCCCAGGTAGTAAGGGCTCTAACCTTGTCTCTCTGGGGATGCCATGTATTTACACTGCACTGGTCTCTCAGCCAGGGCTGCCACTCTGTGCTAGTGCAGGGGGCAGCCTTTATATTGTATCCCATGAGCACAGCCCCCCACCCCACCGGTGCCTGGAGTTGTGCTATATGGCAGCCCCATGTGCTACGGTTTCAGGTTTGCTGTGTTATCATTGCAGCATTTGCTTCCATGATATCTCACCCCAATGCAGGGCCATCTCCATCAATGCCACTCTCTCCCTTAGCAACTGTCACCCTACAAGCAGCTAGGGAGATACCTACCTGAACCCACTTTTTCTGACTTATGCATCAATTTGGAATTATCAGGAAATATTTGTACCTCTACTCTGAAGATGGTTTTTACCCTTAATCGCAGGTAAGAGTATCTGCCCAGACACTCAGGCAAGACGGAATTCTAGGTTTGGAGGAGAGAAGGAACTTAAAGACGTTCTAGACTGCCCCTCTTTGTTTGAAGAGGAGAAATTGAAGGCCAGAGAGGAAAATGGGCTCGACCGAGTTCATTCAGCTCATGAGCAGCTCTCTTCACCACTCCACGTCCCCAATTCACCCTGAGTACTTAGTGAGATGCTAAGGGACCTACGGAGTCACCTGGGCCTCAAGTCTAAAAATCACTCCAAGTAAAAAGGTACATCAGCATCCAACCCTTCTTCTACTAGAAGCAACATCCTATGTCCTTTAGGGAATCGCCACTCCCCAATCACATTGTTCAGGACATCAATCAAGGCACCTGCTCTCCAAAAGTTATGGGGGAACCCACATCAACCAATCAGACTCGTTCCTCCGAGAATCCACATCTCAAGGGGAAAGACACTCGGTGGAGCTTATTCACCCTGACTGCTGTGTGCTGAAGTCGCTGCCCGGCAGAGCCTGCTTCCCAGGTCCCCAGAGAGGCCCTCCTTCCTGCTCTGGCCGAAGCATGCTTCTTCCGAGCATCCCTGAAACCTACCAGTGAATTATTTTTCCATCTAATCTCGCCAAGCCGTTTAACCCAGGGCTCACAAAAACTAATGTCCACCTGAGAAGCAGGTACAGGAAATACATCAACCCATTCCATAGAGTCTAAGGCAGCCGTGGGCAAACTACGGCCTGCAGGCCGGATCCGGCCCGTTTGAAATGAATAAAACTAAAAAAAAAGACCGTACCCTTTTATGTAATGATGTTTACTTTGAAGTTATATTAGTTCACACAAACACTCCATCCATGCTTTGGTTCCGGCCCTCCGGTCCAGTTTAAGAACCCATTGTGGCCCCTCATGTGGTATAGACAGAATAAAGGCCCCCAAAGATGTCCACATGGGAGTCCCTGGTCCTTCTCGTGGCCCTCTCTGTCGTGTCAGGTAATGAAGAGCAGACCCAAGTCCAGAAGTGCAGAGACCTGTGCAACAACTAGAGACCTGCTTCCAAGTCCAGGTGCAGGTGACGTACTTCAAGGCAGCGATACTGCAACTAGCTTGCTCAAGCGGAAAAAAGAAAAGATTTTCTGACTCTGAAAGCACTTTAAATTTCTGAGTGTACTTACATTTGAAACATCGCTTTGCCCTTACGTACACAGTTTGCACTAGATTAATTTGCATTCATTTAACAGCGCTGCCTAAGCTCGCTCCTAAGCATTTTCATCTGTTCAATCATCTAATCACTGCATTCCTTCGACTAACAGTTATGAGGCACGTGCTGTTTACCAGGCGAGGCAAGTGCAGGGGGCAGGGCGGTGAAACGGCTCACATCTGTGATGAGGGAGCTCATACTCGGTGTGGGAGATGGACACCCAAGCGGACCCTCCCTTGAAGCATGCTGGGTGTTCTCTGGATGAAGGAAGCTGAGGGGACCCTGGGGGCACAGAGGAGGGGCACCTAACTCAGCCCGGAATGGGGGGGGAGACAGTCAGGGAAGACACCTTGAAAATCTGAGCAATGTTTAGTTTCTCAACTGGACTGTGGGCTTCTTATGGTGAGTGTTCCCTCTGTCCCCCCAGGCAGCTCTCAGCCACAGCTCAGACAGAATGGATAGGACATCCACTCCATGCACAGTGGATTTCCACACACTCATCAAATACACATACACACACACACACACACACAAGCCACTGTAAAATGGAGCCAGAGCTCCCATCCCAGAGAAACTGCCTTGCACGTCTTATGCTTCAAACCTTGGAATGCTAAAACAGGGCAAAATAGCCTTTGGACTTGGCCTAAAGCAACGTATGTCCCAAAGAAATGTTTGCAAAGATAATGAAAGCAGATATTATGACCACTGGACCGATGACCGCCAAACTGAAAATTAAACACGTCGTTTTGAATTAGCATCCGTATGTTAGCTTATCTGCACCGATAGCAATGCCTTCCTTCTATTGATGTAATCGTTCCCCTTCCCCTCTCATAACTGCCCATCGCCTTTGTCGCCTAATGGAAACACTATTTGGGCTTCTGCCTGAATCAGTGTTTCCGAAACAGCTTTCATATTTTGATCTCGAATAAGTGCTTGTTGGCTCTCACTGCGGCCCTTTATTTGTAGAGTAAACATGGAAAAGAAAAGGAGACTACTGCCCCGTGCATGCACTGCATGTAGTATTTCTAAGGGGATGCGGCTGCTTGCCAGTCACAACCCACCTTAGTGCACGATGCACTTCCCCAATCATATGTCTTATGAGGGCAAGGAACCCTGTCCTTGATTATGGTTGAACCTCCCGGGTCTGGCATAGCGACTAGAGGATGAATGGAGTTTAGTGAAGTTAAGGGTTTGCAATAGTTTCTCTTCCCCTTTGAATGATTACATTGCTCCTCCACATTAGGGCAATGTGAGCTAAAGCATATCTGACTTAACCAGGATGGACACCATCCCCACCACTGTTACTCACACAGGGCAGCAGGATGGAGCTGGCACGCAAGCTGAGCCTCTGCACCTCCTCTGCCAAGTCTTCAAATATCATCCGTCACGCAGGAAAAGGGCTCCAGGCCACTGCGGCTTAATGGGCCTTGATGGATGGGCACAAATGCAGAGAAAGGCTGTGATTACCGACTACGAGATAAGATGCCATTGGGCCGCTCTGTCCTCCACAAGCATGTTTCTATTGGGGCAAATGAGGTTGAGTCCAGAGCCGTATGAGCAGGTGAGCGATCCCAAAGCAGCCTATGACCCTTTCGTGATTTTGGTACAAAAATAACCATGGGAGGCTGAGGCAACACCATCTTTACGAGGCCTCAGGAAGAAGATGGACAAGTAAACAGATAATAATTGCATGCCACTGTGTGTGGGGTGAGGGTGTCAGCTACCTGGGGAAGTGATGACCAAAGGCAGGACTGGAAAGTATTTCTGCACAGGGCATTGTGGTTTTGTTCGTTTAAAATACATTTTTGTTGATTTCAGAGAGGAAGAGAGAAGGAGAGAAATAGAAACATCAATAATGAGATAGAATCATTGATCGGCTGCCTCCTGCACACCCCCCACTGGGGATCGAGCCCACATCCTGAGCATGTGCCCTGACCAGGAATCGAACCGTGACCTCCTGGTTCATAGGTCAGTGCTCAACCACTGAGCCACACCGGCCAGGCTGCACAGGGTATTGTAATCCAAGTGCATGTTCTAGAGCAGTGATGGTGAACCTTTTGAGCTCGGCATGTCAGCATTTTGAAAAACCCTAACTTAACTCTGGTGCCATGTCACATATAGAAATTTTTTGATATTTGCAACCATAATAAAACAAAGACATATTTTTGATATTTATTTTATATATTTAAATGCCATTTAACAAAGAAAAATCAACCAAAAAAATGAGTTCGCGTGTCACCTCTGACACGTGCCATAGGTTCGCCATCACTGTTCTAGAGCAAACAGCCTTAGCATCTTGGTTCTGCCTGTTTTGAGCTGCACTAGTTCCAAGTTACTACTCTGGGGTCCCAACTGCTCTGAGAAACGTGAACGAGCAGTAACAGCTCCTGGTTCCTGGGGTTGGGAGGACTGTGCACCTAAAGGACGTGAGGACAAACCTGGGGCACAGTAAGTGCTCAGTAAGCACTGGTCATTATTACCAGAGCTTGGACCAGGGCGATGTGAATGAGGCTCTTGTTTGGATGCAAAAATGAAGAGGGTGTCAAAAGACTCAGTGATAAAAGATAAGGAATATTTTAATACAAAATCTTTACGAGTCAAAATCAATGCAAAGAAATCTATGAGAAAATAAATGTCAATTCTGAAATAAAGACGGGATCTGACACTGCCCTTGCCTCATCCTGGCTCGCCTGTCACCGTAGTCCCAGCTCGGTCGGATCCTCTATTTAAAATTTCAATATTTTCTTCATCATGAGATTCTTTGCATTCATTTGTTTTTTTAAAATTTTTGCATTCAAGTAGCATTTATCTTGATAACTGAGAGGGGTTTTTTAGGGCCCCCTTGAATTTTATACTCAAGGTGAGTGCCTTCACTAGCTCACCTTCGTTCTGGCCTTAATACATTTCTTTCAAATTTTTCTACAAGTCTGTGCTACTTTTGTCATTAGAAAAGTAAAATGATAAGCTGACTATTTTTAAAAAATGAATTATTAAAATGAGGCTTGATCTGCACACATTTATTTAGTCTAAGTTGGAAGGCACACCAAACACATGTGGGCTCTTTCAAGTACAAACCCATAAAACAATACATGATAAAGTGCCTGTTAAGTGAAACAATGGGTGTTATAAGAATTCTGATCAGGGTGAGAGAAAGGAAGGCTGGTGTTTTCCAGAAAGAGTCGGGAGAAGAAGGTGGGATTTGCCAGGTAGCACCGGAAGGCACACATGGGGGCAGCAATTCCATTGTATTTGACCTTGACATTCCTGGCAGCCCTGGAGAGCAGCTCACTTAAATGTGGAAAGAAACAACCAGCCCTTGTGCACTGCGGCGGCCCGGGGCTCCGCTCAGCGCTGGGGCCAGACCCGCTTGTGGGCAGGTGAAGGGGTCTTGGAGGCTGTCCCAGGCGGTCCACACAGGGGACACTTTCAAAGAGGGAGCCGGGAGCCTCTGAGGTTGCAGGAGAGGAACTCTAGACAGGGAGGTGACTGCCCGGTGCCCATGGCATTCAGCGTGGCATGCCTGTCTCCACCATTCATCCACACACATTGGAACCCCAGCTCTGCTTGTCCACGGAGATGAGCAGAGAGAAACCTGCCTCTCAACTCCAGGCTGCTCTGACTGTCTGGATCCCAGACTCAGAATCACAGACACCATGCAAGCCCTGGTTGTCATCAGTGAGGCCATGCCCAGGGTTATAGCTCCAAACCCTCGGTCTGGGCACTGGCTGTGGTTTGCATCGCTCAGAACTCACTTTTTCTCCCACATCCCTCCAAGCTCCAAGAAAAATCCTCCCTTTCCCCCCAGAAAACACATTCTTAATAAAAACCCAATGAGGTGAGAATGATCCATTCTCCAATAAAGTCCAAGGAAGGAGAGATCTGTAAGGAAGACCTGGGTCCTATTTGAGCTTATGAGCAAATTGCTTGATCTCCTTATACCTCAGTTACCCCATCAATAAAAAAAGGGGGGGATATCCCCAGTGCTGACACCTTATTGGTAAAATGGGGACACTAAGAGCACCTTCCTATGTGGCAGGTATGAGAACAGCATGCAAGAGTGCAGGAAAGCAAGCATTCAGCACAACGCCTGGCATATGACAAGTATTCAATATCTGAGAGCTGTTTATAATCATTTTATAATCACTGCTCTCATCATTATTATCATCAGGTTGTAAAGGAAGGACTAGAGGTAGATTGTGCGTGGAAAGCATCCATCACTGCCTGGCACCCGGCAGGAGCACAATAAGTGGTAGGTACTGTCATGAGGATAGCAGTGAGGAAATGGTGAAATCCGCGAGGCATTTCCAAGAGGAGGGCTAAAATAGCATTTCTAAGCAGAAATCTGTAAGCACACTTTAAAGATAAAATGCATTTCTAATCAGCAGCATTATTTATACATAAACAATTTATCTACCCAAGGCAGGAACACAGTTTTTTCTCAAGTAGATTAAACCACCGCCACCCCGCACCCCAATTCCTCTTTTTGCTACTCGTATGTTTGGTAAATGCTTTCTTCTGAGATTGTAGCTGGTCAATTTCACCCCTGCGGGGACAGGATTCAGAACTAAGAGTCTCAAGTGTAGTCGGTCCTGACTTTACACCACACTGATTAGAAATTAGCCCAAGGAAATGAAAAGGCACTATAGCTCAGTGCTCATGATCTGAAATCACACAATTGTACTTTTTCCCCACTGGTCAGAACATTCAGTCTCTGGTTTTAAAGAAAACTTCTTAATAAACTCTACTTCGGACCAGAAACTTGGGTAAGTGTTCAATCTAAGAGACAGGCCAGTCAGTGTTGTAATACAGCTCTCTGTAGTTTTCTACAGGTTGGAGATAGTTCATACATGAAGAGTTAAAAAAGCAGGCTCGTGCCACCCACACTCCTGAGCTCAGTGATGCTGGAATCACAAAACCCTGCCCTTGGGAGAGGTCTTAGCAGGCTGGCTGGTCCACGCCCAGCTTCTCTGCAAGTCCCTGAAGATTCACAATAAGCCCCTTACAATTCAGGCGCAGTTCCAGCCTCCAGGGGCTGCTCAGACCTTTCCTTCCTGCCTGGGTACTGATTCCCTCACTCCTTTTCCACCATCACGCATCCTGAATGCATGAGGACTCCCATTGAAGCAGGCTTCTACTCAAGCACAGGCGCTTCCAGCATCCTTAGGAAGGAGGGGGTTTCTCTGGGGTACGAGAAGACCAAAAAGAGCCCTTAGCTGTGACTCAAGACACTAGTACTTGATCTGACTCCACTAGGAAGCCCATCTCTCTGGCCCTCAGCTTCCCTGTCTGTAAGAAATGGGGGAGAGAGGTTCGAGAGGAAGGGGTAATCCCAACCTGCCCCCTTTAAAGAGCTATTTCAAACGAAATGATGGACATAAGCACTGAAAAATGGGACTCCTCCTACCTGCCCTGTGTTAGTTTTCCAACAAGTCCAGAAGTCACTATGTAGAAAACACCTTTCACAGTGCAGGTGATTATTAAATAGAATATTGAGGTTCTGCATAGTATGATCTCAGTACATGGTGGGAGGTCAGTGCATAGGGCACACCGTTAGATGCTCAATAATGTAAGATTCAAGTTTTCTGCATTGAATTTCTGAATAACCAAGGAAACATGGACCCTGCAGCCAAGATGTCACACGTGCTTACTAGGTCTATGACATAAAGTGAATTAATTAAGTGTTCCTGTCCTCAGTAGCAATATGAGGATAAATAATCCATGAGGGGTATAACCCATGATGGTGTAAGGATGAAATAAAATTAAGTACACATGCATAGTGCTTGGCCCTGGTTAAGTGCTCAGTAAATAGTATTACTCTACTGTAACAATAATGCCATTATTATCCCTTCACTCTCCTGCCAGGTAGCAGGGATCCTGTGTCTGCCCAGCACACAGGACCACAGCTACAGACTTGTCACTGAGTCTGGACTTGTCACTGAGCTGCTGTAGATCTCGGTCAGGCCTCCTGCACTTCTGCAGCCTGTGCATGATGCCACTACATCCCCTGGGCTTCTCCCTCTCACCTCCCAGTATGTGCTAAACAGTTTACCAAGCAGCTTCAGACTCATTAACATCTAATCAGTACTAATTGGCTGCGATTCAGCAGGCCGGGCTCTGGAAGAAGTCGTTCCAGGGGCCAGGTGGCTGCCAGAATCCCCACAAAAACATACTCCTGGCCTTTAGGGACCAACCACTGGGTGGGTGGGAGAGGGAAGGCCAGAGTTGGGTCCTGTAAGAAACCTGTGCCTTTCCAGCTCTAAGGCAGCCACGGGACCTCAGCATTGAATGACAGGTTGAATGACAGATTGATCGAGCATGGATCCATTCAACACATTTATTGTGCACCTACTATGTTTCAGGCACTGTGCTAGGTGCTGGAGATACAACCATGAACAGAACAGATGGTTCCCTACCCTCATGGAGCTTAGAGTCTTGTGGGAAGATATACCAAAAAAACAAGTGAAAAAACTCACCAAACTGATGGTCAGCATTTATTGAGCACCAGCTGTGTTAGGCTCTGCCCTCTTGGATGAACCTTCTATTATTATTATTATTATTCCCATTTTAGAGAAAACAAAAATGAGGCCCAGGAAGTTGGCCCAGTGTCCCAGCATTTGGTAAGTGGTGAAGCCAAGACTCACCTCAACAATCTGCCATAGAATGAACAGCCACCAGGCATCCAGATAGTGATTCCAACTGAGTTCTCCCAGACTAACCTTGTAACACATTGTAAACAAGCATAATGATGACCACCAGCTGCTCCTAGTGTTCTAGTTGCATTCCAAAGCTAAAGAATAAAGATTTCCGAATACGAAATAATTCAGCCAACTAAGGCAGTGGCTCTATAGCACCACCAGAAGCCAAGTAGAATATATTGGACAGATATCACATGGTCTGTGTTATTTTCAGAAGTACTTGTTATCTAGGTGCACATAAGCACAATTTGCATAATGAATCTTCAAAGTCGGCATTATGATTACAACTTTATAAATGAGGAAACTAAGGCTGCGATTTGTTTAGTAATCTGGCACAAATCTTAAAACCAGTAAAAAGACATACCAGGATTTGAACACCAACAGGAGCCCATTTTCAACTATTACCACTGATGGTGAGTATTAAAAGTCTTCAATAGCCCTGGTTGGTATGGCTCAATTGATTGGGCATTGTCCCATACAACAAAAGGTTGCTGGATTAATTCCTGGGTTGTGGGTTTGATTCCTGGTAGGGGGCAGCTGATTGATGTTTCACTCTCACATCAATGTTTCTCTCTCTCGATAAATCAACCAAAAAATTTTTAAAGTATTAATAAAAAAATAGGTATCATGGAATTATAATACCTATTTCCTATTGCCCTGGTTCAATGGCCTCTGATGGGATGAAAGTTTTCAGAGTATGTTGCTATGAATGGGCAATACTGCCCTGCCAGTTGACCCTGCATACAGGAATAATATGAATGGTAGCCAGTCCACGCATTTCCATAGGCCTTGCAGAAAGGTCTCTGATGTGTGGTGTCGCAGCTAATCCCTCAGCAGCCCTGGGAATTGGGTATTGGTGCCATTTTACATAAAATAAAAATGAGATCCCAAAACAGTGAAAACAATACTGACAAGTATTTATTAAGCACGAGCCTTATGCCAGTCCCTTTGCACATTATGACCTCTAATCCACTCATATGAAGCTGCCATGGTGCCCACTGTTCAGAAGAGCAGACTGGGGAGTGAAGAGGCTGCATGACTCACCCAAGGTCATATGGCTGGTCATCAGAGCCAGAATTCCAGCCCAAAGATCTGCTCTCAACCACCACCGCATCCCGCCGTTTCCCAGGAGCTCAAATTAAGCCCATCAAACTCCCATCAGCTATCTGCCAGGTCATGCATTTGGGGCTCATTATACACTATTGTGAAGACTTTATTGATGCCACACACAGTTCAGAGCAAAGATGCCCTTCAGTCTAGGCCAGTGATGATGAACCTATGACACGCGTGTCACCTCTGACACAGTCAGAACTCATTTTTTTGGTTGATTTTTCTTTGTTAAATGACATTTAAATATATAAAATAAATATCAAAAATATAAGTTTTTGGGTTTTTTGTTTTGTTTAGTTTTGTTTTGTTTTTAAATATATTTTATTCATTTTCTACAGAGAGGAAGGGAGAGGGACAGAGGGTTAGAAACATCGATGAGAGAGGAACATCGATCAGCCGCCTCCTGCACACCTCCTACTGGGGATGTGCCCGCAACCAAGGTACATGCCCTTGACCAGAATCGAACCCGGGACCTTTCAGTCCACAGGCTGATGCTATATCCACTGAGCCAAACCATTCAGGGCATAAGTCTTTGTTTTACTATAGTTGCAAATATCAAAAAATTTCTATATGTGATACGGCACCAGAGTTAAGTTAGGGTTTTTCAAAATGCTGACACGCCGAGCTCAAAAGGTTCGCCATCACTGGTCTAGGCTAACCTGTGTCCTCCTCAACACCTCTTCTCTGTCTCCTATTGCCTGTTAAAAATCACATAACCATGGTGGGCCTGCCTTTCAGAGACTTGCATTCTGCAATCTGATTCAAGCCACGGAGTTCGAGTGGGAACAAGACAAGAAGCCTAAACAATACCGTGAAGGCCCATATTCAAACATAACCCCAACTCACTCCTCATTGAAGAGGCGGGCACAACAGCTTTCCCACTGTTTAGCTATTATTTTATGTCCAGTAAGAGTCATTGAGTGGCAAAAGAGACCACTTGAAGACACAGAATAGCTATTTGGTTGGTTGGTTGTTCATTTTTGGGGGAAATGAAATAAGCTTTTAATTCAAATACAGCCTCCAACAAAATCACCCAAGAGTGAATGAGAAGGAGGTAACAGTTAATGTGGAGAGAGGCTGGAGAGGCCTAGGGATCTGGATGGGAGAGAACCAGAAAGAAGGAAGATAAGAAAAAGGGGATGGTGAGGGGAGAGGAACAGAGACAGAAATGGCAGAAGATGGAGAAGAGAAGAGAGGAAAGAGGGAGGAGAGAAAGAAAGAGAACATTGAGAGATGTGACAGAGGTGAGAGGGGCTACTGAGGGAAGGAAATTATTAGAGGTGCAGCCAAATCATAGAATTTCCTTGTTTATAGAAAACTTATAGCCCACGTTTAACAAAAGGTGCTCAAACTTGCCAGATGGGGGAAGCAGCGGGACTTCTGGAATGTGTTTAAGCAAGGAGGCCACAGTGCCTTCTAAACTGGTTCCAGGAAAATAACAGTTTGCCCCGGGGATGGAAATAAAGGCACAAGAAGTAGCATATCGGGTAGGGTCCACTCTAGGGTGTTGGCCAAAGCCATTCCCCAGGTGTATCACCTGGCGGGGAGAGGCAGGCTGGGGGATGCAAGGGCTCACAGGTGGAGACACAGCCTTGCTTCAGAGAAATCTTGCTGCAAACCCTGGAGACTTCCAGGCTGGGGCACTGGGCAGGGTTGCAATGACGTAATGTGTTTGAGGCAATGGAAGTTTCCTCCAAAGGAAAAAGAAAGGCAAGAGGCCTGAGCAAGTCAGGCAAAGCACGCCTGGCAGCCAGTCCTGGAGTCAACCTCGAGGCAGCCTCTCTGGCTCGCACAGCGCTGTCTGGCTCTACAGCATCACTGTTCTCAGTCCAACCCTCTTCCTGGGTATAGAAGCTCTATGCACTCACCGCAGGCAAACAAAACAAACAAACAAGACACAGCAAAAGCAGGAGGATGCAGAGAAGACTTGCAGAGCTGCTCCCCCCGGGGCAACTACCAGGACAGGACTGCTTAGTGGCTGAGAGCTGGCTCACTAATTGAACTGAATGACTCTGGGCTAAGTCACTTCACTCTCCTGAACTCGGTTTCTTCACCAGGATGACAGAAGGAACGGAATGTGAAAAAATAAAGTAAGATGCTTGATGCACTGTCAGTCATACACAGGGAAGCTATTGATATTATTTGCTACTGTTATTTGAATAGATTTCCTTTCTGTCTTTTTTCCCGCTGCATAGAAATGTGATCTATGCAATGTACTCAACACAGTCGAAGGATATTTCCAGGCCACAAAGAAAACAATGATAATATTTCCTCTATTCAATCGTCAGATCACTTTTCCCTCTGATCCAAGAAGAGCATCAGGACCCATCTCTAACTCTTCCTTTCTATCCACCAAAGAACCTGAAGAGGCCTTGTTCGACTGCACAGTCCATCTGGGAGGGACTGCAGAGCACACGGTGAGAACGCCACCAGCAGACATGAGCCCTGACAGCTCTGAACAATGGCTGGAAAAGCCAGCCACTTCCCTCAACTACAGACATGTCAAACAAGAACCTGGTCTATTTTCTCTCTCTTCCCCCCGCCCCTCCCCACACCAAAAACAACTAGGGAATGGGAAAGTAGATCCTTTCAGATTCTTCATATCAAATGGAGAAACCCCCAGACCTTTGCACATGCTGTTCCCTCTCTTGCAATGCTCTTCCTCAAGTACCTGGAGGAATCACATCCTCTCCTACTTGGTCTGTCTGCTCTCAAATGGCTTCTGCTCAGTGAAGCCGTTTCCGACAGCTCTACTTAAAATTGAAACCCCTTCGCACCATCACCCTACCCCTCCCTCTTGCCCTTCCCTGCTCCATTTTTTCCTAGGGCTTATCACCAGGTGACATTCTGTACTTTGCTTGTGTATGTCTGTGTCTGCTTTCCTTCACACTGGATTGTAGCCAAAGATAAGACAGAAGTTTTCGCGACTTTGTTGACTGCTGTCTCCACAGCACTCAGACCCTATAGAAGGCTCTCAAATACAATTTGTTGCATGAGAGACTGAGTTGTTTAGAGCTCCCCGTCTCCCTGGCATCTGCATAAAGGTATAAGGGACCTTATGAAGAAGCTGCCCCTACCACAGATGAGGAAACTGAGATCCAGAGAAGCAGAGAAACCTGTCCAAGATTCATAGCAAAGTTCAGCAGTTCAGCTGGCAAGAACACCCACATATCGACGTCAGAATATAGTGACGTTCCTCTCCATGCTCCAAGGACCATTCATCTAGCCCAGCGGTTCTCAGCCTGTGGGTCACGACCCCTTTGCGGGTCAAACGACCCTTTCACAGGGGTTGCCTAAGACCATCGGAAAACACATATATAATTACATATTGTTTTTGTGATTCATCACTATGCTTTCATTATGTTTGGTTTGTAACAATGAAATTGGGGGTCAGCACAACATGAGGAACTGTATTAAAGGGTTGCGGCATTAGGAAGGTTGAGAACCACTGATCTAACCCGTCTCAGAAACAACCTCCATAATCCGGCAGCAGGGTGGGAGCCTGGCTGCCTTTCCCTGGTCTGCGCTGACTAGCTATGTGAGGTTGGCGTGTCTCTCGAAGAGTCCATCTGGCCACCTGCAAAAGGGAACAATGAACCCTGCTCTTACCACCAACCAGTGCTACTCTGAGAGTCAATAGAACATTTTGGAGCGTTTCTTGGCTTCCAGGGGGTCGGGGGAGGGAGCTCAGTGAGGCATGAGGAGCCCTTGCCGGCGTGTGACTGGAGGCGCTGAAGTCATTGTGCTTCCAGGGAGGGCTGGCCCCATGCCTCTGTGACTCCCATTCTGATGCCCTCCGCCACGTGTCACAAGCAAGAAGAAGATGGCTCAGTAAAGGACAGAACAAGAGATGCTACTGCGCCCTTGAACCAAGCACGGGCTCTGCCTGTGTGTTCCTCCTCTTGTCCTTCCTCCTGGCGTTCCAGCAGACACCTGTGTGCCTTGGACAGAGGACTCTTTCCACCCTGTCTGTCCTCAGCGCCTTGGCTTGAGGAGATCTCTCCAGGAACATCCCCTTTCATATCCACACAGCTTCCCCCTAAGGAGTGCCGGTGGTTGGGGACTTATTACAAAGTGCTCTAAAGGATGTTGCTAAGGTGCCTCTGCCTTTCTGTGGAGTCACTGGAAATGTCATCATCATTGGCAAATGACATCTGTGTGCCCCATGCCAGACCTGTGCCAATCACTCCAAGTAGCATATAGTATCGCTTACTCCTCACAACAATGCTATGAAGCAGGTTCTATTGTTATGCCCATTTTAAAGATGAGGAGACTGAGGCACAGAGTGTTTAAGTGAATTCCTCCAAAGGTTCAGTCAGTTAAGTGGAAGAGCGATGATTCAAAGCCAGGCATCCAGCATAGTAGGAAAAGAGCATGATGGTGCCAGCTATGTGTCCAGAATGAAGGTGTGCTTCCCTGAGCATAGTAAGCCACTGTTGCTAGGAGGCAGCTGCCCAACCAGGTACTACATTTCCCAACACCCCTTGCATCTGGGTGTGGCCATGTGACTAATCCTTACCAATAGGAAATATGCTAGAGTTTTTAAGAGTTGGAAACCTTTTCCTCTCTCCTTCCCTCCAATGCCTGGTGGCAGAACACTGTAAGGTGTTGCAGGATGACAGAGACACAAGATGGTAGAGATTAGATCCTTAAATCTCCCAAGTGACAGGAAGCTGCTTCTTGACCTGCACTGGAACATTGGATGAGTGAGAAATAAGCTTTACTGTTCAGAGGTCGGCAAACTTTTTCCTATAAAAGATCAGAGAGCAACTGTTTTCAGCTTTATGGGTCATACAGTCTCTGTCACCGTGACCCAACTCTGCCATTGCAGCATACACAATCTGTAAATAAACACAGCGGGATGTGGGTCCCACCGCACATTTCCTCCCCAAAGCATGAGCAGGCCCTGACTCCAGGCAAGGGCATCGCTCACTGCCTGTGGGAAATCAGAAGAGGAGATCCCTAAAGAGAACACTCCATTTCCCAGTCGAACAGCACATCTTCCCGAAGGCTTTAGACATGTAGATTCAAATGGAAAACGGCGTTTTAAAAGGAGTACAGAAATGCTGAGTACAATATTCAATAGAAAAACCCAACGCAGCCCTTAAAAGTTAATGCCCCGACATTTGTTTTGGGGATGGAGCATATGTCTCGCCTCATCTACGATTAAAAGTTCCCTGACTTCTTCCTGCAGTGCTTTTTCGTCGTTTGCATAAAGCAATCAGTTAAGGTAGAAACTCCCTGCAGGCCACAGGGTCCTGGGTGGTGACTGCTGGTGATGGGAATGGGGCACAGGTAAGGGGCAGGAAGAAATTATTTCAGAGACTTTCCCAAGTCATCTTCACATTCTTGGGTAAATTCTGTTTCATCACATGTTATGGCATTTCTCTTGTCGCTCAATAGGCTGTCAGTTCTGGCAGGAAACACGACAGACACATACATGCCGATGCCTTGCACCTTCTCTGCTCCAGTAGGCAACCAGATTGCTTTAGTAGCACATTGACCCATGAGACGCTGCCTCCCTGGGAAGCACCGAGGTGGTGTGACCTCCGCTCTCTCCAGCTTTGAGCTCAGGCCTCCACCACTGCCAGGGGGAAGGAGGTGTGAAATCCAGGAGGGTATGAGTCTTGATTTTCTGCTTGTACTTTCTCCTGCCCTGGGGAATTAAGGTGGCACCGGGGAATCCAGGTAAATCCCGCACAAGGACCAGGCATCCTCAGAGGGAAGGGTTGTGTCACCCATTCTTTCTCCTCGCATTCTATCTAAGCCCAAGGCTCTCTCTTTTGTGCTTTTGTATCGATGAAGTACAAAAGGGCCTCTCCAATATTTCTCTGTTTTCTAATGTCCCCCTTCCTCTCTGCCAAATCTCTACTCTCAGGCCAAGAGGCATTCCATAGAAGCTTAAGTGCAGGGTGATCATCTATTAACCCAGCAAAGAGTTACTGACATCTACAGTCTCAGATACTATTTAAGGCTCCAGAGATAGAACAGTGAGCAAAACACAGCCCCTGCTGTCAAGGTTCCGACAGTCCAGTGGGAAAAGCAATAAATAAGTTTAGAATTTGTTACCAAAAAAAGTTTTCTAAAGGAAAGTCTCTGGTTTTGTGTCTCATGCATTGCTCAGGGGATGGGTTCTGCCGTACTGGCTGCTGAGATAAAAATATGCTAACGCTCATAAGCCCAGGGAGAAATCTGAATTTGAGAAAGTGGTTTGGGACCCTGGCATTGGGAGGGAACAGGCCCAGGCTGGAATCTTTCTGCCACTCAGCTCACGTCATTTCCCAGCTCCCCAGCTTCCGATGGCCTCTTGGCCCATCCTGAGTAAAATCTAAATCCCAGAATCCTCGATGTGATCTGCTTCCGCTACTTCTCTGAACACATCCTCTGTTTCTTCTCTCCAGCCCATTGGCTTCTTTGCTGTTCTTTAAACACAAAGAGCTTGTGCCTACCTCAGGACCTTTGCATCTGCTGTGCCCCGATTTCTCTCCCCACAGATAATTCATGTAGCTGCGGCTCCCATTTCAAATTGTCAGCACTTCAAGAGGTTCTTCCCATCTAAACAGCAGTCGAGCCTTTCTATTCTTTGCCCTGCTGGTATGAACTGAATGCCCCGCCCCCCAATACATTCATACATTAAGATCCTAACCCCAAATGTGATGGTATTAGGAGGTGAGGCCTTTGGGAAGTAAGTAGGTCCTGAGAGTAAAGCCTGTAGGAATAGGACTGGTGCCCTTATAAAAGATATTACAGATCTCTCTCTCTCTCTCTCTCTCTTTCTCCTCTCGTTCCCTCCTTCCATCTTTTCCTCCCTCTCTTTCTCTCTCTCTTTGCTCTTCACCACAACCAGAAGACAGCCATCTGCAAGCCAGAAAACAGGTCCTCACCAGGAACCAAATCTGCTGACACTTTGACCTTGGACTTCCCAGCCTCCCGAACTGTCAGAAATAAATGTTTGTGGTTTAAACCACCCAGTCTAGAGTAATTTGTAATAGCAACCCAAATGGACTAAGACTCCTACTTTCCATTTTTCTCCCCAGCCCACATGGCTCCCTGATAGTCTCTATTCACTTGCTTGTCTGTTGTCTGTCTTCCTCCACTAAACATGAGCTCCCTCAGGCTGAACCATGGAAGGATGAAGGCTGCTCAGGGGCTGTAACTTACTGCACCCCCTCTGCTCCCCTCCAGTCAGTCTTCCATGTGGCCATGAGAGGATGCTTCTGGAAGGTAAATCTGATGCTTGGCGACCCCTCCGCCATGGTTTGGAAGTCCTCCGTGGCTTTCATCTGCTCTTAAGAGAAAGATGCAACTCCCAACCATGGCCTGCAAGTCCCCGCATGGTTTTGCACTTGCCCACCCTCCGCCTGACCCTCTGAGCCCAGAGTCTCCGGCACGTTTTCAGAGGTTTGGCACGGGGTTTGTCCAGGCTGTTCCCACTTTGTGAAACACTCTTCTTTTTCACCCAGGCACCCCTTTCTAGTCTTCACATCCCAGTCTGAGTCCATGTCCTCACACAACCTCATCTGACCGCCCAAGTGAGTGAGCCCCCCCACCATCTGCTCTCATAGTGCCTTGTGCTGTCACAGTACAGACGCTCATCGATGATGGGTGACATCCCAATAAACCCATCATAGCTGAAAAGATCCTAAGTTGAAATGCATCTAATACACCTAACTTACCAAAGATCAGAGCCTGGCCTACTTTATAAGTACTCAGAACACTTACCGTATTTGCCGGCGTATAAGACGATTTTTTGGCCCTGAAAAATATGCCTCCAAGTGGGGGGTCGTCTTATACGCCAGGTACACTTCAGATAGACTGCCCATAGTGCTTGCCCCGTGCCATAGTGGCCTCCCGATGCCCGCCCACTTCATTCCACATACCGTTCAGGCATCAGTAGCGCTGCTGGGTGTATGCTCGGCTGTTATGCGATTTTGCTGTTATGCGATTTTTCCACACTCGCAAAATCGCACACAGCCGACCATACACCCAGTATGATAGCGCAAAATTGCGAATCGCGATACCATACTGGATGTATGGTTGGCTGTGTGCGATTTTGCGAGTGTGGTAAATTCGGGTTACCGTATATTTCTTTACATATGCATTGAAGATTCGCGATTTTGCGCTATCATGGTGCCTGTTAGAATGTTGAAGAGCTCGCACTTGC
>NW_006300047.1:3010705-3029691 GCF_000327345.1 Myotis davidii | reverse complement strand
TTGCTAGGGACTTGCCCGGCACTTGCTCTCTACCTCTATTTGTTATCTTACTTCTATCATTGACAGTCCCTCTAGGTTGTGGGCTGCTTGCCTGTGTTCCTGAGAAGCATCTACGGTACCAGTCTATAGAGTGTGTTTTCTTTAGTGAATTACCGGTATGTTTACCGGTAATAAACTTGCACTGTTTTATGTATATGTTTGATTACATACAGCCTTGTGACAGTTTTCCTGCATGTCATAAGCATTTGAATATAAATTAAAATGTTAAAATCAAATCTGATATTGTTTTACCTTTTGTTTGGTGTGTGGAAGGTGTGCGGAAGAGGGGGTAGTCTTATACGGCGAGTATATAACAAACTCTGTATTTTGAGTGGAAATGTTAGGGGGTCGTCTTATACGCCCAGTCGTCTTATACGCCGGCAAATACGGTACATTAGCCTTCTCTTGGGCAAATCATCTACCACAATGAATACACTGTAGAGCACTGGTTGTTCACCCTCATGATCACGTGGCTGACCGGGAGCTGTGCTCGCTGCCTAGCATCACACACCACTAGCCCAGGAAAAGATCAAAATGCAAAACTTGAAGTATGATTATTACTGAATGCATATCACCTTTCCACTATCGTAAAGTTGAGAAATTATAAGTAAAACCCTAGTGAGTGAGGGACAGTCCGCTTATTACAGGATATTGAAATATTAATATGGCTGACACTCTTCTCCATACCCACTTCCTCCCTTCTAGACTTTAAGCTCCAGAAGAGCAGAGAAAGCTTGATTTTGCTCCCCACTTTACTCTAAGAGCCCAGCACATAGTAGGCTTTCAAGAAATATGCGAATGAATAGCCAAAGGAATATGACTTTCAAACAAGCTAATAACAGCCATAGGGCTAGGAGGCCTCAAAGAGATAAAACTTCTGATGATGCTGTGTAAATGGAAATGGACATGTGTTGTACAAATTAAGTGGTTATTTAAAGACTGAGGCCTGCCCACGTCTAGGCCTCTCATCTGATCCACTGAATTTGAAACAAAGACACTTAATCTGAACACCACCTCGGCTAAGTTTCTTTAGTAGCCTTTTATACTACTAAAGATCAACTCTTATAGGATCTTCTCACCAAACCAGCAAATTGGGCATTTATTGTGTGTCCTAATTGTTTTATATAGATTAACATATCCAGCTCTTGTGACCTATCATTGTCCCCATTGCATAGATGAGGAATCTGAGGCATGGAAGAGACAGAGGACTTTCCAATAGAGGCACAACTAGAAAGTGGTAGATTGAGGGTTTGAACCCAGGCATTCAAACTCCAGTCCATGCTCTGAACCATCATGCTACAGTAGAACCCAAACTCCAATGACAAATGAGGAAACTGAAAGAGGTTTAGTCACATGTTCTGCCAGACTCCCAGCAGAAACTCCTAACACGAGGCCTCTGCTCACATGAAACAACATCCAATGTCCTTGCCCAACAGGGAGCCCCCTGACCACATCACCTCCCTATGCCCCCCAGCTACACCAGGCTCCCTGGACACTCCGATGCCCAGCTAGTGTGCACTTAGGAGTGTAGTTCACCTTGCACTCCTGGGCATATGTTTATACCTGCACTGGATGTGTTTCTGGCACTTTCTCAAGTGCACATACCTGCTGCCACCTGTCATGACAACTTTGGGCTGAAAGCCAATTCCATCAACATTTACCAAGACTCTATCACATGGAATTCTGCAGAGAGCAGAGGTTACAGAGTGAGGCTTTGGTCAGATCGGCCTGGGTTCAAATCCTTCATTCATCATTCACTCTGTTAACCAATATTGTGGAGCCCTGGCTCTATGATTGGGCTGCTATACACTCAGGATATCAAGGGGAACCTAAAAGAGGGGGTACTGCCATCAGGAACTCAGAACCTGGGGGGAGTCACTGACACAAGGACAATAAACACATAAACAATAAAACTGTCAATGATGGAAATAAACGGGATGGTGTGGTAGAATAAAACTGAGAGTGGAGGGTTGGAGAGATCCTTAAAATAGAACCATAATCTGCCCCGGACAAGTTTCATGCCTTTGGCAAGTCTCTTAACCCCTCTGAGTTAGTTTCCAAACCTGGGAGTGGCGATGGTAACATCTACTGCCCATGGAATATGCTCAGAAATGAAAGCTCTGCTCTTGTTAAGGCAGGTGCTGGGCAGCCAAGGGTGAACAAGAGGCTGTGTGCAATCCTGGAGGCAGACAGGCTACATGAAGGCATGTGCCACCAGCATTAAGGGGGCACCATAATTGGACTCTCCAGAGCACTGTCCCCTGTTCTTCCCAACACAGCCTCTGTGCAATGAGTCCAGGCTTGTTCACTGCCACACAGGCGAGTCCTCCAGCCCGGCCAGCCCAGCATCCACCACAACAAAAGTAGGCAAGAGGCGGCGCTTCCTCCTCCCACCTTGCTGCATCATTGGACAAAGAGGAGACAGGTAAATGGACTCACTTCCTGCCTCCTCTTTATTTTTTTGCTATCACCCCAGGCCAAACATCCAGCCAGGAACACCTGCTAGGAAACCTCATAGAGGCCCAGAACCGTGGCGTAGATGAAGGTCTTCAGGAAGGCTGGCTGCCAGTGAGGGCTGAGATGAGCAGCGTAAAGGGCAGGCAGTTCTCTTCCTATCTGACCACATCCTATTGCTCCCAGAGACAACGGCCCATTCCTTCTGTGCCTTCAGGCTGGGTCAGTGATCAGGAGAGATTAGCAACCCGAGTCCAAACTGGCTCAGATAGGATGGAGCCAGGCTCTGGGGAAAAGAATCATGACTTGCTGGCTAATGGTCAAGGTCAAGAGATAAAGGAGTCACTAATCTTTAAATAGTCTCAGGTGAAAGAAAACTCGTGTATCTATTCAAGAGGTTGTATTCCTGAAGATCCCCAAATCTAGGTGTCCCCAACATCCCCACCATATACACATACTTTACATATGTATATACATGTGTGTACATACACACATGTAGATACACATACAGGCATATACAGATACAAATATGTAGTACTAGTATATGTAGACACACAGGTATATAGACATACACATACATAGACACACATGCAAATTATACAAATAGGGGGATATATGCACATATATACATATATAGACAGAGACACTAACAATATACATATAGAGAGAGACACACATGTATGTATATTTAGATGCACATGCCCATGTACTGCTGCTGTAGCATTAACTCTAAAATAATCTTCAGTAGTTCACCATGGAAAATAAACTTATCCTAGCCCTAAGACCTCTAAAATCTGGCCTCATCCTCCTTACATCCAACCATTCCTTTCTTCAACATCTATACTTCTCTTTGCATATCTTTGTTGTTATTAATCCTCACCCAAGGATATTTTTCCCATTGATTTTTAGAGAGAGTGGAAGGGAGAGGGAGAGACACAGAAAGAGAAACATCGATGTGAGAGAGACACATCAATTGGGTGTCTCCTGCATGCACCTGGACTAGAGCCAGGATCAAGCCTGCAACCGAGGTATGTGCCCTTCACTGGAATCAAACCCATGACCCTTCAGTCTGTGGGCAGACAGTCTAACCACTGAATAGAACTGGATAGGGCTCTTTGCATATTCTACATGGGTTTTCTGTCCCCCACTGCTATCATTCAAAAACCATCTTTGTGATTTCTGCTTTATCTGTGAACCACCCATTTTATTAATAACCTAATAGTTTAAAAATTAAGTTAGTTTTCAGTTAAATACATTTATTTTGACAGATACTCTTATTCACAGCATCACAAACGAAATACCAGTATCATTCCCATGACAGAAAGGCAGCCATACAACTCGATACAATGGCTGTAAAACAATGCTGGTGACTTCCAGCTGGAGCGGGAGCCGGCCAAAGGCCTTCAGCCAGAGGCCTACTGACATTTTGTTAAGGAGGGAAAAAGCTGGTGCTGGAGGCGTGATGCCTCCGACGAAGCCTTTCTCCTTGACATAATCTGCAAAACTAGAAAAAATGTTCAAAGGAGGTCAGTGATTCTGTTGACTGAGTCTGGTGTTGGTGTGACCCCTCCGCTCCTCTCGGGAACCAGCCCACACTTTTGAGAAACAGGCCGTGAGTACCAGTGATGAGCAACCAATCTGAGTGTCACACAAACAAATTACACATTGATGCTTCATCCTATAGTAATGGTCCTGAAACGCCTTCCAGGGAGCCCCATTAAATACAAACTCATTCCGGCTTTCAAATCTTTTACAACAGAACATGCTAGCTACATTCCCTACCTCCCACTGTGTGTCTGCACTTACTGTGCCCCCACCCCCACCCCCGTAAACTGGACTTCCCATGTCCTCTGAGTGAGTCTCATGCCTCCACACCTCCTCACCTCTGCTCCATCTAAAACGCCCTTCCCCGGCTCCTCCTACGGCCCTGCCCATCCTTCAAGTCACATCTCAAGTGTCACCTTCCCCATGAAGCTTCACCTGCCTTCCCCACAGTCTCACTCGCTCAGGCCAGTGGCTTCAAACCGGGGCGTCCTTCAGAAACCCCAGGAGTTTCTGATGCAGGGGGTCTTCAGGGAAAAGCCCAGGGTCCGCATTCCGAGGGGAAGGGGATGCTGCTGGCCGGGTACCACACTGTGTGAACCTCTGCCTCCTGTTTCCAGGTACGAGTGGTGGCTGAATGACTGTCACCTCCTCTCTTGTGTTACTGAGCTCAGGGGGCCGATCTGAAATACTCCAGGACCTCCCCCTTTTAAATCACTCTGTTTACCCTGATGTATTAGTTCTTAGGGCTGGTGGAGCAAAGCACCCCAGACCAGGTGACTTAAACAGAGAAATTCGTTCTTGCACAGCTCTGGAGGCCGGACGTCCCCAATCACGGTGTCCACGGGGCGGCAGGGCTGGGCCCCTCGCAGGGCTCTGAGATCTGGTCCATGCCCCCGCCCGCTCCTGGGAGCCTCAGGCATTCCTTGGTTTGCAGATGGCATTCTCCCATTTATGCCAGAATAAAACTATTAGCACTTACTATTTTTAAAAACACGCTTCCCATCCTCCTCCTTCTGTGAGTGTCTGACTGTCCAAATGTCCTCTCTCTATAAGGACACCAGTGATTTTGAATCCAGACCCACTAGTGGCCCCATTTGAACTTGGTTACCTCTGTAAGGACTCTATTTCCAAAAAAGGGTCACATTTTAAGGTCCTTGGGGGTAGGACTTCCACATATATTTTTTGGGGGGGACACACAATTTAACCCATAACACCCTGTCAGGTAGCACCTCTAACCCCTGAAGGATCCAGGCTGTGGAGACAAACACCTCATTTGCCTTGATGACACATCACCTCACAGATGTCCCTCATCACTGGTCCCAGCGTCAGAATTTGGGCTCCCAGAGAATTCTGCTCAGGTTAGCAAAAGTGAATGGCTTGCGTTGTTATGTAATGTGCTGACCTGGTTGGTAATTTAATGAAAGGGCGTTGGTAGCCATGTAGAACTTTGGATCCTCGTTTCACCGCTTTTCTCTCTGTGTAGCTTTTTCTTGATAGATAACAAAACGGCCCTGTTACATAACTGCATGCCATTGCCCTGCGCTAACTATACCGACTCTCAGCCCTTCTGTGGAGACACAGTGATTGCCCCTCCACCTGCCTGCACTGAAAGCCCCTGGCCTAGAGCCCGTGCCCAGGGTCCAGGCCTACCCCCTCCATCTCACACACGTTCAGCATCCACAGTGATATTTCTCACAAGCATATTTGACCACCGAATGAAATGTTTTATTGCCCCTCCTTCCATCCTAAATGTCCCCACCGGACATTCAAAGGTCTTCATTAATCTGTATGTGACAACTTCTCACTCCTCTAAGTGTCCCCTCCCCCACACCTGGCTGTCCTTTCAGACAGGCCCAGGTCCTTGCAGCTCCTCTCAGTCCCCGCCACACTCCTTGGAATGCCTTTCCATCTCCTCTGCCTACACCAGAATTTCTCACCCTCGGCACTGTTGACATTTGGGGCCTGATAATTCTGCCTTGTGAGGGTTGCCCTGGGCATTCAGGCTGGTTAGCAACTTCCCTGGCCCGTAACTGCCTGATGCCAGGGGCATCTGCTCCCTATTGTCAAATGTCCCCTGGCCTAGATAACCCCAACTGGTCCTTTAAAAATTAGGGTGGTGTCGCCTCCTCCAGGAAGCTCTCCAGCCCTCCTCCAGGCCCCACCATGTCATGTTTTGACCACCTCCCTCACACTGCAAATTCTCTGTATGCTTACTTTGCATCTCCCCCAAATCAGACTGGACCTGTATGCTTCTATGCTGTGCCCCTGGTACTAGCACAATACCTGCCAGGCAGGGTGCCCTCTCGTGTTGTGTTTACAGACCAAATAAAAGAAAAAGTGAGAGGGTGGATAAGAAAGGGAGAGAAGGGGGTTTGGTCCTGCCCCCTGGTGCCAGATGGAAGAAGGTTTCACTGCCTCCAGCGTTTTCTTATCTGTTCCCATGCTCACCACTCCAAGGCGAAGGAGGATGCACAGGGACCACATATGAGTCACACTCCAACCAGCACCAAGCCTGCCCCTATCCCTGGGGTCTCAGATAAACGTTGCTTTGTTAAAACCATAGTCGCTATGTTCTCTTTTCTTTTTAAACTTTAAAAGATAGAGTTTGGGGTGTTTAGGGGGTTTTTTGTGGGGGTTTTAAGGCAAGAAGCTAAAGATTGCTAAAGCTAATCTCCCAGACGTAGGAGAGGAGCAGGGCTTATCAACGCTGCCACCAACAGAATAGCAGGGCAGCGGAGCCGAGCTGCAGAGGGACCAGGCCAGAGGGGCCACCAGGACCTTCCAGAAGGAGACCCTGGGGTCAGTGCCCTGATCCCTCAGCCAGTGGGAGGAGACTATCTTTCAGAAAAGCTCTGAGAATAGAGCGAGAGGCAGAAATCCGCCCCCTCTCTCAGCTACAAAGGAGCCAGGCTGAAGGAGAAGAGAGATCACACACTCAGCACACATACAAACTCATAAATACACACATTCTCACAAACACAGATACATTCATCCCCCCACACACTACACATACATAAAACACATATCACAGGCAAACTGCAGACCCCCTATCTCAAACATACACATAAAACACATCACAGGCAAACTCTGACACCTTTGCACGCACACTGACACACACACCTATACACATACACATGGACACACACACACACACACACACACACACACACACACACATACACAACGCATCCTCACATTTGTGCTTCCAATTCTCCTTACATCTTGCTCTGCTCCTCAAAAAGCCATCTGGACGTTTAGACACAGAACGAGGGAGATGCCACTGTAGGAAGAAATGCAGTGGTGGAGGGAGATGGAGCTGTGGGGAGACGGAGCCGTGGGGGAGATGGAGCTGTGGGGGAGACAGAGGTGTGGGGGAGACGGAGCCGTGGGGGGAGTTAAGTCTGTGAAGGAGGCTGTGAGGTCCACACTGCTCCCTGAATAGACCTGAATAGACATTTCTCCAAAGAGGTCAAGAGACATATATGCTCAAAATCACTAATCATCAGAGAAATGCAAATTAAAACTACAATGAGATATCACCTCACACCTGTCAGAATATGCATAGCCCATGGGCATGGGCAATAGGGTAGTGAAGACCTGAGGGGGGGTGGGGCGTAGGGGCTGGGAGGAGGGGGGTTACGGGAGTGGGGGATGAAAGGTATCTATAACACTATCAGTAATTTAAAAAGCAAAACAAAAAAGTAAATTTAATTTTTAAGACCTCACCTCTTCCATGACACCTCCCCAGTTTTAAAAGCTAATTTTTACAAGCTAGTTATTCCAAAACACAGCCTACCGAAGGCATAATGCAGAGTAGGAACTCCAGGGAGAGAAATGCACTAAGTAAATCTTAATAAATTTTGAATCATATTTTCAGTGCACTGGGTGGGGTGTGGGCTTGATAATTAGAGAGCATCTTCAGTAAAGTTTCAATAAAATGACAAATTCTTTTGTAAAGAGATTACTCACTCTGCTGTACCTACTCCCTACAGCTAAATTATTATACAAAAGCCTGACTTTGAACAAGCTAGACAAGTTTCTTAAGGCAAGACGCTGTCCCCACGTTCTTTGAAGCACAAGTATCCCTTAGGCAAGCGCTCTCAGTGGGCCCTCTTACTCGCTACAGGTCTTCTGAGGGGTCACTTAATGTCTCTGAACTTGTTCCTTTCTCTGTAAAATGAAGAAAACATTGTCTGACTCCCAGGAATGTAATATGGATTAATACACACACACACACACAGTGTGTGTGTGGTGCATATTAGGTGCTCAATAAATGCTAGCTAACACCTTTGCTATGATCATGCTCTTCCCCAATTCCCATCTCTGACTGTCAATCTAACCCTGTCTGTGGAGCCCAGTTCAAATCCCACCTCCTCCTCGAGAAGTCTCTCTATGAATGTGCTCATTGGAAGTAAACCATGTCCTACTGGAGTCCACACCCACGCTCTGGCACTTCAGCTAATGTCCCTCTCCTGCACATCTTACACTCCCTCTTTACCAGGGTCCATTTCTAACTCATCCTGTGCCCCCTCAGTACCAAGAACAATGAGATGCACACAGGAGGAGCTCCAAGTGGGTTATTTATGTTAGTAAATGCAATAGCATGACAGACCTTGTGGTTAGCTCCCATCATGCACCCCACCCCCTGGCCACCAGATAAGTATTTTAAGGCAATCAGGGAATTTCTGGTGTGCCATTGATATGGTAGCTTTAAAATACGTCCACAAAAGATTTAAACTCTTCCCCACCCTTCCAAAGGAGAGGCCTGACCCCCTCCTGTGCACTCCGTGATTCACTTCTAATGAATGGAATTTGGTGGAAGACACAGTCTGTGACTTCTGAGATGAGATCGATGATCACGCTGTGGCTTCCTTCACTCGCTCTCAGATCACTCTCACTGGCGGAAGTAGCTACCGTAAGGTGAGGACGCTCGAGTAACCCATGGAGAGGTTCTCAAGGTGAATTAATGAGGCCTCCTGCCAACAGCCGTGTGAGTAAGCCCTCCTGGCAGCAGGTCCTCCAGCTCTGGTCTGGCCCTTGCATGGCTGCAACCCAGGCCCATGGGCTGAGCACATCCTGGCTCCCGAACTCCTGACCCACAGAATCTGTGAGATAAAAATGCTTGTTTCAAACTGCTCAGTGTGGGGATTATTTGTTAGGCACCAAGAGCTAACACACATTCCATCAGTCCATGGTTTGGGAATTTGAGCCAGTCTTGGACAATGATGCATTGAGAGGAAGCTGCTAAGGGGGAAGGGAAGGCTTACTTACTCCCTCCTAAGGGAAGCACAGAAAGGTTGTCTCTGTTCCCTGATAAGATGTTTGTGTCTGGATACGATGCCCCAAACCTCAGAAATCTTTTTGATACCAGCCTGTGAGTGAAGCCAACACCAAGGGTAGTAGGGTAGAGAGAAGGAAAGAAGCTGGATTCGACCTGGCTGGTGTTGCTCAGTGGTCAGAGCATTGGCCTGTGCACCGAAGGGTTGCAGGTTTGATTTCGGGTCAAAGGCTTGCACCTGGAGTGCAAGTTCAACCCCCCACCCTGGTCGGGCATGTGCAGGAGGCAACCAATCGATGTGTCTCTCTCGCATGGATGTTTCTCTCTAAACCTCAAAAGGAAAAATATTCTCAGTTGAGGATTAACAAAAAGAGAAAGTAGCTGCGTTCTTATGAGGACACTGAACCACTGAATCCAATGATCCCAAAGTCTGATATACTTCACAATTTCTGGTCACGTGAGATAACAAACGCAGACCTTGTATAAGCTATTTCGTTCTTTTCCCCATAGCTGAACACATCCCAACTCATTCAAAGAGTAACATTTAATGGGCTACCTGTACTTTACAATAGGCACTATCTTTGACACTTCCTACAGATTATTTCTAAACTCTTCAGATACTACAATGTAGGTATTAACACCCTATTTTAAAGATGATTACATTAAAGCTCAAGGAGGTTAAATAACTTGTCCAAAGTCACATCACTTGTACGAGGCACAGCTGGGATTCAGTGCGTGCCTGTTGAACTCAACACACCATGCTGATGAGCAACGTGGGATGCTACAACAGCTCCTCAAGACAAATGCGAACTCCTTATCTCTGTGTAGAGTCCAACACTGCTCTCTGCCACAGAGCCTCCCGAAGCTGGACCCATCTTGGTGTGATTTTTCCAGTGCTCACTCCAGAAGGTATTATTTCTCAATATCCTACAAAGGCACCACCAACCTTCAATTATCTCAGCAGGGACTGCTTTTGCAACCACTCTAGCCCACAGTGAAGGCTCCCTGCTCTGAACCCCTACGGCACTGATAACTAGAACCACAGTTTAGTGCTAAAGGGTTTTCAAATTGTTTCAATCATCCTAACCTGCCCCCCCACACTCTAGAAGGTATTATTTCTCAATATCCTACAAAGGCACCACCAACCTTCAATTATCTCAGCAGGGACTGCTTTTGCAACCACTCTAGCCCACAGTGAAGGCTCCCTGCTCTGAACCCCTACAGCACTGATAACTAGAACCACAGTTTAGTGCTAAAGGGTTTTCAAATTGTTTCAGTCATCCTAACCTGCCCCCCATCAGCCCAGCTCTCTGTATCTTATGATCTAACTCCTGTGCCAAATGCTTCTCTTGTTCAGCCCAAGTCTAGGTATCAAAATATTAGGCATAGTGTGGTTCCTTAATACATATTCACTTTCACCGTGTCTAGTCAATAGAAAGGGGCTACAATATTTTTTAAATCATGTCTACATGGATTTTTGTTGCATTGAGAAGTCTGGCTTGCCTGCCATCTCCTTACGCCTCTTCTTTCCTCTAAGTCTTTGTTCAATCCTTGCGAATTCTGTCCTAATGCCATTCCTAAGCCCCCAAACTAAGTCATTCTTCTAAGCTATCAGTATGTTCTGCATATATCTTTAATAAAATGAGCATCCTATTGCTTGATGATCATCTACTATTGAAAAGCTCTAGGAAACCAGGTATGTGAAAAACTATATTTCTAATTCCCCAAGTACCAATGGCTGGTATTCAGTAGGTGCTCAATAAATGTTAATGAAATGGACAAATACATTTATCATCCAATGGATATCCAATGTCTGCTGTGTTTCTGTAATGGTTATCACAGGTCTCACCTGGGTGCACTGCAATTAGCTGTCTGAGACTGTCTCCTCCATTGGACTTGAGTTTCCAAGGGCAGAGGATGGCTTGTTGTCACCACTCTGTCTCTAATATCAAGCACAGGGCACAAGCCAAGCATTCAAATATTTGCATATAAATGTGTGATAACTGGTTTCTGTTTAGTTAAGCATTAAATAGGTTACTGTTCCCCAATCAACGGCCAATGAATTATTGAATACAAAGAAACTGATCTTGAATTAAATATTCACTACACACGATCACCTGGCAGAAAAGAATTCAAAGAGAACTCTTTTTAAAACACATTTTTGGGGACAATTTGTTGATGTTATAAGCTTTTTTGAGTTGGTGGCAGCTGCTAGCCAACTGGCCAAGGCCTCCCCTGGGCTCTTGCGTCGCAGGTTTGCAGGATTTCTGCAAGGTTTGCCTATGAAAATGTACCCTGGGAGTTCGAAACCAGAAAGCGGCACATTTGAAAATACAGATCCCAAAAGAAATACAGATACCCTCTCCCCGGAAATTATTCTTTCCTGCCACCAAACAGAAGCCAGTTAACAATGTTCTTCCTTCCCCGGATGTTTGCCAGGGGTCTCTGGCTCCTTCGCATCCTTCGGCACAGCAGGCTCCAATCCGTCCTCCTGGAAACGGGGCTGCAGAAGATGGAGGTTCAGGGTGGGACAGAGCTTCACCACCAATTAATCCGGACTGATCTCCTGCCAGAGGTGACGGCCTATCCTCGGGGTTTGGCAGCAAGCCTGATGGAGATAAGATGCCAGACTGGGTCAGACCAATGGCCCGTTCAGGCCGCACTGTCTGACAGAGGCAGCTAAGAGTTGTTTTGTAAAAAAGAGCTTGAATGTGTCTCCTTTGACATCAGCCACAAAAATGTCTTCCTGCAGCAGTCCTTCTGTAGCGGACTATCTTGGTGGTCCATCCAACTTCTATGCCCCTTCTTCCATGCTAATGGGGTCCCCATTTCGTTCAGGCGTCTACCCTCCCCACTGAAGCTCAGGGTTAATTAATCCTTTCTGCCCTACTCCAGGGTTTCCCAGCCTCTGCACTACTGACATTTTACACCAGATAACTCTTTGCTGTGGGGACTGGCCTGTGCATTATGGGATATTCTGTAGCCTTCCATGCTCCTACATGCTAAATACTAGAAGTAACCTCCTCACACCCTGTTGTGACAAGAAAAGTATCTCTAGACCTTGCCCTTAGAGAAGAGGGAGACAAAATTACCCCCAGGCAAGATTCGCTGCTCTAAGCCAGTACTGTAGCCAGCAGCCCATTGCCTCAGACAGTGATTTGGTTTACGGTTGAGCACGTGATCCAGTTCTGATCAATGAGACCTGAGGGGAAGCCACCTTAAGGGCTTCTGAGAATTTATTTTTCACGCCTGTCTTATGAAATAGAAGGTCCCTCTCTTCTTTTTCTGGCTGCTGACATATCTCAATCTGACACCAGGAACTGCAGCACACATACCCTGAGGATGCAGCCAACGAAAAAGATGAAAAGATTATTGTTTTTTTAAATCCATGGCTCCCCAGTTGATGTAACCAACCCTAAGACCACCGTATCTCAAGACTTTTTGTTACATGATATAGTAAATGTCCTTATTGATTAAACAGATGTGAGTTGGGGTTTTGTTAATTACAGCCAAAAGTATACTAATCAATGTACCTTCCTATCTTCTCTATAACAAGCCCATTTGCCTCTCCACTCATGAGTAGATCAAACACCACCTTTAAATGAATTCAGAAGCCGTGTTGAATAGAAGGGCCCTGGATTCAGAGTCAGACAGAGCTAAGTTCAACCAGCAGCTTCCATACCCACCTTTGTCATCTTCAGAAGTCACTTAATTTCTCTCACCTCTAACAATGGAAGTACCATCCATTCTGCACTCCTCTGGGGTTTTGTGATGGTTAAATGAGATAGTGCACATGAAAAAATGCCTGGAGGACACTAAATTATTTATGACTATTATTTTATGTTCAAACCTTACCATCCTTTGAAAAGTGGCACATCTACACATGCCCCACCCAACAGTCAGGCATCCTGCTGACATTTATTAAAGCCTGGAATTAAACTAAGAGCTGTGACCATCAGTTCCCCAACCTTGGCACTGTTGACGATTCTGTGTTGTGGAGGCTGTCCTGCCTGTGCATTGTAGGAAATTTAGCAGCGTCCCTGGCCTGTACCCAATAGATGCCGACAGCACTTCCTCCCTCAGTAATGACAACCAACAATGTCACCAGACATTGCCAAATGAGAAACATTTGTCCCTGAAGGACAAAATGGCCCCTCATTGAAAACCACTGGTGTGGATGATGGAGATACATAGATAAAACATTTTGCTTCTAGACCTCAAGTAACTTACATTCTTGCATAAGCAATCATTTATTTTTATACTATAAAATGACCACAACCATCATTTGGTAGAAGATAGATCATAAATATAGATTCAAATATGGACTCCACTCTCTACTAGCTTGGGGTCACTTACTGTCTCAATCTCAGCTTCCTCATCCAGACATGAGGGTTCATTCCTAGAATTAAATAAGATGTTTGCCGAACATCTAACAAAATGCCTCTCATCCTATTAGTGCTTAATAGAGAGTGCTCCACCCAAACTCCCTCAGGTCTTCTTACCATTTCAGCAAGGCCGGCTTGACTCCCAACAGCCAGCACCTGGGTCTTTATCAGAGAGCAGCTCTACAGATGCTGGGCCCCACATTGCTCAGACACTTCTGACCCACCTGCAGATTCACCCTGGGACAGCCTTTAACGGATGGCTAATGGGGATGGAGTATAAATGCCCCAGCTCCCTCATTCCTTGGCACAGATACGTCTCAGGCAAGTGTTTTACACTGATGCCTAGAGCTTTCCTGCAGCATTAACTCTGTTGCCCACCGTGGTATTTGGCTGAGTAACATGGTCTTTGTTAGAGCCTCCCCCTCCTTGTATCACCCCTCCTGTCTCCTGACAGTGCCCCAGCGTACCCCAGGTGATCCAGTCCACCTAGTCTTTAGCCAGGGTCTGTTTCTAAGGGAAACCCAACTGAGGTACTTTCCTTTTAGTTAGTGATGAAGAGACTCTAGAGCAGCGGTTCTCAATCTGTGGGTCGCAACCCCTTTGGGGGTTGAACGACCCTTTCACAGGGGTCACCTAAGACCATCGGAAAACACATATATAATTACATATTGTTTTTGTGATTAATCACTATGCTTTAATTATGTTCAATCTGTAACAATGAAATTGGGGGTCACCACAACATGAGGAACTGTATTAAAGGGTCACGGCATTAGCTATACTGGGTAGAGGCCCATTTTCAACATTTGTTAGTTTTGTAGCTTGGATGAGTTATTTAACCTCTCCATGACTCAGTTTTCTTTATGAGATGATCATACTTACTTCACAAAGTTATTATAAGAACTAAATGAGTTAATATTTTTTAAACACTTAAAATTATGCTGGATACCTAGTAAGTGCCACATAAGAAAGTATTTCTTTAAACTCCTTCATCGTGAGTCCAGTCTCCTTGACCACCTGGCTCAAGTTTCCAGCACTTGGGATTGCTGCCCACCATCTCAAGCCAGCACATCAGGAATTGTTTGAGAATCTAATTTCTGAACACAGTCAACAGCAAGAAGAAAACTCCGTTCACTTGCCCCAAGCATAATTCCAGCCTTCTCTGGCGAAGACATATGTGGGGACATGTTGTTTGCCAACAGCTTGGATTCCTGAACTTGAATTAACACTCAGAAAATGTGTCTAGATAGGTCTGCATCTGTTGGATAATCCCTCTGTCCTAGAAGCAGACCAGCGATATCACTGTCCCCAAATGCTGATACCCCGCACTGTGCCCTGTAGAAACAGACTGTGAAATGGGTAAGCAACAGTCCATCCTATAGGATGCCCACATCCCCTGGGCTAGTGCTCGCAGTGGTTCAAATGCCTCATTGCATAAAGGATTTCTCTCCCCACCCCTTCTCTCCATTTCAACCTCGTGGGGCTTCTATTTCCCAAAACTTTTCCACATTGCAGTTGGGCTATCAACACAAGTTCCAGGGCCAAGTTCTACAAAGCCTGTTTCCTGCTGGCATTGGGGAAAGAGCGGGGAGAGACTTCCCTGGCCCCAGCCCTGCCTGTTCAATATTCTTGCCTCAGAAACTTACTTTCCCTCACCTGAGCTATTTGACTCCCAGTTGTTGCTATTCCCAAAGAGAGCCACGGGGAAGGAAAATCTATAATAGTATTTTAACTTCCTGGTATGTCACATTGCGTACTGAAATAGCCCTTTCAAAGCTAGGAGTGCATCTTAGCAAAAGCCCAGTGAATTTTAGTGCGCGTTACCATCCAGAAGGACCAGGATTTTGTGTTATGGGTACTGGGTGACTTTGAGGGGATGGATTGCCTACTTATTTGTGTAAATTTTATTTTTAACTTAGATTTAAGACTGTTTATTTTGTGCCAAAACTGTGCTAAGCATTTTACACGCATTCGCTCAAATGTCACCTTCTCAGTAGGGCCAGGATGGCCGCCTTGTTTAAATGGGCAATGCCTTGCCCAGCTCTTCCCATTCACCTTCCCTCCTTGATTGTTCTTTGTCACACTTAGTATCGTCCAATATATTATATATTCACTCATTTATTTTATCTCTTTTCCCTGATTATAATGAAAGCTCTATGAGGCCAAGAATTTTGTACATTTTTTTTGTGAGCAGTGCCTAGCTCATAGGAAGCATTAAGTATTTGCTGAGTGAGTGAATGAATGAGTGAATCTCTCGAAATCTTTCTGATAACCCTATAGAAAAGCCACATTTATCATCACACCCTACCATCATACCTGATAGGTAGAATAATGCCCACCCTCCTATACACAAGATGGCCATGTCCTAATACCAGAAACTTGTGAATATGTTACTTTACCTGGACAAAAAGACTTTGTAGATGCGATTAAGGATCTTGATATGGCATATTATCATGAATTATGGGTAAAGTCCAATGTAATCACAAGTATCCTTATAAGAGGGAGGCAGGAGGGTTAGAGGAAGATGCTATACTGATAGCTTTGAAGACAGAAGGGGCCATGAACCAAGGAATGAACGCAGAAACCTCTAGAGGCTGAAAAAGGCAAGGAAACATACTCTGCCCTAGAGTTTCCAGAGGAACATAACCCTGCTTTTATACATCTGGATTTTAACCCACTAGGACCCATCTTGGACCTTGGTCTTCCAGATCCATAACTTATCTATATATATAAAAGGCAAATATGCTAAGTGTCCAACCGTTGGACCATTCAACTAGTAGCTATGATGCACACTGACCACCAGGGGGCAGGCGCTCAACACAAGAGTAGAAACCACAGGCATGGAAACATGGAACAGACTGATGAATCTCAGAGGAAAGGGGGCAGAGGGGAGGGCAGAAAGAGATTAACCAAAGATCTTACATGCATACTAGAGGCCCGGTAGTGGGGTCCCTTGCCTAGCCTGCACCCGCTCACAATCCAGGACCCCTTAGGGCAGTGGTAACAAACTGCGGCTTGAGAGGCCCCCTGAGTGTGGCCCTTCCACAAAATACTGACTTCTGCACATGGGCCACGAAGTTTCTATCACACTGTACATGCGTGCCCACACGTGGTATTTTGTGGAAGAGCCACACTCAAGGGGCCAAAGAGCCGCATGTGGCTCGCGAGCCACAGTTTGCCAACCACTGCCTTAGGGGATGTCAGACTGCCCATTTTGACCCAATCCCTTCAGTCCAGGCCAAAGGACCCCACTGGTGCATGAATCCGTGCACCAGACCAGTTTCAGCCCCATCCCTGCAAGCCAGGCAGAGGGAACCCACTGGCACCAGTGAGGTCTCTGGGCCTGGCCTGCGGGGATGGAGCCAAAACAAGCACTCTGCCATCCCCCAAGGGGTCCTGGATTGCGAGATGGCACAGGTCAGGCCGAGGGACCCCATCAGTACACGAATCTGTGCACCGGGCCTCTAGTATAGGATAATAACTATGTGTCACTTTAAGCTACTACACTTTAGGTAACTTATCATAGCAACAAGAGGACACTAATACACTCTGTACTCAGATAAGGCAGACAAGACTTGGGATTGTGTCCCAGATCCCACAGATAGGTAAACGGAGATGCATAGATGGAAACACAATCAGCCTAACTCTTTCTCTTAACTTCTGTACAGAGTCAGAGGATTGGTGCTCAGTATATTGGTCAGATAAAAGGAAACTGACTGCATAGAATACTCAGTTCCTGGAGTGCTGGTGCTTTCATATTGTGCTCACTCACTCTACAGTCACTTCAGCACCTACTATGCACTTTAGCGCATACTTTTTCCTGTGCATGGAATTTCCATCTCCCTGTTCAAATGACTGCAATCAGCAGTGAAAATGCTCAAATAGGAACAATACACTGCTCCAAATGCATCTCAGAGCCCAGTGGGGCAGATAGAGTCATAAATGAGTAGCAATAAAACCCTGGGAAGGTAAATTCCCTGGGTGCAGGGATATTGCCTCTTCACAGGTATATCCCCAGAGCCTATATCAGTGCCTAACACATAGTAGGTGCTCAATAAATATTTGTTCAATGAACAAATGATTAGAGTAACTCAAAGTATCTTTATGATTTAGTCCTTGTTCCTATAAAGCTTTCCTTCCAGCAAGTAACATTTCTTTTACGATCGAGAATTTTAATGTTTATGTAATCATCAATGCACAATATTGTGTTGTTTTGTTCTTGATAGTAAACCAGAAAGATCATAAAACATCAGCAAGACGGAGGCCATGGAATTCATAGTTTGTTGCACTGTTTCCTCCCCTTTTGTTTACAGAAAGCCCACTCCCTTCCTGGACCCCAACATAGCAAGGTAAACTTGGACATACATAAGGTCAATGTTGCTTAAGGCTTCAGGGTTCACTTTGTCCCCCAGCTTTATTGAGTTATAACTGACAAATAAAATGGGATATATCTAAAGTATATGTACACATTCTGAAATGATTACCACAATCAAGTTAATTAACATATCTATCATTTCATATAGTTACCTTTTCTTTTCTTTTTTTCTTGGTGAGAATGGCTAAGATGAACTCTTTTAGCCAATTTCAAGTAAATATACAGTATTATTAACTACTAGAGGCCCAGTGCACGAGATTCGTGCAGGGGGGGGAGGCAGTGCAGGTAGGGGGTTTGCCCTCAGCCTGGCCTAAACCTTCTCACAGTCCAAGACCCCTCTCTCTTTACAGTCTGCCTGAAGCGGAGGTGGGAGAGGCTCCCACCACCATTGCTGTGCTCGCCAGCCTTGAGCCCAGCTTCTGGCTGAGCAGCACTTTCCCTGTGGGGGTGTGCTGACCACCAGGGGGCAGCTCCTGTGTTGAGTGTCTGCCCCCTGGTGGTCAGTGCGCATCATAGTGACTGGTCATTTTGCTGTTTGGTCGATTTGCATGTTATGCTTTTATTATATAGGATAATCACCATGCTGTACATTTGATCCTCAGAAATTACTTATCTTATAACTGAAAGTTTGTACTCTTTAACCAACATCTGACCATTTCCCCCAAACCCCCAGAAACCACCATTCTACTCTCTAGTTCTGTGAGCTTGACATTTTTTTTTTTTTAGGATTCCACATATGAATGAGATCATACAGTATTTGTCTTCCCCTATCTGGCTTATTTTACTTAGCATAATGTCCTCTATCATCATTTATGTTGTCATAAATGCAGGATCTCCTTTTTTATGGTTGACTAATATTATAGGTAGATAATATTTTCTTTATTCATTCATTGATGGACACTAAGGTTGATTT
>NW_006300047.1:2988314-3010630 GCF_000327345.1 Myotis davidii | reverse complement strand
GACTCCTTTGCAGCCCAGTTGGTGTGGCTCAGTGGGAGAGCATCGACCTGTGAACCAGAAGGTCACAGTTTGATTCCAGATCAGGGCACATGCCAGGGTTGTCCGCTCGATTTCCAGTAAAGAGTATGCAAGAGGCAGCTGATCAATGATTCTCTCTCATTGATGTTTCTATCTCTCTCTCCCTCTGCCTTCCTCTCTGAAATCAATAAAAATATGTGTTTTTTTAAAAGACTATACTTGCAGCAGTGTGGACATCATTCGTTTCTCAGATCACTGTCAAATGCTACAAACAAACAAAAGAAACCTCTAAACCTCCTTTGTTTGTGCCAAGAGATACCAGCCTATCTGTTTAATTGAAGTATTCAGTAGGAAAACTGCAGAATCATAATGGACTGAAAAGTTAAGTCCCTTAAAGATTAGCATTGCAGCCAGAAGACAACATCACATGTGCCGAAAGCAATGTTGTCAGAAAATTCCAGAGGTTATTAAATCTTACTGCAAATAACCCAAAGACAATCCTAGTGATAGATGTATTCTCCTATAATTTAAGCTTTTCCCATTTGGAATAGGAGAGAAGAGGAAACTCGTTTTCAAAGAGGCTATCACGTTAAATTTTCCCATTCAGACCTGTGAGGTAGATGCAGCTATCACTGCTTCACAGTGAAAAAGACTAAGGCTCCACTGTGGAAAACAATATAGAGGCGCCTCAGGTATTACCAGTAAAAACGGAACTACCATGTGATCCAGCAACTCCCCTGCTGGGTATTCATCCAAAGGAAATGAAAGCAGGCTATCAGAGTGATGTATGCACTCCCACGTTCATTGCAATATTATTCACAATAGCCAAGACATGGAAACAATCCTGTGTGTCTGTCAACAGACAAATGGATAAAGAAGGTATGACA
The DNA here is from genome assembly GCF_000327345.1 of Myotis davidii. Taxonomy (NCBI): domain Eukaryota; kingdom Metazoa; phylum Chordata; class Mammalia; order Chiroptera; family Vespertilionidae; genus Myotis; species Myotis davidii. Next base: position 3,009,725 of record NW_006300047.1, on the reverse strand, counting down.
TATACATGATGGAATTTTATTCAGTTACAAGAAAGAAAAAAAATCCCGCCATTTGCAGCAACATGGATCAACCTTGAGGGTATTATGCTAAGGGAAATAAGTCAGACAGAGTAAGACAAATACTGCATGATCTCACTTATATGAGGACTCTAAGAAAGCTGAGCTTGTAGAAACAGATGGTAGAGTGGTAGTTAACAGGGGCTGGTGTTGGGGGAATTAGAGGTATGTGGTTTAAGGGTACAAATGTGCAACTAGTAGATAATGAAATCCTGGAGATTTAATGTACAGAATAGTGATTACAGTCAATAATACTGTATTAGAGACTTCAAAGTTGCTAGAAGACTAGATCTTAATTGTTCCCATCACACACAAAAAAGGTAATTATGTGACATGAGAGAGGTATTAGCCAACACTATGGTGGAAGTCATATTGCCAGGTAAATGTATCAACACATTGTGCACCTTACATTTACACAAAGTTATATGCCAATTATATATCAACAAAGATAAATTTTTTAAAAAAGACTGAGGAGGTTGAGCCAGGTATACCAGATTAGAGCTGGGATTTGAGCCTGAGAACTACAAACCCTGTGCTCCTCTCCATATCCTAGCTCTCTATTACTGTATATAAGATATATATCTATATCTATAGATATATCTATAGATATATCTTATATAATAAAACCCTGCAACCATTACAGCAGAATGACCAGAATGACCAATTGCTATGATGCTCACTGACCACCAGGGGGCAGATTCTCCATGCAGGAGCTGCCCCCTGATGGTCAGTGCACTCCACAGTTGGAGAGCTGCTCAACCAGAAGCCAGGCTCATGGTTGGCCAGCGCAGCGGTGGTGGTGGCAGCCTTTCCCACCTCCGCGGCAGCGCTAAGGAGCAGCGAGCCAAGCAGTAAGGAGCAAGCAGGCAGGTGGTTAGGAGCAAGGGGTCCTGGATTGTGAGAGGGATGTGTGACTGCCAGTTTAGGCCTTATTCGGGCTTAAACCGGCAGTCGTACATCACCTGAGGGTCCAAGATTGCAAAAGGACCCCTCCCACACACACGAATTTTGTGCATCAGGCCTCTAGTGTGTGTGTGTGTGTATATTTACACACACACACACACACCTATCTATATACACACACATATTTAGGAATGTCAATCAAGATAAGTGAGACAGTTACAGAGAAGTTTTAAAACTCTACTGAATATTTTAAAATATGTTCCAAATAAATAAAAAGGCTACACTATGTTCATGAATAAAAAGATTTCCTGTCAAATGTTGGTTTGTTCTAAAATAATCTATAAATTCAGTAAACTTTAACAAATCAATAGTATCAATGGAAATTTTATAGAATATGACAAGCTAACTATGAAATTTATATCTAAGGATAAAAGTCCATTAAGAAAAAAGAAAATTATGATAAGACAAGGCAAAAGGACTTGTCTTCTCAGAAATCAACTTGTACTATAAAGCTACATTAATGCAAAAAAACAGTATGAAAAAGACATGAGGATAAACAAGCCATTCAATGGAACCAAACAGAGAATCTAGAAAGAATTATATCACTAAGGAGTTATTGCAAATTTGTGAGAAAATGATGAGATATTCAGCAAACAGTGCTGAAGTAATTGCCTCTCCACATGAAAAGCAAATAAAATTAGATCCCTATTTCACAACCTATACAAAAGATATTCCAGATAGTATAAATATCTAAATGTGAAAGGCAAAATGTTATATTTTAAAGGATCTATCTTTCTGTCATTGTGGTAGGGAATGAGTTCTTTTAAAAGATGCTAAAAGCAAAATCCACTAAGAAAATGTCTGACACATTCTCATGTACTAAAATGTTCACTTTTTTTATTATGAGACCCTATACTTATATTTTAAGGACAAACTGGCTAAAGAATTTTCTATATACTTCCAATAGATTCAAAAATTAGTATCCATGATGTAGGAAAAAATACACACAAATCAAGAAGAACAATAATCATCCGTAGAAAAGAAAACCCAAATGGCCAGAAAATATGCCCAAATTCCCAACTAATAAGATAATGCAAATTAAAAATAATAGTAAGATTCCATGTTGCACTATCAGATAAGCAAAAATGTACAAAACTAATAATACCAAGATTTGAAAAGAATATGAGAAAGTTGTTTTTCATTCTTTGCTGTGGGAGAATAAACTAGCTCGGTCATTTTGCAGAACAAATTCGCAATCTCTAGTGACATTGAGTGGTATCTAGCCCACAGCCTATGACTCAGAAATTCTACTTACAGGTATATATTCTTTTTTTTATCCTCACCCAAGGATATATTTATTGATTTCTTTTTAAGAGAGAAAGGAAGGGGGAGAGAGAGAAACTTCGATGTGAGAGAAACATCTATCAGTTCCCTCCCATGTGCATCATGACTGTGTATTGAACACATAACCTAGGTATGTACTCGGACCTAGAATTGAACCTGCAACCTTTTGGTGTACAGGACCATGCTCCAACCAACTGAGCCACCTGGCTATGGCCAGGTATACATTCTTGAGAAAAATCTCTCATATGTGCAAGAATGTTCAATGGTTCATTGTTTGTAATAACAAAAAGGCGACAGTCATTCCAAATGTTTATACATTTGTACAACAGATACTAGTAAACAGTTTAATTGACTAGAGCTAAACATAGATGAATCACAGTACCATACTATTGAATAAAAACAAGTTGCAGAAGGATACATACAATATAATAATGTTTATGAAAAGCTTTAAAATACCCTCCAGGTTTGCATACACCTATAGAAACACGTGTTTGTTAGCCTCAGGTTAGTGGTTTCTCCTCTCATGAGGGAGAGAGGGAAATGGAACGAGGGTGTCAGGATTCAACAATGTCTTTATTTAAATACTAGAGGCCCGGTACGCAAATTCATGCACAGGTCGGGTCCGGCTGGTCTGCCCCATGGGGGCTGATTGGGGCCGGGCTGGTGGGGGGGGAGGGGCTGCAGGCAGTTGGGGGAGCCAATTGGGGCCCCAATCGGGTAGTTGGCAGTGCGCATCACAGCAACCAGTCATTCTGGTAGTTCCAGCGGCTTAGCTTTTAGATATATAGATATTTTTAAATTTTTAAATAAATATGACAATAATGTTAACATGTTAAATATGAATAGTTGGTATGTGGTGTTTTGTTATTTTATTCTCTAGACTTCTAGACTCCTCTGTGTGTCTGAAATATTCTAGCATTTATATATATTTTCTTGTTAAAGAGAAAAAGAGAAGTTTTCAAGCGCAATGATATGAGTGCTTCTCTGAGTCTTCCAAGTTCATGGGAAATCTGGACCAACACTAAGGATGTTTGGAGCAGAGAAAGCCTCTGAGAAGATCACTGGCGTCTGATGAAGTTAATCCATCTGGCACCAACCTGCAAACCTCCTATTAAAAGATCACTGACGTACTCATCACTTAAATAGACAGCAGCAGAATATGTGCTTTTAAATTCAACTAAACCCTTCCTTCAACAGAAACCAAGGCCTAGACTCTAGAATCACCAACACTACAGCATTAACCCCTGTCCAACCCGAAACAATGAAAGCAAACGTACATGCTGAAGGCCTATTTATCTGACATCATGTTTATTATTTTAAATATACTGGGATATGAAATAGTGCCGTCTATGTATTTTTTAGTTCCCAACAGTGGGAATTATACCCAACATGCAATTTCTTTTTCAGAGTTGTTTCAGGCACCAGGTGCACATTCCAGGCTAGGCATAAATCCAGACTGGACATGGCACCAACTAATTCACGCATACATCCCTCTCCCCTGGATGTTCGCAGCCTAGGACATCTGTCAGTAGCCATTCCAGTGAACAGCATTTCTGAAAGCAGAAAAAAAAGAACAGGCAACAAATATTTAACGAGCACACTCTAAGTGCAAAGTGCCATACTAGGTAATAAAGAGAAGATAAACATATATGCCATGTATTCTACTATGAAGAAGTTCATAATCTAATTGAATCACCCATACATCTACCCAACCAGCCAACCAGCCATCCCTCCATCTATGTACCCTTCCACTCATCCAACTTCCCAACCTCTATCCATTCAACCCATGCATACAACAACCCCTTCATCCATCCATCCTTTCACCCTTCCAGCCACCTTGATCCCCCCTTCTAATTCTCAATCCATCCATTCAACCACCTTCCATTGCTCTACTCATCTCTCTAACCACCTGTATAGAGGTAAGTAGTGTCCCCCCAAAATTCACATCCACCCAGAATCTCAGAATATGACTTCATTTGGAAATGGGGTCTTTGCAGATGCAGTTAAGATAAGGTCATAGTGAATTAGAGTGGGCCCTAATCCAATGACTAGTGGCTTTCTAAGAGGAGAAAATAGAGATACACACAAGAGAAGGCCATATAAGGATGACAGAGCTTGGAATTATGCATCTATGAGCCCAGGAATGCCAAGAATTGCTGGCAACAACCAGAAGCTAGAAGAGGCAAGGAAGGACCCTCCCTAGAGTCCTCAGAAAGAGCACAGTTCTACCAACAACTTGATTCTGTATTTTTAACCTCCAGAACTTTGGTTCACTATATTTCTATTGTTCTAAGCCACCAAATTTGCAGTATTTTGTTTAGGTAGCCCTGGAAAACTGATATACTACTCTTCTCCGCCTTTCCAATCCTACGCCCATTCACCAATCCACCATCCAGTCTACCCATTCCATCCATACATCTCATCCATCCACCATCCATCCCACCCATTCATCAATGATCCATCCATCCACCACTCATTCTATATGTCTATGTATCCATTGTTTATTTAAGATCTATGTGCCAACAACTGTTCTGTGTGCTAAGTATACAAAGTAAAAAGTAACCATGACTAACAAGATGCTATGGGTTTTGATCCCATGCCTACTAATATCCCCACTCATATCACCAGACCCCAGTATAAATATAATGGTAAATGCAATGGGCTTGCTAAACAAACTGAGCTTCAAGGCAAGTGCTCTAGTTATCCTTGCCACCCACAACCACATTGGTGGCCCCTTGGCCCTTTTGGTATAAAAGTTCTGAAGCCTCCACTAGGTGATGAGCAAAACACCTATTCTCTCTTCCCTGATGGATATATGGATATTAAACAAAGACTCATACAAATAAATGTGTAAGTGTGCTAAAATCTATGAAGAAAAAAATCTCCGTTCAATGAAGAAAACACTGCAGGGGCCAGGGCACTAATTATAATTGGGAAGGCCTCTGTGACTTGGAAAAACAATATATGCTCCTAAGACAGGAAACATCACCTCACAAAGGGATTTAATGTTGGATCAGGGGGTTATTGGATGTGTCAAATAAATAAGTGCTACACTGGCTCAGAGGAGGAGAACACACAGTGGGCTGGAAAGACTTCTTGGAGAAAGATCTGCCTGGACCCTAAAACATAAATGGTAAACAAACAAAAGTGAGGAAGTCATTCATTCATTCTGAAGGATTTGACTTTTTTGGGCCAAGGACCACTTTGGCAGGCCGGTGAAGCCTTCTGATTCCTTCCCAGAGCAAAGCTGTTAAATGACATGTTAAAAAATGACATCTTAAATGACTTTACATATATTAAATTACAAAGGAAACTGATTTTTATCAAAATATAGTCATAACAATCATGTTTAAAAATAAGTCTGTTATATGTATCTAAGTCTATATTATGTTAAATAGCAAGATCTATGCTGTGTCAACTAACTACTGTCACTCAAAGCAGTTTGATGAAAGTAAACAATAATTCTAAGATATCAGCAACAATGGTGGAAAAATCAGAGTATTGCTAATATTACTATAGTTTGTTGCTACCATTCAAAACTTAAAGAAAATGAAAATCTTCAGTTACAGGTGAATCAAAATAGGTAACTTTTCCCACATCCAAGTTTACAAATCACAGACCAATTGACCGCATCGTAAAAGCTCCCGATTCCTGCATTTAAATCCATTCATTTATTCACTCATTTGTTCCCCTAATCTTACGTGCTCATGACATGCTTGCATTGCAGTAAGTGCTAGGAACGCAGGTAAAAAAAACAATAGATGTGGTCTCTCCCTAGCAAGCTTATAATCTAGTGAGTAGAAACACTATCAGGAAGCAAGCAAGTCAACAAGGCAGTTATAGATTGTGGTAACTGCTGAGTGGGGAATGCACACGGGGACGTAGTGGAGATAAACCCTGGTGGGGAGACAGGACGTACACTTGGTGTCAGAACCCATGAGGAACAAGCTGTGCAAGAACCTGGACAATCGCAATGCAGGGAGATCAGAACACAAAAGCCCTGTGAAAGGAGAGGGCCTTGGCTGTGTAAGGAAGGGGAAGCAGGCTCATGTGGCTGCAGTGAAGACAGCGGTAGGAGAGGTGGAAGATAAAAACAAAGATGGAGCAACTGCCAGAAGATGCTGGATCTGATAGACCATGGGTACAGGTCTAGGTTATACTTCAAATGCAATGGGTGCTACTCAGGTAGCTTAGGCAGGGGAATAACAGGATAGGAATATACTGTTTTAAGAATCCTTTGGATGCTGACTGCAGAATGGGTTGTAGAGGAAGAGATAACGGGCAAAAGAAACCAGCTTAGACGCCACAGCATTCATCCAAGTGAGAGGTAGTGGTGCTGGGGCCTGGGCTGGGTTAGAGTGAGGAAATGAGGCACCTGGGTACAAAATTTAAGAAGGCATTCACTGTCAGATGCATGGAAAGGCAGGATTCAGTTAGCCCCGGCTTGTGCTGGTGTGGCAGCAGGAGGATGTGGGCAGCTCAAAAATATATTTTGAAGGTAATGAGCAAGACAGAAATAAAAATTATTCTAAGCATTTCTAAAGCTCAGAAGTAATAATTTTAGAAAGGATCTTATGCAACAGATTACAGAGGGTCTTTAATAAAGAAGGAAGGATTTTTGACTTTTTCTTATAGCTAATAAAGAGTCTGCAATTAAATAAAACATAAACACTGTCCTGACAAAAATCTATGGAGCTCTGGCAGCCATTGGGACCATGAAGCAACTTTAATGATGCAAACCACACATTTGTGAATACAATAGAAATACAGGGCCTAGGTCTATGATGGCACCATACCATCACTGAACCCCACCTCCAGACTGCTCTAACCTAGGTAGAAATAAACTTTTATTTTTGTTTAACAGCTGATTCCAGGCCTGTCTATTGGAAAATACAATTCCTAAGCAGCAGGGAGTTGCAGAAACCTGCCCACAATTCTTACCAAAATCCAAATGAATATATTCCTCTACATACTCATTTCCACTCATTCACCCTGATTTAAATACAGTCAAATGTGTGTCTCACTTGGGTTGACAAGGTACCATTGAAATGATATTTTCTCCCTTGTTGCTTCTGAAAAAGATTCTCAAAGCCACCGTGAAATAACCTGGCACAGAGAGAGGTGAGGTGACATTATATATGTCATTATAAACTCTACCTCTTTTCTGACTCGGAGAAGGTTAGTAGTAGCAAAGGCACCAAAAAGTCACAGTGATGAATAGAACATGTTGGAAAGTGGCCGGGAAAAGTAGGAATTAATGAATGTCAGCTCCCACAAATGTCAGTTGTCAATCAAACGTGAAGAAAAGAAGGTGTTCCCTTCAAAAGTGGTGAAGGGGACACTTTCACAAACAGAACACAAGGGCAACTCCAACACGGCAGCACAATGGACTGTATTCAGCCAGTGCCTGTCATTTTGTAAGGCTATTCCATCAGTTCCTCAGCCAAGATCAGGGAAGTGCTGGAAGGGACTTCTGAAATTACTTGCTCAGTGCCCCCATCATAGAGGTGAGGTGATTGAGGCACCGTCCCATGGAAAATGGTGGCTGGGATGCAACAGGTCCAGCCCTTCACTTCCTGACTTCTCGATCGATGAGCACATTTCCTTATGGATTGTGAGAATTTGCCTTTATCTAAGGCAGAGGTTGGCAAACTTTTCTGTAAAAGGTCAGATCGTAAATTCTTTAGGCTTGCAGGCCACAGGATCTCTGTTGCAACTACTCAACTCCGCTGTTGCTGTAACAGAAAAGCTGCTCTAAACAAATGGGTATGGCTGTTTTAATAAAATGTATATACAGAAATAGGTGGGCAGCTGGATTTGCTTCATGGGCCCTAGGTTGCCATCCTCTGACTTTGGTCAATGGATCGGCACGGTCCCTGGATCAAGCAGCATCAATAGCATCTATAAATGCATATTCTCAGTTACCCCCACCACCACCACCAAACCTAATGAATCAGCAATACCAGGGATGGCATCTGGCAATCTGGATCGGCACGGTCCCTGGATCAAGCAGCATCAAAAGCATCTATAAATGCATATTCTCAGTTACTCCCCCACCCCCAAACCTAATGAATCAGCAATACCAGGAATGGCATCTAGCAATCCATTTTCATAAGCTCTCCAGATGAATCTCACACTGACTGAAGCTTGAAAACCACTGGACTAGAATCATAGCGAATCACAGTGTATGTGCGCCACCTCTCCTTTAATCATTTCTAGTACATAGTCTGGCGTTTGGATTCCTGTCACAGCAACTAGCTTCCTACCCTCAAAAAAAAAATATTTCCCTCTTCTTCCTTATTATTAGAATCCCAAGACTCAGAATTATGGCTACCCAGAATAAAGCCAACATTTCTATATTTTTCAGGCTCCCTTGCAGCTAGGTTTTACCTTGTAACTAAATTCTGGCCAGTGACATTTGGGAAGTATTGTATGCCAGCTCCTGGGGAACTCCATTAAAAGACAAGTTATATACACCTATTGCCTCTTCCCTTTTTTTTCTGTCCAGCTTTCTGAAATGGAGGCATAATGGCTGGAGTTCCAGCAGCTATATTGTACCATGAGGTGACCTTACAAATAGAAGCCATCTAGGAAGAAACAACAGGATAGACGAATCTGTATTATCATTTTGTAGTCACCTTACAGGCATTGAGCTGTCTGTCCACTGCCAGACTTCTTTTATCTTACCTAATAATAAACAAACATGTAAATTGACCGTACCTTCGCTACACTAACCAGCCAATCAGGAGAGTATGCAAATTAACCCAACAAACATGGTGGTTAATTTGCATATGTAGGCTTCAAGCAACGGAGCGAAGCCTGAAGGCCCCGGGGCCAGAACAGCAAAGCCTGATGGCTCCAGGGCCGGCTCTGTTCTTTTATCTTACCTAATAATAAACAAACATGTAAATTGACCGTACCTTCGCTACACTAACCAGCCAATCAGGAGAGTATGCAAATTAACCCAACAAACATGGTGGTTAATTTGCATATGTAGGCTTCAACCAACGGAGCGAAGCCTGAAGGCCCCGGGGCCGGAGCAGCAAAGCCTGATGGCTCCGGGGCCGGCTCCAGCCGGAGCCCAGCTAGAGCAAAGGCCTGGGTCCTGGGTGCCAGAGGCAAACCAGTGCTACCAGCCAAGGGAAGGCCTATTGCATGAATCTCTTCGTGCAACAGGCCTCTAGTATTAAATAAAACTGTCTCACTAAGCCATTGTTAATTTTGTTTTCTGTCATAAACCATCAAACCTAATCCAAGTGGTTCAGTGTCCAGTGAATATGCATTGAATGAATAAATCAATCAAAAACAAAAGATCTGAATCGCAAGTTACAGGTAGATTGAATTAGTCAAAACAATTCTTCAAAACACAATGTCCATTGGGTACAAAATAATAACAAGAGCCCTAGCTGGTTTTGCTTAGTGGTTAGAGCGTCAGACTGTGGACTGAAGGGTCCCGTGTTCAAGTACAATAAAGGGCACATGCCCAGGTTGTGGGCTCGATCCCCAGTAGGGGGCATAAAGGAGGCAACCAATTCATGATTCTCTCTCATCATTCATGTTTCTATCTCTTTCCCCTCTTCCTTCCTCTCTGAAATCAAAAAATATATATTTTTAAAAAGAACACAAAATAATCAAAAGGGCCACATTAAGTGGTGAAAACATTAAATCAATAAAAATATATTTTAAAAAAGAACACAAAATAATCAAAAGGACCACACTAGGTGGTGAAAACATAGGAAACTTCTAGACTTCATTTCTTGCATTGCCAAAGCCAAGTGATACTGGAGTAAAAGTTTCTTCTCAGACTCCCCAAGCAGACAGCCACAATACATGACTCCACCCAGTCATCTCATTCTGGAAACCTTTCCGAATTAGAGCACTCCTAGTATTCTGGGGTTTTGTGTCTCACAGCAATGCATGCAGGATTGTTCACACTGCTCTGACATTTTGCAATGATTCTCAAGCTACTTTTCAAGCAGAGAGCTTTCCTTACCCATGGTAGGCTTTCCATCGCTATCTGTGAAATTGAACTGACTTCACTGGTGAGTGTTTTGTTTCTCCTGATAGAGCAGAAATTCCTTTAGAAGTTGGAGCTGACTTTTCTATTTGTCAAACCTCCCAATGTGCATGGGCCCGGCACCCACAGGCTCCATGAAGACCGCTTCGTGCATCCTAGGCACAACCTCTCCTCTGCCTACTTTGATTCACCAGAGCAGCCTCTGTACTGGCCCCTCCTCATTTTCACTCTCCGGGGACTGAGGCCTGGCCTGATTCCCAAAGCCCTGCAACAGAAATACTCAAACATTTTCAATAAGGACCTCATTTACCAACCAGAAAAAAATGAAATTTTGCTCCATGATATCCCAAAAGCTACATCAAACCAATGCTTGTTTCTACCATTCATGCCTTTACAGTAGTGGTTCTCAAGATTTTATAACCCACGCCCCTTGGTAAACATTTGTAAACAGCTTTATTAAGATATACTTGATATAAAATAAAATTCATACATTGAATGTGTATAATTTGATGAATTTGGACACATGGATACACCTGTGAAACCACAGCCACAGTATTAAGATAATAGACACATCCACCTCCTCCAAAAGCTTCCTTGTCTCCTTTTGTGGTCTTTTGTGTGCATTGTTTTGTTTTATTTACAGTAATAACATTTAAAATGAGATCTGCCCTCTTAAATTTTTAAGTGCATAATACAGAACTGCTGACTATAGATATTATACTGTAGAGCAGCGCTCTAGAAGCGATTCCTCTTGTATAAATGAAACTTTGTACCAATGGAACAACTCCCCGTTATCTTCTCCTCTTGGCCCCTGGCAACTGCAGTTCTATTCTCTGCCTCGGTGAGTTTGACTATTTTAGGGACCTTATAAAAGTGGAATCATGCAGTATTTGTTCTTCAGTGACTGGCTTATTTCACTTAGTATCATGCCCTCCAGTTTCATCCATGTTGTTACAATGATAGGATCTCCTTTTTGAAGGCTGAATAATATTCCATTGTATGTATATACCACCTTCTCTTTATCCATTCATCTTCATATACATTTTTAAACTTGTATGTTCCTCTAACATTGTTTGAAATTTCAAGATGAATTAATATTGTGAATTGAAATATATCAAGTGGCATCACTATTCAGCAGCCTCCCTATCATCACCCCAGGAAAATGATACCCATATGACTCAACTGAAAATCTTTGTTTCACATGCTATTCTCTGACTCTTGTTTACTCGGTCTCTGTTTTGACTTCTCCATGAATTTTAGCCAAATACAAATTACTGTTGGTCTCATGGACTAACCTAGGGGGAAATGTCCAACGCCTCGGAGCAGGGTTGGTATCCAGCCAGTTGTTGATGACTGGTACCCATTCATTTGGTCGATGCATCCATTCAAACCAACCAGTCGGTGACTATGCCTGACCAATTGTTAAACTAGAGTATAACCTACCTGCAGAAAATAACATAAATTAGAGAATTCATAATAGTGGAAGCCAAGAGTTGAGACCATGCAAAATATTATATAGAAATTTAGGTTAGTCTGAAAAGGCTTAAAAAGGATCTCTACACAGCATCTCACACAAAGCAGGAATTTAATAAATGTCTGATGCAACTGTGAATCCATACATGCCAATAAATGTTGTGTTTTGCTTTAAAGTAACCCATGTGCCTGGCATTTGTGGGAGAATTGTTAAACATCATTGAATAAATACGTGCCTGCTGCTACCTACCCAGGAGCCCACAGTGTGGACGTACTCACATGAGAAACAACTTGTTAGAAAAATAATGTGTCTGCAGTTGACTGCATCTACCCTTATAATTTCTTATTTAGGGCTCCTTGTTAAACCACTGTTTTCTCTCCACCTTTGACAATTTAATACATGTGCCCCAGGGGTTACTCCAGGATAATCACATCACATCTCTCCAAGGTGCCTCCAGGATCCACCCACCCCAGAGTGTATTTAATGTATATCTAGACTGCTATCATTTGCTCCCTGTGTGACCTTGCACAAGTTACTTAACTTCAGTTTCCTCATCTGTAAAATAGGGCTAATAATAGCTCTGACCTCAAAGCAGTTTTAAAAGGATCCAATGAGATCATGGATATGAAGCACCCAGCATGGGGCTTGGCGTGTAGCATGTGTTCAAGAGTGTTGATAATTATGGAAGAGCCCGTTGGCCACCAGTAGAATGTTAGGCTGGGAGAGGACTAGATATGTCATTCACTCCATCCTGAACCAAGACTGTACTAACAACACGCTGAAAGTTACCTGTCCATTCCTTAAAGATTGTTCCTTGAGAGAAAGCCCCCCAGTGTCAAAGTGGGAGCCTGACAGCCTTTGAAGTTTGGGATGTGTCTCTCTGTGCCTTTGGAGGTCTTTCCTTCTGCTACACTGCACTTTGGGGAAGGACTGGCTCAGCACCAGCTCACAAAGCGCGCCCCCTGGGTCTTTCCCAGACTCTGATCCTATCTGTTTCGGAATGTCCTTCTTCCAGAGAGATCATCAACTTACTTTACCACTGTCATAAAAAGGAGAGTGGAAAGGAACAGCAGAGTTTCAAGGTGAGCCAATGTTTATGAAGTGAAAATGATATGCTGAATGTGGAGGGGTGCTGGAAAGGAAGGGGTGCTGAGAGCTTCACAGTCAGCAAACACTCAGCTATGGGCCCTCTCAGCTTCCTCACGGAATAAGACGGCACTCACTATTGCTACTCTGTTATCAATGAGCCACAAAGAAACCCGTGTTCACACCAGGATCTGTCACTCTGAAACCCTGGGATAAGCTACTGAACCCTGTTAAGGCTCCCTCCTCAGTGTCTGTTAAATGTAATGGCAGAAGGTCAACCCACTTGGGATTGAAAGGATTTAATGAGAGAAAGCATTCAAGACCAACACAGTGCCTGCCACACAGTAGGCATTTAGTCGATGTTGGTTTTAATACTGATTTAAAAAATCAGCCCATCAAAGCAGCATTATTCACAGTAGCCAACAAGTGGAACCACGCAAATGTCCACTGACAGATGATGGGTAAAAGAAATGTGGCATATCCATACAATGAAATATTATTCAGTCTTTAAAAAGAAGGATATTCAGCCCAGTCTGTGTGGCTCAGTGGTTGAGCTTTGACCTATGAACCAGGAGGTCACAATTCGATTCCTGGTCAGGGCACATGCCCAGGCTGTGTGCACATCCCCAGTGGGGGTGTGCAGGAGGCAGCCAATCAATGATTCTCTCGAGGACGTGGGGCAATGCTTTTGAAAACTCTGTGACTTGTAAATAGAACTTCAGATGTGAATAAACAGCAGGAGGAAAGAAAATGTGATTTAGGCACAATCAAACAAGCAAATATTTATGTCAGATAAGATATTCATCAACAAAAATAGATCCAGAGACTAAGAAACACTGAACAGACAGTCCAACCTCAGAAAGAAGGCAGGGGAGGGGTGTAAGAGATCAACCAAAGGACTTGTATGCATGCATATTAGCATAACCAATGGACACAGACACTGGGGTGGTGGGGGCCTGCCCAGGGTGGGAATGGCTGGGAGTGGGGAGTCAATTGGGGGAAAAGGAGACATATGTAAAACTTCAGACAATTAAAAAAAAAAGAAAAGAAACCAATCCCAATTACCAAAAAAAAAAGAAGGATGCTCTCTGTACTGGCTGGTGTGGCTCAGTTGTTTGAGCTTTGTCCCATGCATCCAAAGGTTGCCTGTTCAATTCCAGTCAGGACACATGCACTTGATCCCTGGTAGGGGATGTGCAGGAGGCAGCTGATCTATGTTTCTCTCTCTTCTCCATCTCTCTCTTCTCCTCTCTCTAGCAATCAATAAAAAATCTTTTTTAAAAAGAAAAAAAAAGGAAGAATATTCTGACATATGCTACAACATGGATGAACCTCGAGGACATAACCAAGGACATAACCTTGAGTGAAATAAAACAGTCACAGACGGGCAAATACCATATGACTCCACTTCTATGAGGTACCTAGAATAACCAAATTCCTAGAGACAGAATGGTAGGTGCTAGGGGCTGGGGGAGGGGATGGGGGGTTAATGTTTAACAGGTATGGAGCTTCAGTTTCGCAAGATGAAAAGACCCTGAGGCTGGATGGTGGCGATGGTGGCACAACAATATGAATGTATTTGATGCCACTGGACTGTACAGTTAGCAATATTTAAATGATTTAAAAGGAAAAATAAAAGCCCAAGGAGTCTGAAGCAACCCCAAAACTGTGGCAGAGAATCAAAGGTGGGGCAGCCCTCCAGAGCTCTTCCTCCTCATCGCCCACTCTGGGCTGCCAGGCAACGGGAAAGTGGCCCTCACCCACCAAAATACCCACTCAGCAAACCAAAAAGAGGCAGGTGGCAGTCAGGAGTGGGGGATGCAGACTGCAATCAAGGCTGGAGAGGGGTGTGTTCTAACACTGATGACCACTGCTGAGCGTTCACTGAGATGGCTCAGGCCCTCACAAGCAAATCGGGCACAAGCCAAAACTCTAGCGGAGAGAGCCTCGGGCTGCTCTGTGAAGACTGTACAGAGAAGCTCCCATTCTCAGAGCAGGAAGAGGAGCGTGAACACTGAAACCAGCTTTTTGAGCAACCAAGGAACTGTCTCTATGTTAGCAGAAGGACCCCGTGGGTAACAGTGATGATATGAAGCAGGTACTGGGTACCAGAGACTTCTGATACATTACCCCTAATTATTATCACAACCCTGAGAGTTAAGTACAGTCATTCCCCACCTCTGGGTATCAATTTCATCTGATGATAGTGTGGACCTCATAGGGCAGCTATGAGGCCTCAATGAGATTATTTGTGAGTAAGCAAAGCACTACAGAAGCTCTAAAGAAACTAGCTGTTGTCGCCGTAAGCACTCTGCCCTCTTCTAAGCTGCCTGCTGAAAAGTGAGAAATTCAGACTAAAGGCATTTGCTGTAGCTACAGGGGAGGATGAGGATTGCTAGGAAACCTTCAGCTCACCCCTTCCAGGAAGCTTTCCCTGATCGGCCAAGACTAGGCCAAGGGGCCTTCTTCTGACTATCCTAGTCCCTGTGCTTCCCTCTATCTCAGCACTTGAAATACTATGTTGTAATGTAATGATTATTGACTTGTGTGTCTTCCAAGGGAACACCTAGAGTGAGGACAAACTTGTACCCAGCCCCCAGCATCAGCAATCTCCTAGCTCTTAATATTTTGGATGGATAATGGATAGATGGATGAATGGACAAAGGGATGAACAGATGGGTAGATGGGTGCATGGGTGGATGGAGAAGTGGGCGGATGAATTAATGGACAGGTTGGGGGTGGATGGATGGATGGATGAATGAATGGATAGATAGGTAGATGGATAAATGAGTGGGTGGATGGATGGACAGATGGATGGATGGGTAGTGGACAAATGAATGGGTGAATAGATGAGTGGGTGCATGGGTGGATGACTGGATGGGTGGGTAGATGGATAAATGGGTGAATGAGACAAAAATGGAGCCCTGTATCTAACAGTATCCCTGGGTAGGAACTCATTCACATTCTCTGTCTAACACACACTCCTCTATTCCTTTCTCTCTTCATCACTTGCCCTTTAAAAGACACCACTATTTGGGCTTTTCTTCTGTCCAAAAAAAAAAAAGGCAGGAAATAAATTTCTACTTTAAACCCCTTCCCCAACAATTTTTTTGTTAAAAACGTTTCTTTTTCAGACTAATTTTTTTTATTTTGGTTCTATATAGTATTTTTGATGCTGGTTATGAAAACAGTTTGTAACTCGTCTTCCTATAAACCATATTTTTTTACCATATTTTCTTAGTATACTCATCGACGACTGAAAAAGAACATTTTGTGAAAACGAGTATACACGTTTCTGCCGGGGAAGGGGTCAAAACACCCAAGAAAAATTCACACTGCATCTCTGAATGAAGGAAAGCTAGGAGGCTAGGCTGTTCCAGTGGTGGAGCCTTGAGTCTGTTTTGACAAGTTATCTCCTCCTAAGCACAGTGGTGTGTCTCACACTAAACAACCAGATGTGCTATTCAGGCAAAGGAAAAAATATTACACATTTTCTCTTCAGCATATTAGCATCCATGCCAATGATACAAGCATCTGAACATGGGCTGATGTTAAATAAACCAAAAAAGCAAATGTTTATTGCAACACTCAGAACATCACCATCCATTTGTTGCAATCCCAGAGGGAAGTATAAGGGGGACTGTGGGAATGGTGGGACAAGGAAGAGTCCCCAAGAAAAACAGCAGCTCGCCAAGAGAAATGGGGTAGAGGAGCATAGGAAAGGCTCAAATTATAAACAGGCTGAGCCATTGGTTCTCAGCTGGAGGCTAGTTTGGCCCCAAAGAGACATTTGGCAATGTGTGAAGACGCTTTAGGTGTCATAAGTTAGACAGAGTGCGACTAGCATAGAGAAGGTAGAGGCCAGGGATACGACTAGATGTCCTATAATACAGAGGACAGCCACCCCTCCATCCCAAAACAAAAAATTATTTGGACCCAAATATTATAATGCCAAGGTCAAGAAACCCTAAGCTAAGGTGCAAATCAGCTCTGCTCCCCAGCAGCTGTGAACTTGGGCAAGTTAATCACAGTCTCCGGGCAGCAGGATGAATCTGACAGCAACCTATGAGACAGAGCAAATGGGATAGTAGGTGTATCATGCACACAGTAGGTACCTCAAAAAATATTAGCCTATTTTATGTACTCCTCCCCACTTTCCCAAAGCTTATTTATCACTAATTCACTCACTCCTTTTACCAATATGTATTGAGGATCTACTTTGAGCCAGGACCTGGGCACTGGGTATTCAACAGCAAATAAAAAAGGTGAGGTCCCTGTCCGCATGGAGCTTACATCTAACCAGGAGAGACAGACAATCGATAACATATAAACCAAACTTATGATTTGTGCCATGGAGGTAGAGGTGCCAGAGACTAACCACCTGCAGGGTGGTCAGGGAAGGCCTCACGGAGGAAAGAACAGTGAGACAGAGATCTGAAGGATAGCAGGAGCCACTGGTGAGAGAAAAATGTGTTTTGCGGGGAGGGGGGTGCTGGTTCCTGGCAGAGAGAACAGAATACGCAAAGGCACAGGTATGTTCAGAAGTGACAGAGAGCCAGTTGGTGGAGCACAGATGGCAAAGGGGAGAAGGATGAGAAAGGTAGGGCCTCACGGGTGAGGAGTAGGCACCTGGATTCTAGTCAAGGTGTCACGAGAAACCCTTGAAGGCTGTTTAGGAGAGAAGCGACCTGGCTGCAGTGGAAGCCTGGGATGGGAGACGGATGAAGAGAGAAGCAGGAGACCAGTGAGAAAGCTACTCCGGAGGTCCAGGCAGAGATGATGGGGGTGCTATGGAGATGGGAGAAATTTGAGATATCTGTTTGAAGAAGAATAATTATAAATTGTACTATTCTGGGTACGGGGAGAGAGAAAGGGGACGTCTCACTGTCCATTGTTGGTCAGGCTGTGTGGTCAAGGTTAAAAGGCAGATAACTGCCGCCCAGGGACTAGGTCAGTGCGTGATTCCAGGTCACTGAGAACAGACAACATGCACACGGGCTTAAGGGGGCCAACGTTTACCTACGGCAAGAGGAGAAAGTGTACAAGATCCAGACCCTTGCACTGTGTCGGCCCCCCATGGCCAGGGGTCCACTCCACAGCTGACGCTGCAGTGTGGCTGCATGCCCCACTTTGCACTAAGCCCCCACTTTGCGGTAAGCCTCCACTTTGCACTAAGTGCAAGGATCCCAATCCCTCCTCACAGGAAACAGCAGTGAGGGTGGGCAGGTGCCATCCAACACCCACTCCTGAGCAGGACAAAAGTACACAGCAAGGCCAGAACAGAGAAGATAAGTCCAGGCAAGAAGATCTGCCCAGCACAGGCTGTGAGGGCCCTTCATGTCTCTGCAACGAAATGTTCCAGGCCCAAGGCCACTCTCACACAGCCGTGCAGGGGTGGAGCAGCTGCAAAGGGCTGCTTTTGTCAACATGGGAAACTGAAGGACAGCTCCAGATCTTTGGCTTAAGCAACTGGGCGAATGGTAGGTTCAATTACTGAGATGAAAAAGACTGCGGAAGAGATCGTTGGAGGCAGAAAGCAAGAGGCAAAGACAATCAAGAAATGTTCCTATGGGTTCCCTCCAGCCTGTCTCCCCTCACCCTAAGCACCACCGCGAAGTTCTCAACTCCAGCAGCTCTAGAGTTCATTCATTCCTGGGACCCGGACAGCAACATCTTCCTCTTCTGTACCTGAGAGGGAGTCAGAAAGTCTGACTCGTCACCCTCACCTGGGGGAGTCCCCAAGCCCTTCCCTGCATATGCGCCCCAGAGTCACCAGCAATGCTTTCTAGGTCCTCCAGCTACTTCTATGCCACCGCGAGGCATCTCCACTCGGATCCCCTGCCTCTGTTTCCCAACCGTTCCTCTACCCCCACTACTCACAGTGTGGTCTATGGAACAGCAGCACCAGTGCCTCCTGGGAGCTTCTTAGAAATGCAGAGTCTCAGGCACCTCAGACCTGCTTTTAACCTGAACCTGCATTTGAGCCCGGTCCCAGGTGATTTGTGCGCACAGCAGCCGGAGGAGCGCTGGTCTCCAGCTCAGGAGGCAGCCATCTATAACGGTCTTGGGAAAATGCCGTCAGCGTGGCCTGAGATGATTTGTTCTTAAACTTCAAGAGCCACCCCGGGCCCAAGATGCTGGTGACACAGATATTTATGAATTTCCCCCTCGTGTTCTCTGCTCACTAATCATCAGATTTTCTGGATAGTAAATTTTAAGCAGGCCCTTCTTTTCCCTGTACTCCTGTCTGGACCTCTGTGCCTCCTCTCGGAGAGTCTGTGAACTGGCTGTAAATTGTTGGGCGGCGGGGTTAACCAGCTCTGCAGGCTGCCTCTCACGCAGGCCATCTGGACCTGTTTGCCTATAGAGGAGACGAGTCCCGCGTGTCCTCTTTCCTCTGTGCTTTTCTCAGGGGCACTTTTCCCTCCGAGGAGGTAGCTCCCTTCTGTCTGTTTAGGTTTCCTTGCCCCTCTTCCTCCCTCTCCCCACTTCTCTGTGTTTAGGAGAGCAGCTAGCATCAACACAGCAACTACCAGAGAGTCCCGAACTCCATGTCCTCCCAGCAGAACCACTATCAATTCTCTAACACTTTCCTGGTGCACTGGGTGGCATTGCTCAGAAGGGGAAATCTAGTGTGTTGAAATCAGAAAATCTATTTAAGTAAGACATAGGTAAAAGATATACACCTGGCATGTGGCTGCATGTGGAATATCATTGAATGAAAACTTGAGGGGTGTAGAGATGTTGTGAAGGTAGAATCGTGGTGATATTCTAAAATTATATTAATGGAAATGCAATGTAGTCCATTTATTGGCTTTAAGAGAACATGTCACTACAGTCATTTGGACGCAGACGCAGGTTAGGAAAGAGGAAAGTTGTGGACTCTACACCCACAGCTGCAATGACAGTCCAACAGAATATATGAGTGTCAGCAGGTAACATGTGGGTCTTGCTAAGACGACGGATACGTATCTCTTCTGGTCGCCTCGGTATAAAGGCCCCTCCTCACACTAATGACATTATACTGAGCAGAACTTCAAGTGTACTGGCTAACCAGGATGGAGCCCACAGTGTTATCTCGGGCTGTGCTTTCAGAGAAGGACTGACACGGAGTTTGGGAAGGTGCTGAGTAGAGGACAAATGAAGAAGTCTCACCAGGCAGGGCTGGATGGAAACATGAGAGAGATATTCTGAGCTTATGCCCTTGGGAGCATTTTGGACAAGGTACCTGGCCACTGTTGCTAGCACTGGCATTGTCCCAAGCACCTGCCCTGCCTGTCAACGTGGCTATTTGAAAGGCAACCCTAGAGAAGAAAGAGTGGGAACTGACTATTTTACATAAACAGTTAACTATTTTACATAGATCTTGTTTAATTCTTAAGATGGTTTCTTTTCTTCCTTTCTGAAAGCTTAATCACATTTACTTACTTATTATGTTTAATTTTCTTTTATTGTGGTCAGAACACTTAACATGAGATCTACCCTCTTAACAAATTTTAAGTGCATGATACATTCTTGTTGAGTATAGGGGCAATGTTGCACAGCAGATCTCTAAGGCTTATTCATCTTGCCCAACTGAAAAGTTATGCCTTCTCCCTCCCCCTCAAGTCCCTGACAACCTCCGTTCCACTCTCTGCTTTAGATACCTCATATAAGTGGAATGATGTGTCATTTGTCTTTCTGTGGGCTTATTTCACTTAGCATAATGTCCTCCAGGTTTAAGAGTGGTTTATCATTGTACTCCTTGGTTTTCTAATTTTAATTTTTGAAGACCACTTCACAAGGTGCAGTTTCGGCAGAAACCAGCATGACAAGTCTTGGGGGCCTTCTGTAGGTAGGTACCTGACTCTGGTTCCTCACAGGGAAAGAACTAGGCAGCAAAGAGGCACAAATGTTTGGAATCCCTGATTCTGAGGGTTTTTCAATGATCCCCAACTCGCTGTTTATTATCCTTTCTCCTGGGGACCTTAAAAATAATTTCTCTTACAGAAATAAAATGGCTTCATTACTGCTTCTTGTCACTGTTTTGAGTAATTCATAGGCCTTTAGGGATTAAAATTTTACATGGTTTCATTTCAATTTTTTAAGTCCTTGAGTCATACCTTAAACCTTTCTGTTTGCTTGGTTCTGGCCATACTTATTGTGATCGTGCCCGAAACAACTTGGTCTAGGAGAGGTAAGTCTTATTTATTTATTTATTTATTTAGCCTAGCTGTGTCCCAGGTACAAGCACATGCTTTTGGGCACATTTGAAGATCAAAAATGCCCTTGGAATCTGAAAGTCTCAAAAGAAAATGAAGGGGCCCTACCTGATTTGGCTCAGTGCATAGAGTGTCTGCCTGCGGACTGAAGGGTTCCAGGTTGATTCCAGTCAAGGGCACATGCCTGGGTTGCGGCCTCGATCCCCAGTGGTGGGCATGCAGGAGGCAGCCGATCAATGACTCCCTCTCATCCTTGATGTTTCTATCTCTCTCTCTCCCTCTCCCTTCCTCTCTGAAATCAATAAAAATATATTTTAAAAAAAAGAAAA